>NC_089838.1:2597006-2949506 GCF_035609145.1 Eleutherodactylus coqui
AGAGAGTAAGAGAAAGAGAGAAAGAAGGAGAAAGAGAAAGATAGATGTGAGATAGATAGATAGATTATAAATATATAGCAATTAAACACAATAAATCAGCATCTGACCTTTGAACTTGTGAAAGACCGCCCACAGTTCGGCAATATCTGTGGCAAACGTGATGTCGGTGTCCAGGACGATGACGCGCTCCAGGCTGGCCGGCAGAGTCTTGGTGAGCACCAACTTCATGAGCCCATAAATTCCTGAGTAATGTTTGTTAGGAATCCACGAAACTTCAGACTGGGGAGAAAAGATATCGACACGAGACCTTAAGATATGACCGATATAACGTCATAAAGATCAAAAACGGCCGTGGCCCCTGTGAGGGGTTAATTCACGTTTATGCCTTTTTAAATTGATAAGTGTATTAATCATTGACTACAGCGACTCCATTTTGTATTCTTTGCTTTTGCTAAATACATGTATTTGTACAAATTTCACTTATTACTTAGAAGAATGTTAAATCTCAGATATAATGACCTTGGATATGTTCCCGTGTGTGTAATCAGCGTTCTCTCTGTCCTAGAGAAATTTACTCCCTTTGCTTAGAAGCGCCTGGGAACATATTGTTGATACAGTTATCATCGGACATTGACGCATTGCTTATGAAGGAGACGGCTTTGAAAGATATGCATTGTTCATTAAGAAAGTCCAGGTGTCCAGCAGGTTCGGACATGCGCAGTGGTTAGATCTTACGCAAGCATTTTCTGTTTCTATAAAGTTCTGCACTTTGAAAATAAAGCTCACTTCACTCTGACAACTCATCCAGCATGTGGTTGTCCATTTGTGTCGTCTATGGGTACCCATATCTCAAGACTAATTTGAAAGCAGACAGCATCCGCTCAACGGTCAGAGTTTGACTGACCCCCTACACCCCCATGACCTCCACCATATGTTTTTGGCCCTGGTTAACCCAGGCTATTTCCTACTTTTGACTCACCTTATAGAACTACATCAAAGGCAGCGGGATCTCCTATTAGCTGCTATTCCTCCCTTACTTAGCGAACCCCCCCCCCCCCGCTCTTCATGTAATATGTGCATCCAGTTACCTGCCTGCGAGAATCACTCCGGAGCCAGCCGAGAGTAAGTAATCAAGATCAAGGGATGGATGCAACACAAGTAGCGGTATCATAAATACGTATTACCGTCACATCAAGCGAAACATTATCATATTATCTCCTCCACAGAGGTCGCCGCTGCAATGAACGAAGCGGCTGCCACCAGGGAGCAGGATACAGCACTTTATGGATGTATTATGGCCACAGCTATCACTGTTGTCGTGGGGTTACTGTCACATGGCCCTCCATCGCCCGGGGGCTTGATGCATACGTCATATCTTTACTCACTGTCGCCGGGTCGTGTTGGCAGCAGGTGGCGTTGAGATGGGTGATGTGGATTCGGATGACTAATATCCATTGGGGGGGGGGGGGCACTTTTTTCTTGATTTTCTAAAGAGCTTTATAATTTGATTCTATGGAGGTCACATACTGCATGTAGGACAATGCGGGCGATGGGCTCCCGTATACTAGATTAAAGAGCCGCCCAAAGACACAGTCTACCCTCTATCTATGTCGCCACAAGGACTGGGTAAACCTGGGTAGATGGTGGCACCTATAGGGCTTGGTGGTCCATAGCCATCTGGGCAGGGCTAATATTCCCTGAGGTAGGGGTTGCCCAGGTCCTACATGCAGCTAGAACTGGTACTGTCATCCATGGGATCTGCCCAGGTTCGGGTGGTGCTCATACCAGCCTCGATTACATGAACTCATCTTACATTTGTGAAGCACAGTGCTTCACTCGTGAACAGCAGCAGCTTGAGCTTCAGAGCTGCTCTTCATACTGAAGTTACTACCACTGGAAGCTATGGCGAGGCATCTTAGGTCACCCAATCAGCATACATACATACAGAGATACTTCCTGACTTCATTCTCTTTCGACTCACCAATCCAGAACGACAGGAACTCTTTAGGGTGAAGGTAGGGCAGTTGGCAACTATGCGGTTCCGTTAATTCTCCAAGAGTAGATAGAGGTCTCAAAAATTAATGGAACCCCTTGTGTGGTGCCGATACCTGCCACCACATGTGCTTGTACACAAGGTGCCAGTATCTGCCATGACTGGTACCCCCGCCACATATTTCCTACCTTAAAGTGCCACCAAAGCTGTTTTTCATGTATGATATAGCTACCCCTCCCGTATATATAAGTCATCCAGTGTTACCTTGGTTACAGTTCGTTCACATCAGTGTCGGAGGTTCTGTTCTGAATCTTCATTGCTGATTTCTGGTAGAAAACAGGACAAGATCGTGCAGCAAGCATTCTGGCACAATGCTCTCTGAAAATCGAATGGCCCCCTTTATAGTCAATGGGGGTCTGTCTGGCACCGTTCGGTTCTGTCATAAGATGGAACCGTTCAGCTAGGGGGTCCAGGACTCCCTACCATTGATGTGAATGAGCCCTTAGTTATTCCTCTCTGTCTGAAGCTCCCGGCCTCTTTCTGCTCAGATGGTCATGTGATCTCGGTTCCCGCCAGCTCCGACTTCCTTGGGGTTATGTGTTCAGTTTCTAGTCAGTTACTCAGTCTTTGTGATGCTGTTACTTGGACCTACCATAGAAACTGCTTAGGCACTCCTATCACAGTTACTGATGATGATCACACAGGTATAATAGAGGAGATCACAGCTCATCCTCCTGACTGGATACTTATTGTCTGTAGCTTATTTAGGCGAATACAGAAGGCAGTGATAATTAAACTATCCCTCCAGCAGTCAGAAATGGTACAGCCTCACCTAATGCTGTGCTGATTCATCATTGGATAGATGTGAAACTGAGAGGAAAACTTTCACCATCCAGATGGTGCCTTATAGGCATGAGACAGGGGGCTGCACTGCAGGGAATGAGCTGGAATACACATAGGAGACCTCCAGACTGTGACAGGTAGTCAGGTGAGTGGGCAGGGATGAAGAATGTGTTTCCACTGGAGTGCCCCCTTAGGGTCCAGGTATCGTGCCGCTGGTACCTGCCAGAACGGTATTCCTTAAGGTGCTCTGCCTGCTACCACATAGTGCCAACCCTAAAGTGCTGATATCTTCTGGCTGAGTGATCAAATGATCACAAGTTCAAGTCCTGCATGTGGCTGAAAGAAAACAGGACGCCCCACAAAAAAACAGCGCTCACCAACTATGTCAGCAGTAAGATGAGCAAGTCATGGCGGTCAGAGGGTGGCGGTCGAAAATATTTCATTTTTCAAAAGTAGTACAGCAAAAAAAAAACTATATGAATTTGGTATGTTTGTAATCGCCCCGACCCATGGAACGAAGCTAATACGCCATTTTTGCCACAATGTGTACGCCATGAAAACAAGACCCCCCCCCAAAGGTGGTGGAAATGCATTTTTTTCCATTTCACTCCACTTCAGTACATTCTATGGGACGTTAAATTGTATCCCTGAAAAATAGAATTCGTCCCGCAAATACTGCGCCGCGGAGAGCCGCGACGATAGAAAGTGTGGAGGAAAAAAACAAAATGAAAAACAAAGAAGTCTGAGTCCTCAAGGGGTTAACAATGATGTATTAATACAGCGAGAAAACCCTATTCCTGGCCGAGCGTCCGCACCCCAAGCAGGAGCCTAATTGTTTAGTGTATAGCGCCAATGGATGAAAGTCTGAAAACTGGCACGGGCGCCTGATGCCGCACAACTTCAGGGCAGATTGGTGCGGTTGGTGATATTTTCATGCAGAACATGTTACAACAAGGTATCGCTTGTCATAGGAGACTTGGGGATCCATGGCGCTTCCAGTAGCGCCCCCGCTGGATGATACAGCCCCAGCCAATGATTTGTGTTCCAAGTGCTTTAATTGCTGAAGGAGGCGGCGAAGCATCGAGCCAGAAGAGCGACGCAGCGCCGGTAAGAGCGCTCGCCACGGCGTGCCCCAAACTCCATGACTACATGCCAGCAGCACCCAACCTCTCCCTGAGAGAGGCGCCGGCGTTCTCAGACGGGTCTTCTGCAGCGCACTTGCATTTTATAACCTGCAGTTACAAAGTCGTAAAGATCTTCGTCAATTGCAACTGTTACGTTTAATAAGAGATTCTAACAAGTAACATTTCAATGCTGTTCCAGCAGTGCCCACTAGAGGGTAGCATCCTAATGGAATGTATTAAGGGGGGTACACGGAGCTTGCATGGTGCCCACTGCTGGTGCTGGTTCAGGACACCAAATTGTGACCGGGCGCTTGAATGCATCACCAACGTACATTTACTCTTTTCTGTGTAGTCTTGCCCTAGTTTATCTACCCCAGTGCCCCCGCAGTTGTCATAAGTAACCATAGTGCCCCTACAGTACCTACCAGGCTCCCCTATTGTTACCACCATAGTTGTAGTATCTCCTCAGTTGCAATGCCTGCTATATTCCCACTGTAGTTATAGATAGCCATAGTGCCTCCACAGTAGTTACAGATAACCATAGTGCCCCCACAGTAGTTACAGATAACCATAGTGCCCCCACTGTAGTTACAGATAACCATAGTGCCCCCACAGTAGTTACAGATAACCATAGTGCCCTCACAGTAGTTACAGATAGCCATAGTGCCCTCACAGTAGTTACAGATAACCATAGTGCCCTCACAGTAGTTACAGATAGCCATAGTGCCCTCACAGTAGTTACAGATAACCATAGTGCCCCCACAGTAGTTACAGATAACCATAGTGCCCCCACAGTAGTTACAGATAACCATAGTGCCCTCACAGTAGTTACAGATAGCCATAGTGCCCTCACAGTAGTTACAGATAACCATAGTGCCCCCACAGTAGTTACAGATAACCATAGTGCCCCCACAGTAGTTACAGATAACCATAGTGCCCTCACAGTAGTTACAGATAACCATAGTGCCCTCACAGTAGTTACAGATAACCATAGTGCCCCCACAGTAGTTACAGATATCCATAGTGCCCTCACAGTAGTTACAGATAGCCATAGTGCCCCCACTGTAGTTACAGATAACCATAGTGCCCCCACAGTAGTTACAGATAACCATAGTGCCCCCACAGTAGTTACAGATAGCCATAGTGCCTCCACAGTAGTTACAGATAACCATAGTGCCCTCACAGTAGTTACAGATGACCATAGTGCCCCCACAGTAGTTACAGATAGCCATAGTGCCCTCACAGTAGTTACAGATGACCATAGTGCCCCCACAGTAGTTACAGATAGCCATAGTGCCCCCACAGTAGTTACAGATAGCCATAGTGCCCCCTCAGTAGTTACAGATAGCCATAGTGCCCCCACAGTAGTTACAGATAACCATAGTGCCCTCACAGTAGTTACAGATGACCATAGTGCCCCCACAGTAGTTACAGATAACCATAGTGCCCCCACAGTAGTTACAGATGACCATAGTGCCCCCACAGTAGTTACAGATAGCCATAGTGCCCCCACAGTAGTTACAGATAACCATAGTGCCCCCACAGTAGTTACAGATAACCATAGTGCCCCCACAGTAGTTACAGATGACCATAGTGCCCCCACAGTAGTTACAGATAACCATAGTGCCCTCACAGTAGTTACAGATGACCATAGTGCCCCCACAGTAGTTACAGATAGCCATAGTGCCCCCACAGTAGTTACAGATAACCATAGTGCCCCCACAGTAGTTACAGATAACCATAGTGCCCCCACAGTAGTTACAGATAGCCATAGTGCCCCCACAGTAGTTACAGATAACCATAGTGCCCCCACAGTAGTTACAGATAGCCATAGTGCCCCCATAGTAGTTACAGATAACCATAGTGCCCCCACAGTAGTTACAGATAACCATAGTGCCCCCACTGTAGTTACAGATAGCCATAGTGCCCCCACAGTAGTTACAGATAGCCATAGTGCCCTCACAGTAGTTACAGATAGCCATAGTGCCCCCACAGTAGTTACAGATAACCATAGTGCCCCCACAGTAGTTACAGATAACCATAGTGCCCCCACAGTAGTTACAGATAACCATAGTGCCCCCACAGTAGTTACAGATAACCATAGTGCCCCCACAGTAGTTACAGATAACCATAGTGCCCCCACAGTAGTGACAGATAACCATAGTGCCCCCATAGTAGTTACAGATATCCATAGTGCCCCCACAGTAGTTACAGATAACCATAGTGCCCTCACAGTAGTTACAGATGACCATAGTGCCCCCACAGTAGTTACAGATAGCCATAGTGCCCCCACAGTAGTTACAGATAACCATAGTGCCCTCACAGTAGTTACAGATGACCATAGTGCCCCCACAGTAGTTACAGATAGCCATAGTGCCCCCACAGTAGTTACAGATAACCATAGTGCCCCCACAGTAGTTACAGATAGCCATAGTGCCCCCACAGTAGTTACAGATAACCATAGTGCCCCCACAGTAGTTACAGATAACCATAGTGCCCCCACAGTAGTTACAGATAGCCATAGTGCCCCCACAGTAGTTACAGATAACCATAGTGCCCCCACAGTAGTTACAGATAGCCATAGTGCCCCCACAGTAGTTACAGATAGCCATAGTGCCCCCACAGTAGTTACAGATAACCATAGTGCCTCCACAGTAGTTACAGATAGCCATAGTGCCCCCACAGTAGTTACAGATAGCCATAGTGCCCCCACAGTAGTTACAGATGACCATAGTGCCCCCATAGTAGTTACAGATAACCATAGTGCCCCCACAGTAGTTACAGATAACCATAGTGCCCCCACTGTAGTTACAGATAGCCATAGTGCCCCCACAGTAGTTACAGATAGCCATAGTGCCCCCTCAGTAGTTACAGATAGCCATAGTGCCCCCACAGTAGTTACAGATAACCATAGTGCCCTCACAGTAGTTACAGATGACCATAGTGCCCCCACAGTAGTTACAGATAACCATAGTGCCCTCACAGTAGTTACAGATGACCATAGTGCCCCCACAGTAGTTACAGATAGCCATAGTGCCCCCACAGTAGTTACAGATAACCATAGTGCCCCCACAGTAGTTACAGATAACCATAGTGCCCCCACAGTAGTTACAGATAGCCATAGTGCCCCCACAGTAGTTACAGATAACCATAGTGCCCCCACAGTAGTTACAGATAGCCATAGTGCCCCCATAGTAGTTACAGATAACCATAGTGCCCCCACAGTAGTTACAGATAACCATAGTGCCCCCACTGTAGTTACAGATAGCCATAGTGCCCCCACAGTAGTTACAGATAGCCATAGTGCCCTCACAGTAGTTACAGATAGCCATAGTGCCCCCACAGTAGTTACAGATAACCATAGTGCCCCCACAGTAGTTACAGATAACCATAGTGCCCCCACAGTAGTTACAGATAACCATAGTGCCCCCACAGTAGTTACAGATAACCATAGTGCCCCCACAGTAGTTACAGATAACCATAGTGCCCCCACAGTAGTGACAGATAACCATAGTGCCCCCATAGTAGTTACAGATATCCATAGTGCCCCCACAGTAGTTACAGATAACCATAGTGCCCTCACAGTAGTTACAGATGACCATAGTGCCCCCACAGTAGTTACAGATAGCCATAGTGCCCCCACAGTAGTTACAGATAACCATAGTGCCCTCACAGTAGTTACAGATGACCATAGTGCCCCCACAGTAGTTACAGATAGCCATAGTGCCCCCACAGTAGTTACAGATAACCATAGTGCCCCCACAGTAGTTACAGATAGCCATAGTGCCCCCACAGTAGTTACAGATAACCATAGTGCCCCCACAGTAGTTACAGATAACCATAGTGCCCCCACAGTAGTTACAGATAGCCATAGTGCCCCCACAGTAGTTACAGATAACCATAGTGCCCCCACAGTAGTTACAGATAGCCATAGTGCCCCCATAGTAGTTACAGATAACCATAGTGCCCCCACAGTAGTTACAGATAACCATAGTGCCCCCACTGTAGTTACAGATAGCCATAGTGCCCCCACAGTAGTTACAGATAGCCATAGTGCCCTCACAGTAGTTACAGATAGCCATAGTGCCCCCACAGTAGTTACAGATAACCATAGTGCCCCCACAGTAGTTACAGATAACCATAGTGCCCCCACAGTAGTTACAGATAACCATAGTGCCCCCACAGTAGTTACAGATAACCATAGTGCCCCCACAGTAGTGACAGATAACCATAGTGCCCCCATAGTAGTTACAGATATCCATAGTGCCCCCACAGTAGTTACAGATAACCATAGTGCCCTCACAGTAGTTACAGATATCCATCGTGCCCCCACTGTAGTTACAGATAGCCATAGTGCCCTCACTGTAGTTACAGATATCCATAGTGCCCCCACAGTAGTTACAGATAACCATAGTGCCCCCACAGTAGTTACAGATAACCATAGTGCCCCCACAGTAGTTACAGATAGCCATAGTGCCCTCACTGTAGTTACAGATATCCATAGTGCCCCCACAGTAGTTACAGATATCCATAGTGCCCCCACAGTAGTTACAGATAGCCATAGTGCCCTCACAGTAGTTACAGATAACCATAGTGCCCCCACAGTAGTTACAGATAGCCATAGTGCCCCCACAGTAGTTACAGATAACCATAGTGCCCCCACAGTAGTTACAGATAACCATAGTGCCCCCACAGTAGTTACAGATAACCATAGTGCCCCCACAGTAGTTATAGATAACCATAGTGCCCCCACAGTAGTTACAGATAACCATAGTGCCCCCACAGTAGTTACAGATAGCCATAGTGCCCCCACAGTAGTTACAGATAACCATAGTGCCCCCACAGTAGTTACAGATAACCATAGTGCCCCCACAGTAGTTACAGATAGCCATAGTGCCCCCACAGTAGTTACAGATATCCATAGTGCCTCCACAGTAGTTACAGATAGCCATAGTGCCCCCACAGTAGTTACAGATAGCCATAGTGCCCCCACAGTAGTTACAGATATCCATAGTGCCTCCACAGTAGTTACAGATAGCCATAGTGCCCCCACAGTAGTTATAGATAACCATAGTGCCCCCATAGTAGTTACAGATAACCATAGTGCCCTCACAGTAGTTACAGATAACCGTAGTGCCCCCACAGTAGTTACAGATAACCATAGTGCCCCCACAGTAGTTACAGATAACCATAGTGCCCCCACAGTAGTTACAGAAACCCATAGTGCCCCCACAGTAGTTACAGATATCCATAGTGCCCCCACAGTAGTTACAGATAACCATAGTGCCCCCACAGTAGTTACAGATAGCCATAGTGCCCCCACAGTAGTTACAGATAGCCATAGTGCCCCCACAGTAGTTACAGATAACCATAGTGCCCCCACAGTAGTTACAGATAGCTATAGTGCCCCCACAGTAGTTACAGATAACCATAGTGCCCCCATAGTAGTTACAGATAGCCATAGTGCCCCCACAGTAGTTACAGATGACCATAGTGCCCCACAGTAGTTACAGATAGCTATAGTGCCCCCACAGTAGTTACAGATAGCCATAGTTCCCCCACAGTAGTTACAGATAACCATAGTGCCCCCACAGTAGTTACAGATAACCATAGTGCCCCCACAGTAGTTACAGATAACCATAGTGCCCTCACAGTAGTTACAGATAACCATAGTGCCCTCACAGTAGTTACAGATAACCATAGTGCCCCCACAGTAGTTACAGATAACCATAGTGCCCCCACAGTAGTTACAGATAACCATAGTGCCCCCACAGTAGTTACAGATAACCATAGTGCCCCCACAGTAGTTACAGATAACCATAGTGCCCCCACAGTAGTTACAGATAGCCATAGTGCCCTCACAGTAGTTACAGATAACCATAGTGCCCCCACAGTAATTACAGATAACCATAGTGCCCCCACAGTAGTTACAGATAGCCATAGTGCCCCCACATTAGTTACAGATAACCATAGTGCCCCCACATTAGTTACAGATAGCCATAGTGCCCCCACAGTAGTTACAGATGACCATAGTGCCCCCACTGTAGTTACAGATAACCATAGTGCCCCCACAGTAGTTACAGATAACCATAGTGCCCCCACAGTAGTTACAGATAGCCATAGTGCCCCCACAGTAGTTACAGATAACCATAGTGCCCTCACAGTAGTTACAGATAACCATAGTGCCCCCACAGTAGTTACAGATAGCCATAGTGCCCCCACAGTAGTTACAGATAACCATAGTGCCCCCACAGTAGTTACAGATAGCCATAGTGCCCCCACAGTAGTTACAGATAACCATAGTGCCCCCACAGTAGTTACCGATAACCATAGTGCCCCCACAGTAGTTACAGATAACCATAGTGCCCCCACAGTAGTTACAGATAGCCATAGTGCCCCCCCAGTAGTTACAGATGACCATAGTGCCCCCACTGTAGTTACAGATAACCATAGTGCCCCCACAGTAGTTACAGATAGCCATAGTGCCCTCACAGTAGTTACAGATAACCATAGTGCCCCCACAGTAGTTACAGATAGCCATAGTGCCCCCACAGTAGTTACAGATAACCATAGTGCCCCCACAGTAGTTACCGATAACCATAGTGCCCCCACAGTAGTTACAGATAACCATAGTGCCCCCACAGTAGTTACAGATAGCCATAGTGCCCCCACAGTAGTTACAGATGACCATAGTGCCCCCACTGTAGTTACAGATAACCATAGTGCCCCCACAGTAGTTACAGATAGCCATAGTGCCCCCACAGTAGTTACAGATAACCATAGTGCCCCCACTGTAGTTACAGATAGCCATAGTGCCCTCACAGTAGTTACAGATAACCATAGTGCCCCCACAGTAGTTACAGCTAACCATAGTGCCCCCATAGTAGTTACAGATAACCATAGTGCCCCCATAGTAGTTACAGATAGCCATAGTGCCCCCACAGTAGTTACAGATAACCATAGTGCCCCCATAGTAGTTACAGATAACCACAGTGCCCTCACAGTAGTTACAGATGACCATAGTGCCCCCACAGTAGTTACAGATAACCATAGTGCCCCCACTGTAGTTACAGATGACCATAGTGCCCCCATAGTAGTTACAGATAACCATAGTGCCCCCACAGTAGTTACAGATAACCATAGTGCCCCCACAGTAGTTACAGATAGCCATAGTGCCCCCACAGTAGTTACAGATAGCCATAGTTCCCCCACAGTAGTTACAGATAACCATAGTGCCCCCACAGTAGTTATAGATAACCATAGTGCCCCCACAGTAGTTATAGATAACCATAGTGCCCCCACAGTAGTTACAGATAACCATAGTGCCCCCACAGTAGTTACAGATAGCCATAGTGCCCCCACAGTAGTTACAGATGACCATAGTGCCCCCACTGTAGTTACAGATAACCATAGTGCCCCCATAGTAGTTACAGATAGCCATAGTGCCCCCACTGTAGTTACAGATGACCATAGTGCCCCCACTGTAGTTACAGATAGCCATAGTGCCCCCACAGCAGTTACAGATGACCATAGTGCCCCCACTGTAGTTACAGATAACCATAGTGCCCCCACAGTAGTTACAGATAACCATAGTGCCCCCACAGTAGTTACAGATAACCATAGTGCCCCCATAGTAGTTACAGATAGCCATAGTGCCCCCACTGTAGTTACAGATAACCATAGTGCCCCCATAGTAGTTACAGATATCCATAGTGCCCCCACAGTAGTTACAGATAGCCATAGTGCCCCCATAGTAGTTACAGATAACCATAGTGCCCCCATAGTAGTTACAGATAACCATAGTGCCCCCACAGAAGTTACAGATAGCCATAGTGCCCCCACAGAAGTTACAGATAGCCATAGTGCCCCCATAGTAGTTACAGATAGCCATAGTGCCCCCTCAGTAGTTACAGATAGCCATAGTGCCCCCACAGTAGTTACAGATAGCCATAGTGCCCCCACTGTAGTTACAGATAGCCATAGTGCCCCCACAGTAGTGACAGATAGCCATAGTGCCCCCTCAGTAGTTACAGATAGCCATAGTGCCCCCACAGTAGTTACAGATAGCCATAGTGCCCCCATAGTAGTTACAGATAGCCATAGTGCCCCCACAGTAGTTACAGATAACCATAGTGCCCCCACAGTAGTTACAGATAGCCATAGTGCCCTCACAGTAGTTACAGATAGCCATAGTGCCCTCACAGTAGTTACAGATAGCCATAGTGCCCCCACTGTAGTTGCAGATAGCCATAGTTCCCCCACAGTAGTTACAGATAGCCATAGTGCCCTCACAGTAGTTACAGATAACCATAGTGCCCCCACAGTAGTTACAGATAGCCATAGTGCCCCCACAGTAGTTACAGATAACCATAGTGCCCCCACAGTAGTTACAGATGACCATAGTGCCCCCACTGTAGTTACAGATAGCCATAGTGCCCCCACAGCAGTTACAGATGACCATAGTGCCCCCACTGTAGTTACAGATAACCATAGTGCCCCCACAGTAGTTACAGATAGCCATAGTGCCCCCACAGTAGTTACAGATAGCCATAGTGCCCCCACAGTAGTTACAGATAACCATAGTGCCCCCACAGTAGTTACAGATGACCATAGTGCCCCCACTGTAGTTACAGATAGCCATAGTGCCCCCACAGTAGTTACAGATGACCATAGTGCCCCCACTGTAGTTACAGATAGCCATAGTGCCCCCACAGTAGTTACAGATAGCCATAGTGCCCCCACAGCAGTTACAGATGACCATAGTGCCCCCACTGTAGTTACAGATAACCATAGTGCCCCCACAGTAGTTACAGATAACCATAGTGCCCCCACAGTAGTTACAGATAACCATAGTGCCCCCACAGTAGTTACAGATAACCATAGTGCCCCCACAGTAGTTACAGATAGCCATAGTGCCCCCACAGTAGTTACAGATAACCATAGTGCCCCCATAGTAGTTACAGATAACCATAGTGCCCCCACAGTAGTTACAGATAGCCATAGTGCCCCCACAGTAGTTACAGATAACCATAGTGCCCCCATAGTAGTTACAGATAACCATAGTGCCCCCACAGTAGTTACAGATAGCCATAGTGCCCCCACAGTAGTTACAGATAACCATAGTGCCCCCATAGTAGTTACAGATAACCATAGTGCCCCCATAGTAGTTACAGATAACCATAGTGCCCCCACAGTAGTTACAGATAACCATAGTGCCCCCACAGTAGTTACAGATAACCATAGTGCCCCCACAGTAGTTACAGATAACCATAGTGCCCCCACAGTAGTTACAGATAGCCATAGTGCCCCCACAGTAGTTACAGATAACCATAGTGCCCTCACAGTAGTTACAGATAGCCATAGTGCCCCCACAGTAGTTACAGATAACCATAGTGCCCCCACAGTAGTTACAGATAACCATAGTGCCCCACAGTAGTTACAGATAACCATAGTGCCCCCACAGTAGTTACAGATAACCATAGTGCCCCCTCAGTAGTTACAGATAACCATAGTGCCCCCACAGTAGTTACAGATATCCATAGTGCCCCCACAGTAGTTACAGATAGCCATAGTGCCCCCACTGTAGTTACAGATAACCATAGTGCCCCCACAGTAGTTACAGATAGCCATAGTGCCCCCACTGTAGTTACAGATAACCATAGTGCCCCCACAGTAGTTACAGATAGCCATAGTGCCCCCACTGTAGTTACAGATGACCATAGTGCCCCCACAGTAGTTACAGATAGCCATAGTGCCCCCACAGTAGTTACAGATAGCCATAGTGCCCCCACAGCAGTTACAGATAACCATAGTGCCCCCACAGTAGTTACAGATAGCCATAGTGCCCCCACAGTAGTTACAGATAACCATAGTGCCCCCACAGCAGTTACAGATAACCATAGTGCCCCCACAGTAGTTACAGATAACCATAGTGCCCTCACAGTAGTTACAGATAGCCATAGTGCCCCCACAGTAGTTACAGATAGCCATAGTGCCCCCACTGTAGTTACAGATGACCATAGTGCCCTCACAGTAGTTACAGATAGCTATAGTGCCCCCACAGTAGTTACAGATAACCATAGTGCCCCCACAGTAGTTACAGATAACCATAGTGCCCTCACAGTAGTTACAGATAGGTATAGTGCCCCCACAGTAGTTACAGATAACCATAGTGCCCCCACAGTAGTGACAGATAGCCATAGTGCCCCCACTGTAGTTACAGATAACCATAGTGCCCACACAGTAGTTACAGATAGCCATAGTGCCCCCACTGTAGTTACAGATAACCATAGTGCCCCCATAGTAGTTACAGATAGCTATACTGCCCCCACAGTAGTTACAGATAACCATAGTGCCCCCACAGTAGTTACAGATAACCATAGTGCCCCAATAGTAGTTACAGATAGCTATACTGCCCCCACAGTAGTTACAGAGCCACAATATTGCCCTCACAAAATGGTATTGTACCCAAAGTAGTTGCAATGCCCACTAGTGCCCCTCTAGTAGTTACAGTGCCCACATATTGCCCCATTAAAATACCCCACATTAGTTGCAATGGTTCCCTTTGGCCCCCACGGTAGTTACAGGGCCCAGTATTGCTCCACCATACTTATAATGTCCCCAAAGTAGTTACAATATTCCCTTGTGCCCGTACAATGCTTACAGTGCCTCCACAGTAGTTACAGCATTCACATACTGTATGTAGTGTCACTGCAGCAGTTACAAAGACACATAGCGCCCCCCAAAAATGACTGTTGTTATACAAGACCTCCGTCAAGAGCCTGTTTCAGTCTTCACAGTACTAACAGAACCCCATAATACCCCCACAGTATTTACAAGGTCCTAGTGCCACTAGATTAGTGTCTCCATGGTAGTAACAAATGGCTTTTGTGTCCCCTCTATAAATACAATGGCTCTAGTGTCCCCATGAAGGTTACAGACCCCCAATGTTCTCCAAGACTAGCTACAGTGCCCAAAGGTGTCCTCTCAGTAGCTACAGAGCCCCATAGTGCCCCCACTAGAGTTACAATAGCTTTATTGTTCCATCTCTAGTCACAATGGCTCCAAAGCCCCACAGTAGTTACAGATGTTATATAAGGAACCCGGTTATTGTTTCGGTATCCTCACAATAGTTACAGAACCCACATTGCCCCCATGTAATTACATTGGCTCAAGTGCCCCCATAATAGTTACAAAGCCTCATAGTGGGGGCACTTGAGACTGGCTGCAGTGCCCAATGGTGTCCTCACAGCAGCTGCAGAGCCCCATAGTGCCCCCACAGTAGTTCCAATGACTCTAGTGCCCCCACTGTAGTTACAATGACTCTAGTGCCCCCATAATAGTTACAAAGCCTCATAGTGGGGGCACTTGAGACTGGCTGCAGTGCCCAATGGTGTCCTCACAGCAGCTGCAGAGCCCCATAGTGCCCCCACTGTAGTTACAATGACTCTAGTGCCCCCACAATAGTTACAATGACTCTAGTGCCCCCACTGTAGTTACAATGACTCTAGTGCCCCCACAGTAGTTACAATGACTCTAGTGCCCCCACAGTAGTTACAATGACTCTAGTGCCCCCACAGTAGTTACAATGACTCTAGTGCCCCCACAGTAGTTACAATGACTCTAGTGCCCCCACTGTAGTTACAATGACTCTAGTGCCCCCACTGTAGTTACAATGACTCTAGTGCCCCCACAGTAGTTACAATGACTCTAGTGCCCTCACAGTAGTTACAATGACTCTAGTGCCCCCACTGTAGTTACAATGACTCTAGTGCCCCCACTGTAGTTACAATGACTCTAGTGCCCCCACAGTAGTTACAATGACTCTAGTGCCCCCACTGTAGTTACAATGACTCTAGTGCCCCCACAGTAGTTACAATGACTCTAGTGCCCCCACAGTAGTTACAATGACTCTAGTGCCCCCACTGTAGTTACAATGACTCTAGTGCCCTCACAGTAGTTACAATGACTCTAGTGCCCCCACTGTAGTTACAATGACTCTAGTGCCCTCACAGTAGTTACAATGACTCTAGTGCCCCACTGTAGTTACAATGACTCTAGTGCCCCCACTGTAGTTACAACACTTCTAGTGCCCCTACAGTAGTTACAATGACTCTAGTGCCCCCACAGTAGTTACAATGACTCTAGTGCCCTCACAGCAGTTACAATGACTCTAGTGCCCTCACAGCAGTTACAATGACTCTAGTGCCCCCACTGTAGTTACAATGACTCTAGTGCCCCCACAGTAGTTACAATGACTCTAGTGCCCTCACAGCAGTTACAATGACTCTAGTGCCCCCACTGTAGTTACAATGACTCTAGTGCCCCCACTGTAGTTACAATGGCTCTAGTGCCCCCACAGTAGTTACAATGACTCTAGTGCCCCCACTGTAGTTACAATGACTCTAGTGCCCCCACAGTAGTTACAATGACTCTAGTGCCCCCACTGTAGTTACAATGACTCTAGTGCCCCCACTGTAGTTACAATGGCTCTAGTGCCCCCACTGTAGTTACAATGACTCTAGTGCCCCCACAGTAGTTACAATGACTCTAGTGCCCCCACTGTAGTTACAATGACTCTAGTGCCCCCACAGTAGTTACAATGACTCTAGTGCCCCCACTGTAGTTACAATGACTCTAGTGCCCCCACAGTAGTTACAATGACACTAGTGCCCCCACAGTAGTTACAATGACTCTAGTGCCCCCACAGTAGTTACAATTACTCTAGTGCCCCCACTGTAGTTACAATGACTCTAGTGCCCCCACTGTAGTTACAATGACTCTAGTGCCCCCACTGTAGTTACAACACTTCTAGTGCCCCTACAGTAGTTACAATGACTCTAGTGCCCCCACAGTAGTTACAATGACTCTAGTGCCCCTACAGTAGTTACAATGGCTCTAGTGCCCCCACAGTAGTTACAATGACTCTAGTGCCCTCACAGCAGTTACAATGACTCTAGTGCCCTCACAGCAGTTACAATGACTCTAGTGCCCCCACTGTAGTTACAATGACTCTAGTGCCCCCACTGTAGTTACAATGGCTCTAGTGCCCCCACAGTAGTTACAATGACTCTAGTGCCCCCACTGTAGTTACAATGACTCTAGTGCCCCCACAGTAGTTACAATGACTCTAGTGCCCCCACTGTAGTTACAATGACTCTAGTGCCCCCACTGTAGTTACAATGGCTCTAGTGCCCCCACTGTAGTTACAATGACTCTAGTGCCCCCACAGTAGTTACAATGACTCTAGTGCCCCCACTGTAGTTACAATGACTCTAGTGCCCCCACAGTAGTTACAATGACTCTAGTGCCCCCACTGTAGTTACAATGACTCTAGTGCCCCCACAGTAGTTACAATGACACTAGTGCCCCCACAGTAGTTACAATGACTCTAGTGCCCCCACAGTAGTTACAATGACTCTAGTGCCCCCACAGTAGTTACAATGACTCTAGTGCCCTCACAGCACTTGCAGGGCCTTCAAATAAGGCAAAGTCCCTGCAGCCTATTAAGGAGTTCCTCCAGCGCCCTCTGCTGGCACTGAGGCTGCTGCCCATAAATGTCAGTACAAATCATGAGAGCTGGATTCCCATTGGCTGCCCTTGTCCAATCCTCCATTCCCCCTTCAGCCACGAGCCCCCATCCTCGGCGCCCCTTCACCTTCATCATAAACCCCTTCTTCCTACCGCAAAAGGTTAATGTACCGACGAGAGGAAAACCGCCCTGATTAACCGAGCAACTGAGTGTCCAACCCAGTGTTAATAATTAGGGACACCGCTCGTCCCCAGTCTAATTAGGATAAATTCAATGTTGCACAAGAACAATGCAGCCTAATTTGCTTATGCAAATGAGACTAATAAGCTGAGGGGCTGAGAGTATTTAGGTAAGCACTGAAGGTTTGCAGGATGGAACCTGTTGGGCGTCAGGAAGAGACAGTCACCTTCACGGGAGATCCGTCTCCGAAGCCTCTTACGGCACACAGGTATCATCCCTGTTATTAGCCGCGCTCCATGCCTGGAAAGCTCCGCTCTTTAACCACAAGCTGCGGAGATAATCCCCGGATACAAACCTGATACTCGCCGGAGAAGCTGCTTTGTAGTTCAAGTCATCCCCAGCTGCTACCCACTAAGCTGCCTTAACCCCATAAGTATCTGAAGACCTCTTCACTTATGTCTACCTGCAGGCTCACGCCGGGACGCAAGGGTTCACCACCGAGCGCCATACTATAGCTTACACTCAATATCAAAAGGTGTCATTGTGTATATACATTTATATTTATCCTATATTATACTGCAGAGCTGCACTCACTATTCTGCTGGTGGAGTCCCTGTGTACATACATTACTTATCCTGTACTGCTCCTGAGTTACATCCTGTATTATACCCCAGAGCTGCACTCACTATTCTGCTGGTGGAGTCCCTGTGTACATACATTACTTATGCTGTACTGATCCTGAGTTACATCCTGTATTATACCCCAGAGCTGCACTCACTATTCTGCTGGTGGAGTCACTGTGTACATACATTACTTATCCTGTACTGATCCTGAGTTACATCATGTATTATACTCCAGAGCTGCACTCACTATTCTGCTGGTGGAGTCACTGTGTACATACATTACTTATCCTGTACTGACCCTGAGTTATATCCTGTATTATACTGCAGAGCTGCACTCACTATTCTGCTGGTGGAGTCACTGTGTACATACATTACTTATCCTGTACTGCTCCTGAGTTACATCCTGTATTATACTCCAGAGCTGCACTCACTATTCTGCTGGTGGAGTCACTGTGTACATACATTACTTATCCTGTACTGATCCTGAGTTACATCCTGTATTATACCCCAGAGCTGCACTCACTATTCTGCTGGTGGAGTCACTGTGTACATACATTACTTATCCTGTACTGCTCCTGAGTTACATCCTGTATTATACTCCAGAGCTGCACTCACTATTCTGCTGGTGGAGTCACTGTGTACATACATTACTTATCCTGTACTGATCCTGAGTTACATCCCGTATTATACTGCAGAGCTGCACTCACTATTCTGCTGCTGGAATCACTGTATACATACATTACTTATCCTGTACTGATTCTGAGTTACATCCTGTATTATACTCCAGAGCTGCACTCACTATTCTGCTGCTGGTGGAGTCACTGTGTACATACATTACTTATCCTGTACTGATCCTGAGTTACATCCCGTATTATACTCCAGAGCTGCACTCACTATTCTGCTGGTGGAGTCACTGTGTACATACATTACTTATCCTGTACTCACCCTGAGTTAGATCCTGTATTATACTCCAGAGCTGCACTCACTATTCTGCTGCTGGAGTCACTGTGTACATACATTACTTATCCTGTACTGCTCCTGAGTTACATCCTGTATTATACTGCAGAGCTGCACTCACTATTCTGCTGCTGGAGTCACTGTGTACATACATTACTTATCCTGTACTGCTCCTGAGTTACATCCTGTATTATACTGCAGAGCTGCACTCACTATTCTGCTGGTGGAGTCACTGTGTACATACATTACTTATCCTGTACTGCTCCTGAGTTACATCCTGTATTATACCCCAGAGCTGCACTCACTATTCTGCTGGTGGAGTCACTGTGTACATACATTACTTATCCTGTACTGCTCCTGAGTTACATCCTGTATTATACTTCAGAGCTGCACTCACTATTCTGCTGGTAGTCACTGTATACATACATTACTTACCCTGTACTGATCCTGAGTTACATTCTGTATTATACCCCAGAGCTGTACTCACTATTCTGCTGCTGGAGTCACTGTGTACATACATTACTTATCCTGTATTATACTCCAGAGCTGCACTCACTATTCTGCTGGCGAAGTCACTGTGTACATACATTACTTATCCTGTACTGACCCAGAGTTACATCCAGTATTATACTCCAGAGCTGCACTCACTATTCTGCTGGTGGAGTCACTGTGTACATACATTACTTATCCTGTACTGCTCCTGAGTTACATCCTGTATTATACTCCAGAGCTGCACTCACTATTCTGCTGGTGGAGTCACTGTCTACATACATTACTTATCCTGTACTGATCCTGAGTTACATTCTGTATTATACTCCAGAGCTGCACTCACTATTCTGCTGGTGGGGTCACTGTGTACATACATTACTTATTCTGTACTGATCCTGAGTTACATCCCGTATTATACCCCAGAGCTGCACTCACTATTCTGCTGGTGGAGTCACTGTGTACATACATTACTTATCCTGTACTGACCCTGAGTTACATCCAGTATTATACTCCAGAGCTGCACTCACTATTCTGCTAGTGGAGTCACTATGTACATACATTACTTATCCTGTACTGCTCCTGAGTTACATCCTGTATTATACTCCAGAGCTGCACTCACTATTCTGCTGGTGGGGTCACTGTGTACATACATTACTTATCCTGTACTGCTCCTGAGTTACATCCTGTATTATACTCCAGAGCTGCACTCACTATTCTGCTGGTGGGGTCACTGTGTACATACATTACTTATCCTGTACTGCTCCTGAGTTACATCCAGTATTATACTCCAGAGCTGCACTCACTATTCTGCTGGTGGAGTCACTGTGTACATACATTACATATCCTGTACTGATCCTGAGTTACATCCTGTATTATACTCCAGAGCTGCACTCACTATTCTGCTGGTGGAGTCACTGTGTACATACATTACTTATCCTGTACTGCTCCTGAGTTACATCGTGTATTATACTTCAGAGCTGCACTCACTATTCTGCTGGTGGAGTCACTGTGTACATACATTACTTATCCTGTACTGATCCTGAGTTACATCCTGTATTATACCCCAGAGCTGCACTCACTATTCTGCTGGTGGAGTCACTGTGTACATACATTACTTATCCTGTACTGCTCCTGAGTTACATCCTGTATTATACTCCAGAGCTGCACTCACTATTCTGCTGGAGGAGTCACTGTATACATACATTACTGATCATGTACCGGTATTACTTCTCCTGGGCCTTGCAGCACCTGAGGATACAGGTGAGCTGCGTCTGGGACACTGGAGCCAGGAAGGCGTGGAGCGCTTTTTATGCCCGGCGGCTCCCAATTTGTCATTATGAATGCCCCTTAATGCTCTAATTAAATTAAGCAGGGAACGTGCATTATTTATGTGCATTCTGCAGTTTATGCTAAATAAGTGCTGGGAATTATGGGTAAACATGGCGGGTGACTTCATCTGACAGCTATGAGCAGTAATTATGCCACATTTAAAGGAACACTTAAGGGAAATTTGACACATTATGCACTGCTGGTGTCAGTCTTCACTGCAGTTCTGGCATTCTATTCATGAATCTCACTCATGGCATTAATTGAGCTTACGAATGGCAGAACAGAATGTACCAGCCAGGCAGCGCTGTAACCTTAAGATGTGTCCTTCAGAGCTGCACAAACACTTCAGATTTAAAGGGTACTAAAAGCTGCACCTGCTTTGCTGCAGTACATCTGGGCTGTTTGTGTCGATGCCCATCTACCTAGCTGATGGCACCGTGCCCCGTGCACTCAATATGCTTGTGGGATCGAGTTTCCGGTGCCATGATAGGCATGAATTCCTATAATTAGGTGGCAAACGTTCCGAGCCTTGTTGTCATCCTGCTGCACAAGGCAATCAGCAGTACATGCGGGCTCCGGGCTGCGGGCACCATTGTCTTCTTGACAGCTTTTGGCCGCAGCCTTGTTTTTGTGCTTTAGAGCTGGCGTTGATGCCATCTGCATTTCACACGGTTCTGTAAAATGATCTGGTCCCGTTTATTTAAATACAGCTGATTACCTCCTCTGTAGGATCCTAGAGGCGGCACAGTGGGCTGCAGGATGTTGGCATGGCTCTATGGTATCCAGGGTGGCACTTGTGAGTGTTTGCCCAATGGTAATTAGTGTATTGTAACATTGTAGGATGTTGCTGTCCCCCGTGGACAATCCCTTTCTGTCAGAAGGGTTTTCAGACAATCAGCTGGTTACAGGGTGTCCTGAGCAACCTGGCAGCAAGTGTTCAATTTGCTCACAGCACCTCCACAGGGGAAATAAGGTATTACACAGTCCTCATTTAAAATCAATGGACTGCCCATGTAACACAGGTTGCTCTTTGTAGCCACTCTGGCTAATAGATGACTGGAGGCCACCCACCTGGTGGTACAACATTGGGAATGTCAGTAGGTGGTTGTGATATGGTTATGTTAGCCTAGTTGGAGGTTTGATGGGTGTAGTGCGGTTGTGTGCTCATGGCATGGAATGATTGTGTTGGTGTTGTGGTTGTGTTAGGGTATTGGGGCTGAATGTGGGATGGTCACTTGTGTTGTATTAGACCAGAGGGAATGGTGGGGCTATCGTTCTCGTGGGTAGTGATGTTGTAGTGGCGTTGATGGTGACTGTTATAGTGATGGTGGGTAGTGATGTTATAGTGCTGTTGAGGGGTGATTGAGTTAAAGTGATGGTGAGTAGTAGTGTTGATGGGTGATTGTGTTATAGTGACGGTGGGTAGCGGTGTTACACTGGTGTTGACGGGTGATTGTGTTATAGTGACGGTGGATAGCGGTGTTACACTGGTGTTGACGGGTGATTGTGTTATAGTGATGGTGGGTAGCGGTGTTACACTGGTGTTGACGGGTGATTGTGTTATAGTGACGGTGGATGGTGGTGTTACACTGGTGTTGACGGGTGATTGTGTTATAGTGACGGTGGATAGCGGTGTTACACTGGTGTTGACGGGTGATTGTGTTATAGTGACGGTGGATAGTGGTGTTACACTGGTGTTGACGGGTGATTGTGTTATAGTGACGGTGGATAGCGGTGTTACACTGGTGTTGACGGGTGACTATTATAGTGATGGTGGGTAGTTTTGTTACAGGGGTGTTGACGGGTGACTATTATAGTGATGGTGAGTAGTAGTGTTGACGGGTGATTGTGTTATAGTGACGGTGGATAGTGGTGTTACACTGGTGTTGACGGGTGACTATTATAGTGATGGTGGGTAGTTTTGTTACAGGGGTGTTGGGGTGATTTCGTTGTAGTGGTGTTATAGTGCTGATAGTGATGGTTGCTAGTAGTGTTATGGTGGCTGTGATGTAGTGATGGTTGTGTCGCAGCTGTATGTGGGTTGCTTGTATTATATCGAAGCTGTGTAGTTGTGTGATGGTGGTTCAGGGTGATCTCTAGTTGCGGGTGCTTGTATGATATGTACTTGGCGGTTGTGTACTTGGTGCATGTTTGTGTTACAGTCGTATGTTGGATTGTTGTGTTATATGTGAGCAGGTCCTGGTGGGATGGTGTTGGAGGGGCTGTCTACTAGTAGATGTGTGATGGTGGTTGTATGAGGTGGTAGGAGATGGTTTTGTTATAGTGCTTGGCGGGTTGCAGTGATTGGCAGAGGGGTGGTTGAGTTATAACAGTAGAGCAGTTTATCTGTAGCGCTCGGGGTGGGTTGTGTGTAGCGTATAACGGGGTATGTTATATGAAGACGGTGGTGTTTGAGAGGGCTGTTTGTTGGTAGTTGTGGTTTGTGATACAAGTTGGCAGACCATGTTGTGTTGTAGTACTTGGTGGATGGTTGTGTTACGGTGTGAGGTGGTTGTATAGTCGTGTGGTGATGGTTCTCAGGGGTTGTTTCCTACTATACCCCTGCGGGTGGTTGTGTGACGAGTTAGAGGAAGGATCGAGTCATACATGCGGCTCTCCAGGAACATCCGAGAGGCTCCTGGAAGAAGGGGAGATCTCCTGAGAGAGCTGGCAAGTGTCCTGGGACCTCCCAGAGCCTTCCTGTTGTATCATCAGACTCGGGCCCCATGCTACACTACAGTCACAGCACAGCAACGCTCTCTCAGCCCTTCTTTAAGACAATCTGAGAAGGTTGCCAAGTATAGTCTGTATTATGGATGCTAGGAACAAGCGGCGGTGATTAGACCTGGACAGAAGCCTACAAAGACAATGGGCAGAGCCGGGTGACTCATCAAGCAAGTGTCGGCCAACCTACCCCTATGTGAGGTGGCGCCATCACCCCGGACATGGTCATCAGCCAGACAAAAGCACCGGCGCTGTCAGCGGCCGCTCAATCAATGCTAATCAGATCCTCTCCGTCCCCATCAATCCTTCACATCTGCCCAACAGACGGTGGCAGGTTTCAACATTGGCATCAGAATTTAACCCCTTCATGCCCCAGGGTATACATTTACGTCCCGGGCGTGCTGGGTTAGTAAGCAGCAGGATGGGGAGCCTTTCACAGCTGACACCAGCCCGCAGCAGCTGCGATCAGCACTCATGTTGATCGCGATTGTTAATCCTTTAAATGCCGCTGTCCATTCTGACGGCGTAGTTTGATGCTCCAATTGGTGTTCAGGGGCTCCAAATGGCCCCCTGGGGATTAAATTGCAGGATTACGTTCACTTGCCATGGCAGCATGGGGCCCAATGAAGGGCCCTACGACTACCAAGAATAAATGCCTATCAAGGCATGCCTATAGTGCATCCTGGGAGACTGTGGTATACTGAAATACTGTATGAGGGATCACATGATCCAATACTGTATGAGGGATCACATGATCCAATACTGTATGAGGGATCACATGATCCAATACTGTATGAGGGATCACATGATCCAATACTGTATGAGGGATCACATGATCCAATACTCTATGAGGGATCACATGATCCAATACTGTATGGGGGATCACATGATCCAATACTGTATGGGGGATCACATGATCCAATACTGTATGGGGGATCACATGATCCAATACTGTATGAGGGATCACATGATCCAATACTGTATGAGGGTTCACATGATCCAATACTGTATGAGGGATCACATGATCCAATACTGTATGAGGGATCACATGATCCAATACTGTATGAGGGATCACATGATCCAATACTGTATGAGGGATCACATGATCCAATACTGTATGGGGGTTCACATGATCCAATACTGTATGAGGGATCACATGATCCAATACTGTATGAGGGATCACATGATCCAATACTGTATGAGGGATCACATGACCCAATACTGTATGAGGGATCACATGACCCAATACTGTATGAGGGATCACATGATCCAATACTCTATGAGGGATCACATGATCCAATACTCTATGAGGGATCACATGATCCAATACTCTATGAGGGATCACATGATCCAATACTGTATGAGGGTTCACATGATCCAATACTGTATGAGGGATCACATGACCCAATACTGTATGAGGGATCACATGATCCAGTACTCTATGAGGGATCACATGATCCAGTACTCTATGAGGGATCACATGACCCAATACTCTATGAGGGATCACATGATCCAATACTG
This sequence comes from Eleutherodactylus coqui, assembly GCF_035609145.1. NCBI lineage: Eukaryota > Metazoa > Chordata > Amphibia > Anura > Eleutherodactylidae > Eleutherodactylus > Eleutherodactylus coqui. The sequence continues at coordinate 2,622,321 of NC_089838.1, forward strand.
TATGAGGGATCACATGATCCAATACTGTATGAGGGATCACATGATCCAATACTGTATGAGGGATCACATGATCCAATACTGTATGAGGGATCACATGATCCAATACTGTATAGGGGATCACATGATCCAGTACTCTATGAGGGATCACATGATCCAGTACTCTATGAGGGATCACATGACCCAGTACTCTATGAGGGATCACATGACCCAATACTCTATGAGGGATCACATGATCCAATACTGTATGAGGGATCACATGATCCAATACTGTATGAGGGATCACATGATCCAATACTGTATGAGGGATCACATGATCCAATACTGTATGAGGGATCACATGATCCAATACTGTATAGGGGATCACATGATCCAGTACTCTATGAGGGATCACATGATCCAGTACTCTATGAGGGATCACATGACCCAATACTCTATGAGGGATCACATGATCCAATACTGTATGAGGGATCACATGATCCAATACTCTATGAGGGATCACATGATCCAATACTCTATGAGGGATCACATGATCCAATACTCTATGAGGGATCAAATGATCCAATACTGTATGAGGGATCACATGATCCAATACTGTATGAGGGATCACATGATCCAATGTTCAATTCCCCTATTGGGCTAAAAAAATGTAAAAATAAGTAAGAAAAAAGGTTTAATTATTGGAAAAAAATAAAAGGTAGTAAAAGTAAAAAAAAAAACGAAGCTTTTTTCATACTAATAAAAAAAAAAGCATGTTTGCTCTTGCCGTGTCCGTAGCCGTGGGGTCTACTGAAATAGCACATTATTTTGCGTGGTGAACATTGTCATAATAAGGCGGGGTGTCCGCGGGCGGGACGGATGATGGCGGTGATATTCTACTACTGTCACTGCCATTTTCCATGATGAACCTCTTACTGATGGGCTCATCCTGCAGAAGCGTGCTGCGACTTTTAGACGCAAGCTATTTTCCGCTCGTGTACATGGGGCTGCGCTTTACATGGTTCTCCTATGGGACGTGTGTCATGTGTGCTCCATGTGATTTATCGCCACGGATCACGCTATGACAAGTCGTCCGTGGACAGCCAGACACACATCAAAAAGTCACATGAACTCGGAAATGTCACCAATAGAAACTACGGAACGTCCTAAAATCAGACCTCCCACGACTAGATCCACGGAGGAATACAAAACGGACGGCGGCAGGAGAAATATATATTTTTTCCCCAAAGATATTTTATTTTTAAAAGCAGTGCAGCAAAAATGAAATGATATAGATTGGGTGTAACCGAACCGAGGGCAGGATACAGCTGTGCACACCATGGAAACAGCGCCCTCCAATGGCCCAGGGTGGAACTCCTTATTATTTTCCGTTTCACTCAACTTAGAATTTTTTTTAAGTTTTTCGGTACATTAAATGCAGTTCGTCCGGCAAAATCCAAGACAGCTGCGACGACAGAAAAATGGGGAGGAAAATCCAAAAAAAGGCGGCCTTATTAAGGGGTTAAAGCGAGGAAGCTGAATACAGACTAGTCTAGTGCATCAGGTAGTCATCTCCACTGGCATCAGGTTGGCATCTCTGCTGAGGGTCAGGTCTACGTACCCCCTCCTTAACCGCTCATCCCTGGGTAGTCCCTGGCATCGGGTTGGCATCTCTGCTGAGGGTCAGGTCTACGTACCCCCTCCTTAACCGCTCATCCCTGGGTAGTCCCTGGCATCCGGTTGGCATCTCTGCTGACGGTCAGGTCTACAACCCCCCAGCTTACCCGCTCATCCCTGGGTAGTCCCTGGCATCTGCCCAGGTCTGCCTTGTGCCGGCGTCACACTCATACATCTCATTTTAGAGAAAGCATTATTTCGACCCCTCAGTCTACAGAACGATTTTCCTTCCTGGCTGCGGCGTCGGATGAACGGCGCCCGCACTCATATCTGGAGGGCTGAACATTTATTTTGATTGCGCATTGGGAGCCGTTAAGTTTTATTTCTTACCTTCAATTCATCAGCATCATAAAAATCCACACGCACCGCCGGAACCATCCAGGTCTCGAAGAGCGTAGCCAGGATCTGCTTGGCAATGGAGTCGGCAATGAGGTGGAAGTGCAGAGGGTTTCGCCTACAAATGACAAGAATGAAACATCAACGCATGAAGGGCAGCGGCAGATTGAAGAAGGTGCCCATGGCGAGATGGGGCAGAGCTTTAATGCAGCCTCCTGACCTCAAACCTCCCCTCAACACACAATTATTGCAAAACAAAGGGGTCATTGAACGTTGATCAACTGAATGATGGGACCATGGAGATCAAGTGATTTGGACGGTAATGCAGTACCAGGCATGGCCACAACCAATTATACGGCACTGAATCTGGTCAACAATTTGAAGGTACCCTGCGCCCCCTTCTTTCTGCTGGGCGGCACAGGTGCCATGAGTCCGACTCTCATCAACCTGCCACCTTTCTGCTGATAATGGGCACTTAGATCTACAAATTCTTGGAGTCAGGGGGGGTGACCACGGTTAAAGGGGTTGTATCAGAACCACATGTTATTCTCTATCCACAAGATAGGGGATGACTTGCTTATCAGTGAGGTTCTGACCTCCCAAAAACGGGGGAGGTCAGAACCCTGTGTCCTCCCTGCTCCTCACTGTGGGCTTACTGCACCCCTGGCACTGAGTAGGATACTGAATGGCGCTCTGGCCAAGTGTTCACGGCTGGCTCTCCATTCATTTACATGGAGCTGATGGAGTTCCGAGTGCTTGCCGCTCCGCCGTCTCCTGCAGTCCCTTTTGAAGGTGACCAGAGCCCCATTCTGTCTCCTCCTCACTGCCGCTGGTGCAGTAAGCCCACAGTGAGGACAGAGGACATGGCATCCGGATTACTGAGATGAAAGGGGGTCTAAACAGTGAGACCCCCACTGATCAGCCAGCTATCCCCTATCCTGTGGATGGGGGATAACTTGTGGTTCTAGTACAGATTCTGGTAGAACCTCTTTAAAGTGTCTCAGCCTGAAGTCTACATTGTTAAAGGGGTATTCCCATCTCAGCAAGTTCTCTGATTGTGGGGGGGTTGACCCCTGGGACCCCCGCCAATGCACAGAAATTGCTTCCGGCATGCCCATGAATCTTGACAAGGGTGGTTGCGCATGCGCGGCACCACACCGCTCACTGCTGGAGATAGTCATGTTCGAGCTCTTGGCGACCTCTGGCCGTCCCACTCAGTTCAGTGGGATTGTCGGACAGTGTTGGGGGTCTGAGCTTAGCTATCTCTAGTCCCAATGAAGTCGATGGGGTCCGAAGTTCTGGACGGGCTGGGACCCACCAATCGACAAGTTACTCCCTTTCCTGTGGCACATATATATAAGGGGGACGACCAACTACAGTTTTTTTTCACTGCAAAATTCGCATTTTTTTTTCTGCAGGGGTCTATGGGACTTGTAATGTTAAAACCGCGATTGCGCAAAATCGCAATTTACCGTGAAATTGCGATTTTGCATGATCGCAATTTTAACATTACAAGTTCCATAGTGAATAACAAGTGTAGTGGGTAGTGACCCTTAAGCTCACATACACTGTAGCATACCCTCAGCTCTGAAGCAGCTTGCTTTAGGAGGATCTTCGTGGCGTTCGTAGCGACCCGCCACGTTCCGTCACTGTTTATCTTTGTCTCAGCTCTTCCATCGCTCCTTTGTCTTTGACGGCGAAGTGAACATTGACATTAGCTTTACTACAAAGATCAGCCATCTAGTAGATGAATGCAGTGGGATTTCTCTTTGCCCCCCTCCGCAACCCCCATTCTCCCTCTCCGACTAATGGATCCGCGTCACCCCTGGCGCACTCCAGAGAACAAATCCTTTCATTTGATATTCAAATGATATCCATTAAAATCTAATTCGGTCTCCGGGGATTAGCGGAGCGGTCCGCTAACAAAGGAGCGACCTGTGAGCTGTAAGTTATGGGCGCCGGGGGGATACGTGACATTGCTGCAGGATGGAGCCATCAGTTTTGTCAAGTTTCTTAATGCAATTATGTAGTTAATCAGCTATTTACATAATTGTGTTACAGAAGCAGTAAGCAGGGTGGTGGTGGGGTATATCAGCAGACGCAGACACATGGGGAGAATCTAATGGGCACATTCAGGTATCGGCTCAAGACCAAGCCATAAATGAACTCGCCGGATGTTGTATTCACAATGTATTAGAGCAGCGGGCACCACGCTGAACTCTGATCCTGGCAGTACGGGGTTAATTGACATTTCCTTAAAGGGCAGGTCCATCTGTATCATATTTGTACTCCGATGTACCATGAAGGGCAAGTAAAAAAAAATCAACCTAAAAGGTCCTGAAGTTTATGAAAATGATGCTTTATGGCAAGGGACCAAATGTGGGTGGGGCTTTGCACAATCTATAAGAGATACATTCCCAGCTCCGCCCACATCCATAATGGGAAAAGGAAGTGAAAATCTGGAAAAGGAAGCTGAGATACCGGAAAAGATTGCCGCCGGGGACTGACCATCACAGCGACCTACCTAATGGTGTAACCTGAGCATCAGTAGAGATCATACTTGCCTCCCATCGGACACCAGGATGTCGTCTCCTGAAGTTTATACTCTTGTGTGGGTGGAGATGTCATGTGATTGACAGTCTGGTGGATTCCACCAAAATGCCTGTTCAAGACTCTTCATAAGTGTATGAGGCAAAGGCTTAAAGGGCTTGTGCCAAGACAGGGGATAACTTTCTATCGGTGGGACCCCCACCGATCCCGAGAACTGGAGACCCAAATGGAGCAGTGATCCATTCATTTCATGGTAGCGCCAGAGATGGTTGATCGCTTGAACGCAGCTATTTCTGGTGGTCCCATTAACATGAATGGAGCAGTAGCACGTATGCATGACCTCCACCGCATTAATTAAGCTATGCTCTAGACCTCTGTTCTCTAGATCGGTGGAGAGTCCCAGCACTTGACCGCCACTGATGAGAAAGCTACCGCCTGTCCTGAGGATAGGGGATAACTTTCTGATTGGTGAGGGTCTGACCCCGGGTCCCACCACGGATCCTGAGAATAGGGGTCCCAAAGGTCGCCAGAATGGAGTGGCGGTCTATCTATTTCAGGGGTAGTGCAGAGATTGTTGACCATTCGTATTCGGGTGTTTCTGGTGTTCCCATTGATATGGACTGACAATGGGCATTCACAACCTCTACTGCATTCAGTCCTAAAACACTCTGGATCCATGTTCTCAGGATCAGGAGAATTGAAGCAGCCGGACCCCAATCAATCAGAAAGTTATCCTCTAGCCCTAATTTTCTAATTGGCAGTGGTCTGACCCCAAGACCCCCCACTGATCCCGAGAACAAGGGCCCTGAAGGTCCCCACATGAATTTATCGATAGTCCAATCATTTCAGTGGTAGTGCCAAAGATTGACTGCTTGAGCTCGGCTGTTTCTGGCGCTCCCACTGATATGAATAGAGCAATAGTACGCATGCGTGACCTCCACGGCATTCATTACTGCACACTCTGGGCCCCCATTCTCAGGGTCAGTGAACCCCACTAACCAAAACGTTTCTGCTATCCTGATGATAGAAGCAAACTTTCTGATTGCTGGGGTCTGACCCCAGAACCCCCGATTATCCTATAGATGGGGAATAACTTTCTGATCAGTCTGACATCAACCTCAGGACCCCCCACACATCCTGAGAACAGGGGTCCCGAAGAATAAATTGGAGGTCCATTAGCTTCAGTGGTAGTGCCAAAGAGTGTTGACTTGAGCCCGGCTATTTTAAGTGTCATGGATATGTAATGTGCGGCAGTGCGCATGCGCAGCCCCCACAGCATTCATTACTGAATGCTCTGGATCCCCATTCTTGGGATCAGTGGGGGTCCCAGCGGTAGGACACCCACCAATCAATGTTATTTCCTGTCTTAAGGATAGGGTATAACTTTCAAATTGTTGGTTGTTCGACCCCCAAGACTTCCCACAGATCCCAAGAATAGGGGTCCTGATGGTCCATGCATGGATAAAGCAGCAGTCCATTCATTTCAGTGGTAGTGACAAAGATTGTTGACGGCTTGTAGTCGGCTGTTTCTGGTGCTCCCATTGATATGAATGGAGGAACAGCGCACATGCGTGACCTCATTACTGAATGCTCTGGACCCCCATTCTTGGAATCAATGGAGTCCTAACGGTCTGATCAGAAAGTTCTCTTGAGGATAGGGTATAACTTTATGATCAGTGGGGTCCAACCCTAGGACGCCCACCTATCCTATGGATAGGGGATAACTTTATGATCAGTGGGTTCCAACCCTAGGACGCCCACCTATCCTATGGATAGGGGATAACTTTCTGATTGGTGGGAATTAAACCCCAGGACACTCCTCCGAAGGTCCCCACCTCTATAACTGCACATGTTTGCTGTCACTCCATTCATAATGGGAGTCCCGAAAATGGCCAAGTTCAAACCCTCAACAATCTCTAGCAGTGGGATTGAAATGAATAGAACACCAGCATGCATACGCAACCATGTATGTGGGGACACCAGCATGCATACGCAACCATGTATGTAGGGACACCAGCATGCATACGCAACCATGTATGTGGGGACACCAGCATGCATACGCAACCATGTATGTGGGGACACCAGCATGCATACGCAACCATTTATGTGGGAACTTTTGGGTCCCTCGGGGTCAGCAGGCGGGTGTGCTGGGGTTACGCCCCAACCGATCAGAAAGTTATCCCCCATCTTGGCACAACCCCTTTAAAAGGAACCTGTCAGTAGATTCCTGCCGCCCTAACCTTGGGCAGCATGCCATACTGACAGACTCCGCCATAACAAAGAACCCTGTGTCACAAAGAGGTGGCCGTGGGGCGAATTTCCCACTGGGCGGCCGCCCTTTCTCCTCTCCATGTCCAGTTTCCTATCCACAAATAGGAAGATGCTACTTTACGACACTTTATAGCGTGCTGCTTGGGAACTGCTGATCACTGTATGGCAGTATTATTTAACTCCAGCTCCATTATGGCTCAGAGTTGCAATGCAGCTCACTATCCTTAGACGGGTGTGGCGCTGTTTTTGGAAGAAGCGGCCATGTTTTTCTACAACCTGCGGATTTCCTTTCTATTACCGTTTACGATTCTGTGACACTTTCTGCAGTTTCCAGCTCTCTGATCTCCTATAGGCATCTGAACTTCATAGCTCCCCCCTAATCCTCCCCCCCGTCCCCCCGTCCCCCTCCCCCGGATCACAATGAATTCTTCCCGGTGTCCCTTATGCGGTGAACCTGAGGCCACTATTGAAGTGTCGGAGGAGTTTTCATCTGAAGGAAGCCTCCGCTTTGTATTCCGCTCCAGTCGAGGCAGCAGCTTTTAGACAAAGCCGTCGCCTCAGCAGTGTCATGATTAGGTCTTCCGAGCTTTAACATATTTATTACAGATCTGTGTTAAAGAACTCCACGCCAGCAAAAATAAAAAACTGTCAAAGGCATCGAGAATCCAAGGACGCGGGAATCGCGTGTCGTAGGAGGCCTCGAATCAGGTGAAATGGTTTAGAGGCCGCCCTCGGGATTAATCAGAGACAAATCATCGTTAATTAACATCAGTCTGACGAGCCCGCAGGGTAAGTCACAGCCGCCGTCCGGGAGGCATGTGGCCAAATCATGGGATTCTATTCTGCAGTCACAGTAGAGATGTGGCCGCGATGAGGAGAGCGATCTAGAGGATTGTATATATATATATATCACCCATGTGGAAAGTCTACCTGAGTTCTCAATAAGTTTTCTAAAACCCCCCGGTTCCTCCTCTTCTCATTTGCTGTTTGCACCATTTCATGAATGTAAGTTCTGATTTTGAGGTCGTCTTCTGCATTTTTCTGCTATTTGCAATCTACTTTCAGTAGGGGGCGTGTAACAAGCCTAGCAGTCTGCCAGTAGTTCACTGTCCTGACTTCCTTGCCCTCACTTTTGATGCTGCACTGCACTGTCTCTGGTCTGATCAGAATAAAGCCAGTATCTGAATGCCCGCTCCTCTGCTTTCCTAGGATGATCAGGCATTCAGAGGCAATCTGGCCAAATGGCTAGTAAACTCACTACAATTTGTGTACAGACAGACATACACATGTAACAGCGGGAAGGCAGAGACAGTGAAGATCGTTATCACAGTGTCTGCAGATCTGTAAGGGTGCATTTACACTGCAAAGAGGATCGCTCAAAAGATGGCTCTTCAGCGATCATTTTGCATAAACTACTACTCAGCACTAATGCCTATTAGTACTAAGTAGCAGCGTGTGAGGTGTGAGCCACCAGGAGCTGTAATCAGGGAACAGACCATCCGCTGTTTCCTGATTACTTTCACATTGATCCGCTGGCCGGGCTGACAGCAGAGAACAGCTAATGCAATGTTATCAGCTGTAATCAGCTCTCTGCAGGCAGAGCATAGCGTGCGGTTCTGCTTATCAGCTGTTCTGCCGAATGATGGTTTTCAAGCAGAAAACTGAAAGACGGGCAAATTTAGACACACTAATTATCGCTCAAAAGACGGCTTTCGAGCAAATTTTGAGTGATAATCGTTGTCTAAATGGGCCTTAAGACTACAGCCGGTGTGCAGAGGAGCGGCCTGTGTAGATAGACCCAGCCTCTCTAGGCTAAAAAGCAGAATGTTTGCATTATACAGTGACCTCTGCTGTACGGGATATCAAGGCATTGCGTCATTAGATGTGTCGAACAATTGTTATTGGCTGCGGTGGTCATGTAAGTGTGAGGGCTATGCTGTGGGACTGCAAGCTCCATTGCAATGAGGTGTCTGAGCCAGCAAATGTCCCAGATCCAACGTGACAGACCCAGTTTCCCACTGCTATCCCGGGTGTATGCCCAGGTCAGAAGCTGAGAAGAGCTACATATGTAAGGGGGCTCTACTGTGGGCATCTCTATTTTATGGAGGCATTACTGGGGGCTTCTTTACTGTGAGGGGCATTATTGGGGGCACCCTTGCTGTGTTGAGGGTAATGCTAGGATCACCACTGTGTTTTGAGGGTCACTTTTAGAGGTACCATTAATGTGTTTGGGGGGCACTACTGGGGGCAACATCACTGCATTTGGGGAGCACTACTGGGTGGGTCTTTACTGTGTTTGAAGGGCACTTCAGGGGGCAACATTACTGTAATAGGGAGGGGAAGGGGCACTACTCAGAACACCTTTACTGTGATTGGGGGGCACTACTAGGTGGACCTTTATTGTGTTTGCAGGGCACTACTAGGGGAATGTTTACTGTGTTTGGGGGCATTATTTGGGTACTCTTGCTGTGTCAGGGGGCACTAATAGGGCCACTTTGTGTTTTGTTGCACCTTTACTTTATTTGGGGGCAATACTGGGGCATCTTTATTGTGTTTGGAGGGAACTACATGGAGCACTTTTCTTTGTACGGGTCACCTTTACTGTGTTTTTTTTTTGGAGGGGGGATCTGAACAGTCTATGGGGAGCACTACTGGGGCATCTTTATTGCGTTTGGCGGGGAGCTACAGGGAGCACTCAACAGTGTTTGGGGGATACTGCTTGGGGTGAGGCATCTTTACTCTATTTGGGGGGGCACTTCTTGGAGCATCTTTAGTGTGCTTTGAGAGCACTACTGGGGCATTTATATTGTGTGTGAGGAGCTGCAGGGAGCAGTTTACTGTGTGTGGGGCTCCTTCACGGTATTTGGGGGCCACTACTCGAGGCACCTTTTACTGTGTTCCGGGGCACTACAGGAGGTATCTTTATGTTGTTTGGGGGCACAACTGTAGGCATATTCACTGCTTTTAGGGACACTACAGGTGGCATCCTTACTGTGTGGGGGTACTACTGGGGCACTATTGCTGTATTTGGGGGGCACTATTGGGAACATGTTCACTATGCTTAGGAGGCATTACAATTGTGTGCCACACAATAAAGCCACTATGAATGTGCATTGGGCACTATACCTCTTCAGGCAGCACTCAGGGCACTAGTTGGGATTGGACAGGGCTAGAGGGTGTGGCATTTTTTGTAGGTTGGGGTGTAGGGGCACAGTCACTGCTAAAAGTACAAGGAAGAGGACAGCTCCTTTATTCAGCCAACTGTCAGGGACGTCGGCCCCCCATTGATCTAATGATGATGACTGTGCAGTCCTGAAAGACCCCAGATGGCAGTGCCCACCTCTATTCTTGCCTGCCGAGGGTCAGTCTCCTCCTCTGCACATCACCGGCAGCGCAGGTGGGGTGGCGGTGGTAAATATTCCATCATTCTGGGTAAATATGCTCCAATTAGAATTCACGATCGCTGCAAATTAAAACAAAAATGCCAACGCCAACTCGGCTGACTGCCCCACAAATGCCACGCTGCTCATCCTTGTCCGGGCGCTTTACAATCCCAGGATGGAAAATGAAAGAAATTGGCATAAAACGTAACATTTATCTCAGACTGTAAAGATGAATTAAACATCTGCCTGCACAGAGAGCGCGGCGCGCCACAGACACACCGCGGATGGGGAGGAGCTGCACCTCCCATGTGAAGAGCGCGGCGCGCCGCAGACACACCGCGGATGGGGAGGCGCCGCACCTCCCATGTGAAGAGCGCGTCGCGCCGCAGACACACAGCGGATGGGAAGGCGCCGCACCTCCCATGTGAAGAGCGCAGTGCGCCGCAGACACACCGCGGATGGGAAGGCGCTGCACCTCCCATGTGAAGAGCGCGGCGCGCCGCAGACACACCGCGGATGGGAAGGCGCTGCACCTCCCATGTGAAGAGCGCAGTGCGCCGCAGACACACCGCGGATGGGAAGGCGCTGCACCTCCCATGTGAAGAGCGCGGCGCGCCGCAGACACACCGCGGATGGGAAGGCGCTGCACCTCCCATGTGAAGAGCGCGGTGCGCAGAGAGCACGGCGCGCCGCAGACACACCGCGGATGGGAAGGCGCTGCACCTCCCATGTGAAGAGCGCGGTGCGCAGAGAGCACGGCGCGCCGCAGACACACCGCGGATGGGAAGGCGCCGCACCTCCCGTGTGGAGAGCGCGGTGCGCAGAGAGCACGGCGCGCCGCAGACACACCGCGGATGGGAAGGCGCCGCACCTCCCGTGTGGAGAGCGCGGTGCGCAGAGAGCACGGCGCGCCGCAGACACACCGCGGATGGGAAGGAGCTGCACCTCCCGTGTGGAGAGCGCGGCGTGCCGCAGACACACCGCGGATGGGAAGGAGCTGCACCTCCCATGTGAAGAGCGCGGCGCGCCGCAGACACACCGCGTATGGGAAGGCGCCGCACCTCTCATGTGAAGAGCGCGGTGCGCAGAGAGCACGGCCCGCCGCAGACACACCGCGGATGGGAAGGCGCCGCACATCCCATGTGAAGAGCGCGTCGCGCCGCAGACACACAGCGGATGGGGAGGCGCCGCACCTCCCATGTGAAGAGCGCGTCGCGCCGCAGACACACAGCGGATGGGAAGGCGCCGCACCTCCCATGTGAAGAGCGCAGTGCGCCGCAGACACACCGCGGATGGGAAGGCGCTGCACCTCCCATGTGAAGAGCGCGGCGCGCCGCAGACACACCGCGGATGGGAAGGCGCTGCACCTCCCATGTGAAGAGCGCGGTGCGCAGAGAGCACGGCGCGCCGCAGACACACCGCGGATGGGAAGGCGCTGCACCTCCCATGTGAAGAGCGCGGTGCGCAGAGAGCACGGCGCGCCGCAGACACACCGCGGATGGGAAGGCGCCGCACCTCCCGTGTGGAGAGCGCGGTGCGCAGAGAGCACGGCGCGCCGCAGACACACCGCGGATGGGAAGGCGCCGCACCTCCCGTGTGGAGAGCGCGGTGCGCAGAGAGCACGGCGCGCCGCAGACACACCGCGGATGGGAAGGAGCTGCACCTCCCGTGTGGAGAGCGCGGCGTGCCGCAGACACACCGCGGATGGGAAGGAGCTGCACCTCCCATGTGAAGAGCGCGGCGCGCCGCAGACACACCGCGTATGGGAAGGCGCCGCACCTCTCATGTGAAGAGCGCGGTGCGCAGAGAGCACGGCCCGCCGCAGACACACCGCGGATGGGAAGGCGCCGCACATCCCATGTGAAGAGCGCGGCGCGCCGCAGACACACCGCGGATGGGAAGGCGCCGCACCTCCCATGTGAAGAGCGCGGCGCGCCGCAGACACACCGCGGATGGGGAGGAGCTGCACCTCCCGTGTGGAGAGCGCGGTGCGCAGAGAGCACGGCGCACCGCAGACACACCGCGGATGGGAAGGAAAGCACCTCCTGTGTGGAGAGCGCGGTGCGCAGAGAGCACGGCGCGCCGCAGACACACCGTGGATGAAAAGGCGCCGCACCTCCCGTGTGGAGAGCGCGGTGCGCAGAGAGCATGGCGCGCCACAGACACACCGTGGATGAAAAGGCGCCGCACCTCCCGTGTGGAGAGCGCGGTGCGCAGAGAGCACGGCGCGCCACAGACACACCGCGGATGGGAAGGCGCCGCACCTCCTGTGTAGAGAACGCGGTGCACCGCAGACACACCGCCCATGGGAAGGCGCTGCACCTCCCGTGTGGAGAGCGCGGTGCACAGAGAGCACGGCCCGCCGCAGACACACCACGGACGGGAAGGCGCCGCACCTCCTGTGTGGAGAGCGTGGTGCGCAGAGAGCACGGCGCGCCGCATACACACGGCGGATGGGAAGGCGCCACACCTCCCGTATGGAGAGCGCGGTGCGCAGAGAGCACGGCCCGCCGCAGACACACCGTGGATGAAAAGGCGCCGCACCTCCCGTGTGGAGAGCGCGGTGCGCAGAGAGCACGGCGCGCCACAGACACACCGCGGATGGGAAGGTGCCGCACCTCCTGTGTAGAGAACGCGGTGCACCGCAGACACACCGCCCATGGGAAGGCGCTGCACCTCCTGTGTGGAGAGCGCGGTGCACAGAGAGCACGGCCCGCCGCAGACACACCGCGGATGGGAAGGCGCCGCACCTCCTGTGTGGAGAGCGTGGTGCGCAGAGAGCACGGCCCGCCGCAGACACACCGCGGATGGGAAGGCGCCACACCTGCCGTATGGAGAGCGTGGTGTGCAGAGAGCACGGCGCGCCGCAGACAAACGGTGGATGGGAAGGCGCCGCACCCCCCGTATGGAGAGCGCGGTGCGCAGAGAGCAAGGCGCGCTGCAGACACATCGTGGATGGGAAGGCGCCGCACCTCCCGTATGGAGAGCGCGGTGCGCAGAGAGCACGGCGCGCCGCAGACACATCGCGGATGGGAAGGCGCCGCACCTCCTGTATGGAGAGCGCGGTGCGCAGAGAGCACGGCGCGCCGCAGACACACCGCGGATGGGAAGGCGCCGCACCTGCCGTATGGAGAGCGCGGTGCGCAGAGAGCACGGCGCGCCGCAGACACATCGTGGATGGGAAGGCGCCGCACCTCCCGTGTGGAGAGCGCGGTGCGCAGAGAGCACGGCGCGCCGCAGACACACCGTGGATGAAAAGGCGCCGCACCTCCCGTGTGGAGAGCGTGGTGCGCAGAGAGCACGGCGCGCCACAGACACACCGCGGATGGGAAGGCGCCATACCTCCTGTGTAGAGAACGCGGTGCACCGCAGACACACCGCCCATGGGAAGGCGCTGCACCTCCCGTGTGGAGAGCGCGGTGCACAGAGAGCACGGCCCGCCGCAGACACACCGCGGATGGGAAGGCGCCGCACCTCCTGTGTGGAGAGCGTGGTGCGCAGAGAGCACGGCCCGCCGCAGACACACCGCGGATGGGAAGGCGCCACACCTCCCGTATGGAGAGCGCGGTGCGCAGAGAGCACGGCACGCCGCAGACACATCGCGGATGGGAAGGCGCCGCACCTCCCGTATGGAGAGCGCGGTGCGCAGAGAGCACGGCACGCCGCAGACACATCGCGGATGGGAAGGCGCCGCACCTCCCGTATGGAGAGCGCGGTGCGCAGAGAGCACGGCACGCCGCAGACACATCGCGGATGGGAAGGCGCCGCACCTCCCGTATGGAGAGCGCGGTGCGCAGAGAGCACGGCACGCCGCAGACACATCGCGGATGGGAAGGCGCCGCACCTCCCGTATGGAGAGCGCGGTGCGCAGAGAGCACGGCCCGCCGCAGACACACCGTGGATGGGAAGGCGCCGCACCTCCTGTGTAGAGAACGCGGTGCACTGCAGACACACTGCCCATGTGAAGAGCGCGGTGCGCAGAGAGCACGGCACGCCGCAGACACACCGCGGATGGGAAGGCACCGCACGCTAAAAGGATTACAATAAAAATACAATTTAAATCCAACAAATTGCTTCCAAGTCATTTCCTTTTATTATTAACTTTAATGTTCTCCACTTTGCCTCAGCCTGGGTTCACCCTCCCCTCCCCCACTACTCTCGCCACCGCCCGCAGCTCCCTTGGCACTGCCATCTCTACACAGTAAACTTGTGCATCCAGAAAAAGTGCCATCGTGAACTGACACATACGAAGGAGCCGAGAGAAGCCATGACTGTGATTAAAAAGCCATACAGAGAGTTATATGGAGAGTGATGGGGAGTGATGGGGAGCGCTATATGGAGAGTGATGGGGAGCGCTATATGGAGTAATGGGGAGCGCTGTATAGAGATTGATGGAGAGCGTTATATGGAGAGTGATGAGAGCGCTGTATAGAGAGTGATGGAGAGCGCTGTATAGAGAGTGATGGAGAGCGCTGTATGGAGAGTGATGAGAGCGTTATATGGAGAGTGATGGAGAGCGCTGTATAGAGAGTGATGGAGAGCGCTGTATGGAGAGTGATGAGAGCGTTATATGGAGAGTGATGAGAGCGCTGTATAGAGAGTGATGGAGAGCGCTGTATAGAGAGTGATGAGAGCGCTGTATAGAGAGTGATGGAGAGCGCTGTATAGAGAGTGATGGAGAGCGCTGTATAGAGAGTGATGGAGAGCGCTGTATGGAGAGTGATGGGGAGCGCTATATGGAGAGTGATGGGGAGCGCTGTATGGAGAGTGATGGGGAGCGCTGTATGGAGAGTGATGGGGAGCGCTGTATAGAGATTGATGGAGAGCGCTGTATGGAGAGTGATGGGGAGCGCTGTATGGAGAGTGATGGGGAGCGCTATATGGAGAGTGATGGAGAACGCTGTATGGAGAGTGATGAGAGCGCTGTATAGAGAGTGATGGGGAGCGCTATATAGAGAGTGATGGGGAGCGTTATATGGAGAGTGATGGGGAGCGCTGTATAGAGAGTGATGGGGAGCGTTATATGGAGAGTGATGGGGAGCACTATATGGAGAGTGATGGGGAGCACTATATGGAGAGTGATGGGGAGCGCTATATGGAGAGTGATGGGGAGCGCTATATGGAGAGTGATGGGGAGCGCTGTATGGAGAGTGATGGGGAGCACTATATGGAGAGTGATGGGGAGCGCTGTATAGAGAGCGATGGGGAGCGCTATATGGAGTGATGGAGAGCGCTGTATGGAGTGATGGGGAGCGCTGTATAGAGAGCGATGGGGAGCGCTATATGGAGTGATGGGGAGCGCTGTATGGAGAGTGATGGAGAGCGCTGTATGGAGAGTGATGGGGAGCGCTGTATGGAGAGTGATGGGGAGTTTGATAAAGGTAAAGGAAAGGAATAAGAGGGTTGGAAGGAGAGGCGAAGACAAGGAGAGCGTCCAGGAGAGAGTGATGGTGAGAGACAGCTAAGAGCAGAACGATGGAGAGAGACAGCTAAGAGCAGAACGATGGAGAGAGACAGCTAAGGAGAGACTGACAGAGATGGAAGTAGAGAGAAGATGATGCAGCATTACAAGAAGCGAGCGCTTACCTGTGGAACAGGACGGACTTGACGAGGGTGACGACATCGCGGCTGGCGTTGTAGCCCGCACACACTATGGCCACGTGAATGGTCTGCAACAGAAGAGACACGTTGTGATCAGTAAGGGGTGGGTCAGAGATAAGTACAAGCGGCCCCTCCGCCGCACTACAAGTCTCAGCACCCGGCTGGCTCCGCATGCTGGGACTTGTGGTAGCATCATAATACGGACAGAGGAGACGCAAGGATGAATGGTAACATTAGATGGAACGTTCTTTTAACCCTTTCAGGACGCAACTATTGCTTCCGTTTTTTATCATCCCCTTCTAACGCCAGAGCTTTCCCCCTTTTCCGTAGCCGTGGGTTACTGGGGCCGACGCCATCATTCTGGGGTACATAAGGTATTACCTTCTATTAACGTGCGGCCGATCTGCAGCTTCACTCATTACACTGAATTCAGACTTGGG
This sequence comes from Eleutherodactylus coqui, assembly GCF_035609145.1. Lineage (NCBI taxonomy): Eukaryota > Metazoa > Chordata > Amphibia > Anura > Eleutherodactylidae > Eleutherodactylus > Eleutherodactylus coqui. The sequence goes on from NC_089838.1 coordinate 2,638,555, forward strand.
GCTCAGCACACGAGCGCAGTGAACGAGGGGGGATCTGTGCGCACATCAGCGCAGTGAACGAGGGGGATCTGTGCGCACATCAGCGCAGTGAACGGGGGTGATCTGTGCGCACATCAGCGCAGTGAACGGGGGTGATCTGTGCGCACATCAGCGCAGTGAACGAGGGGGGATCTGTGCGCACAACAGCACAGTGAACGGGGGTGATCTGTGCGCACAACAGCGCAGTGAACGAGGGGGATCTGTGCGGACATCAGCGCAGTGAACGGGGGTGATCTGTGCGCACAACAGCGCAGTGAACGAGGGGGATCTGTGCGCACATCAGCGCAGTGAACGAGGGGGATCTGTGCGCACATCAGCGCAGTGAACGGGGGTGATCTGTGCGCACATCAGCGCAGTGAACGGGGGTGATCTGTGCGCACATCAGCGCAGTGAACGAGGGGGGATCTGTGCGCACAACAGCGCAGTGAACGGGGGTGATCTGTGCGCACAACAGCGCAGTGAACGAGGGGGATCTGTGCGGACATCAGCGCAGTGAACGGGGGTGATCTGTGCGCACAACAGCGCAGTGAACGAGGGGGATCTGTGCGCACATCAGCGCAGTGAACGAGGGGGATCTGTGCGCACATCAGCGCAGTGAACGAGGGGGATCTGTGCGCACAACAGCGCAGTGAACGAGGGGGATCTGTGCGCACATCAGCGCAGTGAACGGGGGTGATCTGTGCGCACATCAGCGCAGTGAACGAGGGGGGATCTGTGCACACATCAGCGCAGTGAACGAGGGGGATCTGTGCGCACATCAGCGCAGTGAACGAGGGGGATCTGTGCGCACATCAGCGCAGTGAACGAGGGGGATCTGTGCGCACATCAGCGCAGTGAACGAGGGGGATCTGTGCGCACATCAGCGCAGTGAACGAGGGGGATCTGTGCGCACATCAGCGCAGTGAACGAGGGGGATCTGTGCGCACATCAGCGCAGTGAACGAGGGGGATCTGTGCGCTCAACAGCGCAGTGAACGGGGGTGATCTGTGCGCACATCAGCACAGTGAACGAGGGGGATCTGTGCGCACATCAGCGCAGTGAACGAGGGGGATCTGTGCGCACATCAGCGCAGTGAACGAGGGGGATCTGTGCGCTCAACAGCGCAGTGAACGAGGGGGATCTGTGCGCACAACAGCGCAGTGAACGGGGGTGATCTGTGCGCACAACAGCGCAGTGAACGAGGGGGATCTGTGCGCACATCAGCGCAGTGAACGAGGGGGATCTGTGCGCACATCAGCGCAGTGATCGAGGGGGATCTGTGCGCACATCAGCGCAGTGAACGGGGGTAAATTGTGCGCACATCAGCGCAGTGAACGGGGGTGATCTGTGCGCACATCAGCGCAGTGAACGGGGGTGATCTGTGCGCACATCAGCGCAGTGAACGAGGGGGATCTGTGCGGACATCAGCGCAGTGAACAAGGGGGATCTGTGCGCACATCAGCGCAGTGAACGGGGGTGATCTGTGCGCACATCAGCGCAGTGAACGAGGGGGATCTGTGCGCACATCAGCGCAGTGAACGAGGGGGATCTGTGCGCACATCAGCGCAGTGAACGAGGGGGATCTGTGCGCTCAACAGCGCAGTGAACGAAAAGGGATCTGTGCGCACATCAGCGCAGTGAACGAGGGGGATCTGTGCGCACAACAGCGCAGTGAACGAGGGGGATCTGTGCGCACAACAGCGCAGTGAACGGGGGTGATCTGTGCGCACAACAGCGCAGTGAACGAGGGGGATCTGTGCACACATCAGCGCAGTGAACGAGGGGGATCTGTGCGCACATCAGCGCAGTGATTGAGGGGGATCTGTGCGCACATCAGCGCAGTGAACGGGGGTAATCTGTGCGCACATCAGCGCAGTGAACGGGGGTGATCTGTGCGCACATCAGCGCAGTGAACGGGGGTGATCTGTGCGCACATCAGCGCAGTGAACGAGGGGGATCTGTGCGGACATCAGCGCAGTGAACAAGGGGGATCTGTGCGCACATCAGCGCAGTGAACGAGGGGGATCTATGCGCACATCAGCGCAGTGAACGAGGGGGATCTGTGCGCACATCAGCGCAGTGAACGGGGGTAATCTGTGCGCACATCAGCGCAGTGAACGGGGGTAATCTGTGCGCACATCAGCGCAGTGAACGGGGGTGATCTGTGCGCACATCAGCGCAGTGAACGAGGGTGATCTGTGCGCACATCAGCGCAGTGAACGAGGGTGATCTGTGCGCACATCAGCGCAGTGAACGAGGGGGATCTGTGCGCACATCAGCGCAGTGATTGAGGGGGATCTGTGCGCACATCAGCGCAGTGAACGGGGGTAATCTGTGCGCACATCAGCGCAGTGAACGGGGGTGATCTGTGCGCACATCAGCGCAGTGAACGGGGGGGATCTGTGCACACATCAGCGCAGTGAACGAGAGGGATCTGTGTGCACATCAGCGCAGTGAACGAGGGGGATCTGTGCGCACATCAGCGCAGTGAACGAGGGGGATCTGTGCGCACATCAGCGCAGTGAACGAGGGGGATCTGTGCGCACATCAGCGCATTACACGGTACATTCTGCGCACAGGGCAGGTTTTTTGCGCGGTTCCATAGCCACACCCAGATTTAAATGGCTATTACGAATACTGTGGTCTAAATGTTCTGTTTTTCATGGAGCTGCGCAGCATGTTGTGCATCCCATTGTGTATTGCGCGTCCGTCTCTGCAGTTGTGGTGCAGCACGCGGACGGGGCGGCAGTCTGCTGTACCATGTGATCTGCGGGAATAAGGCTCAAGGGACAATATGCCATCTCTGTATGACTGTGGGGGTCTGCCACCGATCCTTCACAGCCCGGACCCCTGTAAACCTTTACCAGATGCCATCAGCTTTTAACCCCTTCAGAGATTTACCACTTTTTTATTTTCGTTTTTTCAGCCCCGCCTTCCAAGAGCCAAAACTTTTTAATTTTTCCTGTGCTTTTTAATGGCATCCATTCATCTGGTGGTACATCTACACGGTACAGCGAAGATGACACCCGCTTTGTCCTGCTGCTCACTGTGATTGCGGTGAGACCAGATTTTTAGCGCTTTTTAATGTTTTTCTATTTTATAAACAAAATATTTTTTTCCTTAAGGCTTCCCCTCCGCCGTCACATCCGTTCCTTGTTCGTTGTTCCATTGGCTGTGGGAGGGCTCCTTTCTCCTTTCCTGCGGAGCGCACTGTTTATTATTACCCTTTTGGGGCGTTTCATCACTTTTTACTCAAGTTTTTCAGGAGCTGGGATTCCAAAAAAAAAAAAAGAAAAATCGCACTTCTGGCATTTTTGTTCTTTTTTTAATGGGCTTTCATCGTGCAGAATAAGGATTGTGATACTTTAATAGTATTTAAGGAATACAACAATGTCCTGAATCTGCATTTTTTAAAATTCTTTAGTTTTCTTTACAGGAAAGATGGTAAAAGGGTTTTTTTTACTTAATAATTTTTTTTTTTAACTGGTAAAAAAAACTTTATTAAATCTTTATTTACAATGTTATTTAGTCCCCACAGGGGACTTGTACTTGTGATCATCTGATCGTTTATATTATATACTGCAATACGTTGGTACTGCAGCATATGGTGATTTTAATGCCACCTATAAAGTCATACCTCGGGCATGGCTTGATGCGCATCTATGCCTGGCAGACCTGTGAGCCCTCAGTAGGCTCTGGGCTGCCATCCTTGCCCGTCATTACCCTCTGATAGTGCTGATGGGTGCGGGAACTGGAGTCCCACTCACTGACTGCTTAGACATTCAGTCAGTTTTGACCGAGGCACCTAAATAGTTCACAGCCATGATCAGTAATACCTCAGATGGCGGCAGCTACCGCGGCTGTCAGCTGACAGCCACCAGATATTTAGCGCCCGCTGCATACACACTTCAGGACCGCTGGACATATATAGTCAATCGCTGGTCCTGAAGTGGTTATGATCGGAATACCCTTTCTTTGCCCCGTGCTGATGGGAGGTCAGACTTTGGCGCAAGCAGCATGAATCGCTGAACCCTTCCTGTCAGCCGGTCAGAACAAGTCAGCACCGCCATCTAATCTACAGTAACTACAAGAAGCTTCCTGTCCGCAGGGGCCGATATTCCTGCAGAACGGTCTCATCACGGAGTGGAATCTTCACACAATGAAGTCACAACACGACCAAAAGCGACGCAAAACAGACCTCATATGTTTCACAAACAGAAACTGGCCTAATGGCCGGGCCCGTGTGGTCTCCGGGGGCAGACGCAGGGGAGACCGTTATTGTGACTGCAAATCACGGACAGAATCCCATTTGTGACAAAGACAATTCCATTCCACTAAGTGACGGTCTCGGATCCCTCCAGAGGCGCAGCTGCAGCTAATCAGCCATGGAGTACACAAACACCGCAGCGCGACTGTCGCCAGGAACCGCCTGCAGCCTCACAATCCCGGTGTGACAAAAAACGTCTGTTTCTGGGGAACTCACAACTTACTTGGAGGGATCATTGGGATTTAGAAGGCCAAGAAGTTCGATTGAACCCCGTTAGTCTGACACAGCCTGCTGGACTGAGAACACTAACAAGTTCACCTCAACACTAAACCATAACTGCGTCATCATCAATGTCACCCGGGGGGTACTTAGTTTTTAGACGTGCAAAAAAAATATTTCTGGTTACTATAGCAACTGATACTTTAAAATTGAGGCCAAAACTTAAAATATCAATACAAACAATTGGTGTGACCATGTTACTGAGTCCGCTGCCAAGATTGACATAAAGTCGTGTACTAATGAATACATATTTACTGACTGCCAACAGCGACAAACTGCTTACATAGTGTAAAACTATACGTGCACTAGCTAATATAATACTGCCCCTATGAAGAAGAATATAACTACTATAATACTGCCCCTTATGTACAAGAATATAACTACTATAATACTGCTCTCTATGTACCAGAATATAACTACTATAATACTGCCCCGATGTACAAGAATATAACTACTATAATACTGCCTCCTATGTACAAGAATATAACTACTATAATACTGCCCCCTATGTACAAGAATATAACTACTATAATACTGCTCCTATGTACAAGAATATAACTACTATAATACTGCTCCCTATGTACAAGAATATAACTACTATAATACTGCCTCCTATGTACAAGAATATAACTACTATAATACTGCCCCCTATGTACAAGAATATAACTACTATAATACTGCCCCCCTATGTACAAGAATATAACTACTATAATACTGCCTCCTATGTACAAGAATATAACTACTATAATACTGCCTCCTATGTACAAGAATATAACTACTATAATACTGCCCCCTATGTACAAGAATATAACTGCTATAATACTGCTCCCTATGTACAAGAATATAACTACTATAATACTGCCCCCTATGTACAAGAATATAACTACTATAATACTGCCCCCTATGTACAAGAATATAACTACTATAATACTGCCCCTATGTACAAGTATATAACTACTATAATACTGCCTCCTATGTACAAGAATATAACTACTATAATACTACCCCCTATGTACAAGAATATAACTACTATAATACTGCCCCTATGTACAAGAATATAACTACTATAATACTGCCTCCTATGTACAAGAATATAACTACTATAATACTGCCTCCTATGTACAAGAATATAACTACTATAATACTGCCCCTATGTACAAGAATATAACTACTATAATACTGCCCCCTATGTACAAGAATATAACTACTATAATACTGCCTCCTATGTACAAGAATATAACTACTATAATACTGCCCCTATGTACAAGAATATAACTACTATAATACTGCCCCTTATGTACAAGAATATAACTACTATAATACTGCCTCCTATGTACAAGAATATAACTACTATAATACTGCCCCCTATGTACAAGAATATAACTACTATAATACTGCCCCCTATGTACAACAATATAACTACTATAATACTGCCCCCTATATACAAGAATGTAACTACTATAATACTGCCCCCTATGTACAAGAATATAACTACTATAATACTGTCCCCTATGTACAAGAATATAACTACTACTATAATACTGCCCGCTATGTACAAGAATATAACTGCTATAATACTGCCCCCTATGTACAAGAATATAACTACTATAATACTGCCCCTATGTACAAGAATATAACTACTATAATACTACTTCCTTTGTACAAGAATATACCTACTATAATACTGTCTCCTATGTACAAGAATATAACTATTATAATACTGCCCCCTATATACAAAAATGCAACTACTATAATACTGCACCCAATGTACAAGAATATAACTACTATAATACTGCCCGCTATGTACAAGAATATAACTGCTATAATACTGCTCCTATATACAAGAATATAACTACTATAATACTGTCCCTATATACAAGAATATAACTACTATAATACTGCCTCCTATGTACAAGAATATAACTACTATAATACTGCCTCCTATGTACAAGAATATAACTACTATAATACTGCCTCCTATGTACAAGAATATAACTACTATAATACTGTCCCTATAAACAAGAATATAACTACTATAATACTGCCCCTATGTACAAGAATATAACTACTATAATACTGCCCCTATATACAAGAATATAACTACTATAATACTGCCACCTATGTACAAGAATATAACTACTATAATACTACTCCCAATATACAAGACTATAACTACTATAATACTGCTCCTATGTACAAGAATATACAGTAACTAATATAATACTGCCCACTATGTTCAAGAATATAACTACTATAATACTGCCCCCTATGTACAAGAATATAACTACTATAATACTGCCTCCTATATACAAGAATATAACTACTATAATACTACCCCCTATGTAGAAGAATATAACTACTATAATACTGCCCCTATATACAAGAATGTAACTACAATAATACTACCTCCTATGTACAAGAATATAACAACTATAATATTACTCCCTATGTACAAGAATATAACTACTATAATACTGCCCTCTATGTACAAGAATATAACTACTATAATACTGCTCCCCTGTCTACAAGAATATAACTACTATAATACTGCCCCCTATGTACAAGAATATAACTACTATAATACTGCTGTATATACAAGAATATAACTACTATCATACTGCCCCCTATGTACAAGAATATAACTACTATAATACTGCTCCTATGTACAAGAATATAACTACTATAATACTGCCCCTATGTACAAGAATATAACTACTCTAATACTGCTCCTATGTACAAGAATATAACTACTATAATACTGCTCCTATGTACAGGAATATAACTACTATAATACTGCCTCATATGTACAAGAATATAACTACTATAATACTGCCCCGATATACAAGAATATAACTACTATAATACTGCTCCTATGTACAAGAATATAACTACTATAATACTGCCCCTATGTACAAGAATATAACTACTCTAATACTGCTCCTATGTACAAGAATATAACTACTATAATACTGCTCCTATGTACAGGAATATAACTACTATAATACTGCCTCATATGTACAAGAATATAACTACTATAATACTGCCCCTATGTACAAGAATATAACTACTCTAATACTGCTCCTATGTACAAGAATATAACTACTATAATACTGCTCCTATGTACAGGAATATAACTACTATAATACTGCCTCATATGTACAAGAATATAACTACTATAATACTGCCCCCAATGTACAAGAATATAACTAGTATAATACTGCCCCCTATGTACAAGAATATACCTACTATAATACTGCTCCTATATACAAGAATATAACTACTATAATACTGCCCCTATGTACAAGAATATAACTACTCTAATACTGCTCCTATGTACAAGAATATAACTACTATAATACTGCTCCTATGTACAGGAATATAACTACTATAATACTGCCTCATATGTACAAGAATATAACTACTATAATACTGCTCCCTATGTACAAGAATATAACTAGTATAATACTGCCCCTATGTACAAGAATATAACTACTATAATACTGCCCCTTTGTACAAGAATATAACTACTATAATGCTGCCCCCTATGTACAAGTATATAACTACTATAATACCGCTCCTATGTACAAGAATATAACTACTATAATACTGCCCCCAATGTACAAGAATATAACTAGTATAATACTGCCCCCTATGTACAAGAATATAACTACTATAATACTGCCTCCTATGTACAAGAATATAACTACTATAATACTGCTCCTATGTACAAGAATATAACTACTATAATACTGCTCCTATGTACAAGAATATAACTACTATAATACTGCTCCTATGTACAAGAATAGAACTACTATAATACTGTCCCTATGTACAAGAATATAACTACTATAATACTGCTCCTATGTACAAGAATATAACTACTATAATACTGCTCCTATGTACAAGAATAGAACTACTATAATACTGCTCCTATGTACAAGAATATAACTACTATAATACTGTCCCTATGTACAAGAATATAACTACTATAATACTGCCCCCTATGTATAAGAATATAACTACTATAATACTGCCCCCTATGTACAAGAATATAACTACTATAATACTGCTCCTATGTACAAGAATATAACTACTATAATACTGCCTCCTATGTACAAGAATATAACTACTATAATACTACCCCTATGTACAATAATATAACTACTATAATACTGCCCCCTATGTACAGGAATATAACTACTATAATACTGCCTCCTATGTACAAGAATATAACTACTATAATACCGCTCCTATGTACAAGAATATAACTACTATAATACTGCTCCTATGTACAAGAATATAACTACTATAATACTACCCCTATGTACAAGAATATAACTACTATAATACTGCCCCCTATGTACAAGAATATAACTACTATAATAATGCCCACTATGTACAAGAATATAACTACTATAATACTGCCCCCTATGTACAAGAATATAACTACTATAATACTGCCCCCTATGTACAAGAATATAACTACTATAATACTGCTCCTATGTACAAGAATATAACTACTATATTACTGCCCCCTATGTACAAGAATATAACTACTATAATACTACCTCCCATGTACAAGAATATAACTACTATAATACTGCCCCGTATGTACAAGAATATACCTACTATAATACTGCCCCCTATGTACAAGAATATAACTACTATAATACTGCCCCCTATGTACAAGAATATAACTACTATAATACTGCCTCCTATGTACAAGAATATAACTACTATAATACTGCCCCCTATGTACAAGAATATAACTACTATAATACTGCCCCGTATGTACAAGAATATACCTACTATAATACTGCCCCCTATGTACAAGAATATAACTACTATAATGCTGCCCCCTATGTACAAGAATATAACTACTATAATAATGCCCCCTATGTACAAGAATATAACTACTATAATACTGCCCCCTATGTACAAGAATATAACTACTATAATACTGCCTCCTATGTACAAGAATATAACTACTATAATACTGCCCCCTATGTACAAGAATATAACTACTATAATACTGCCCCCTATGTACAAGAATATAACTACTATAATACTGCCCCCTATGTACAAGAATATAACTACTATAATACTGCCTCCTATGTACAAGAATATAACTACTATAATACTGCCTCCTATGTACAAGAATATAACTACTATAATACTGCCCCCTATGTACAAGAATATAACTACTATAATACTGCCCCGTATGTACAAGAATATACCTACTATAATACTGCCCCCTATGTACAAGAATATAACTACTATAATAATGCCCCCTATGTACAAGAATATAACTACTATAATACTGCCTCCTATGTACAAGAATATAACTACTATAATACTGCCCCTATGTACAAGAATATAACTACTATAATACTGCTACTATGTACAAGAATATAACTACTATAATACTGCCCCCTATGTACAAGAATATAACTACTATAATACTGCCCCTATGTACAAGAATATAACTACTATAATACTGCCCCCTATGTACAAGAATATAACTACTATAATACTGCCCCCTATGTACAAGAATATAACTACTATAATACTGCTCGCTATGTACAAGAATATAACTACTATAATACTGCCCCCTATGTACAAGAATATAACTACTATAATACTGCCCCCTATGTACAAGAATATAACTACTATAATACTGCCCCCTATGTACAAGAATATAACTACTATAATACTGCCTCCTATGTACAAGAATATAACTACTATAATACTGCCCCCTATGTACAAGAATATAACTACTATAATACTGCCCCCTATGTACAAGAATATAACTACTATAATACTGCCCCTATATACAGGAATATAACTACTATAATACTGCCCCCTATGTACAAGAATATAACTACTATAATACTGCCTCGTATGTACAAGAATATAACTACTATAATACTGCCTCCTATGTACAAGAATATAACTACTATAATACTGCCCCCTATGTACAAGAATATAACTACTATAATACTGCCTCCTATGTACAAGAATATAACTACTATAATACTGCCCCCTATGTACAAGAATATAACTACTATAATACTGCCTCCTATGTACAAGAATATAACTACTATAATACTGCTCCTATGTACAAGAATATAACTACTATAATGCTGCCCCCTATGTACAAGAATATAACTACTATAATACTGCCCCCTATGTACAAGAATATAACTACTATAATACTGCCCCCTGTGTACAAGTACAAAGCTACTAAAAATGGGTTTGGTGATAAGTCGCTCTGCACATGCAGTCCTATGTTTAGCATTGTGGGGTATATATCTTGTAGGTTTTGATAGAAGATCTTATATAGTGAGATATCGGTATGTTTTCTCACCAGTCTTCTCTAGTCCCCCCCCCCCCCCCCCCCCCCCCACGTCTTGGAAGCTCTTCCCGTCGGCTGGTAGCAGTCGCACTCTCCTGGAGTAATGATGGTGGCTGGGAGGCGTTCTGCAGCTGTTTGGTGGCCCACTTGAGACAGCTTTGCTCAAACTATTTTAATTGAGGTATAATACAATTATGGCGCTACGTCTTTATTACCCTACAACGGCATTTTGTCGGAGGATGAGATGTTTTTCACATCCCCATAATGCGCTAAACTAAAAGCGAATGTGAATTACGCCATTTACATAATGATTATGGGTAAAAATAAAGCGAAACGCCGAAGGTCTTATAAATGGAGTGGGGAAGGGGGCACCAAACAGGAGGCGCAGCTCATTAACCCTCTTGCTGCTGATGGGGAAGACATTTTTTTAATTGCCTTGTGACCCTGACTATTTGGGCGATCCTTCTTATATAGGCTGTGTATATCACTCTGATATTCGGACATTAGCTGTATGGCACTTGTTTACGCACTTTATGGTCGTTATTTACATCATATGATGATATTATTTAGGCAGAGGTGGCGGTATTATTTATATACTATACAGGACTGTACTTATAATAGTGTAGGCACTAAATAGTGATATTATTCAGGCACTGGTAGCGGTATTACCTTGATATGATATAGCACTGGACTTTGGATATTGTATGACAGGGTGATGAGGTCGCAGTATTGGACTGGCCTTTGGTATAATAAAGTGATATTATTTAAACACTGGTAACGGTATTATATGGATATTATATAAAAAGAAAGTATTTTTGACACTTGTGTGTGTGCTGCCCGGGACCATTTTTGGCATTATATAGTGATATTTTTAGGCACTGTTAGTGACATTATTTGAATATTACACTTTTTCAGACACCCCCCGGACCCTAGAAGAAGTTGTCATTTGGCTACAGAACTCGTCCTGCGGTTCCATCTCTGGCAGATATACAAATGATGAGTTGTGGTGATTAGATGGACGGTCTTGTCACCGGAGGACTTAAAAGTGGTTCCCCATTGGCCTATAACAATCTTTCGCAGGCCCCTTGTGTGTAGTGACCTCTTCTTCCGCTTGCAGAGCTTGTTGGCCACTAGATGCCTCTACGACACAGAGAAGAGATTTCACCCTGTTACCAGAGCAGAAGGGGGGCGCATTACTGGGATGTGGAAATCTGGATGGTTGTATAGAAATGTCCCCCACCGGCCGTTCTGACCAAACTGCTAGGAGGTGTTGAGACCAGTGGATGTGTGAGGGCACACAAGGGGACTGGGATCAGGAGACCCCCTACAGACCACCAGTAGAGAGGAACATCTGACCAGACTGTAAGAGGGTGTTGGGACCAGTGGATGGGGGCACACAAGGTGGACAGGCTCAGGACGCCCCCTACAGACCACCAGTAGAGCGGAGCATCTGACCAGACTGTTAGGAGGTGTTGGGACCAGTGGATGTGTGAGGGCACACAAGGTGACCAGGCTCAGGATGCCCCCCACAGACCACCAGTGGAGAGGAGCATCTGACCAGACTGTTAGGAGGTGTAGGGACCAGTGGATGGGGCACACAAGGCGACCAGGCTCAGGACGCCCCCTATAGACCACCAGTAGAGAGGAGCATCTGACCAGACAGTTAGGGGGTGTTGGGACCAGTGGATGAGAGGACACACAAGGTGACCGGGCTCAGGACGCCCCCTACAGACCACCAGTGGAGAGGAGCATCTGACCAGACTGTTAGGAGGTGTAGGGACCAGTGGATGGGGGCACACAAGGTGACCGGGCTCAGGACGCCTCCTACAGACCACCAGTAGAGAGGAGCATCTGACCAGACTGTTAGGAGGTGTAGGGACCAGTGGATGGGGCACACAAGGTGACCGGGCTCAGGACGCCCCCTACAGACCACCAGTAGAGAGGAGCGTCTGACCAGACTGTTAGGAAGTGTTGGGACCAGTGGATGGGGGCACACAAGGTGATCGAGCTCAGGAAGCCCCCTACAGACCACCAGTAGAGAGGAGCGTCTGACCAGACTTTTAGGGGTGTTGGGACCTGTGGATGAGGGCACACAAGGTGACCGGGCTCAGGATGTCCTTTACAGACCATCAGTAGAAAGGAGCGCCTGATCATCCAATAGGCACAAGCATCTCCAACTGTTTCATTGTCTGCCATCCAGGCATAGATGGCGCCATCGTCACACCCCGGTGTCTGTTGGAACCATTTCTTGGTGCTTGGTTGAAGGATATTAGTTTCATTGCGCCCATTATGTATTCTACCTGTGACACCCACCAACTGTTGGCTCTCTTTGCAGTGGTGTCATGAACGAGCAAACTGGACTGTTGTAGAGTGGCCATGTTCATGTCTGGAGACCTCGGGGTGAGCACTTCCATCCTGCCTTTGCTGTGGAGTGGCACACTGCCCCCTGCTGGTGTAATGGTCTGGGGGGCCATCACATACAACAGCCGGTCCCTAGTGGTGGTACGAGGGACAATGACAGCTCAGCGATATGTTCCGGACATCCTGCAGCCACATGTGTTCCTCTCATGGCGGCTTCCAGCAGGATAATGCTCGGCCGCACACACAAGGGGGTCCCAGGAGCCCCCACAACATTGTCACACTGCCGTGGCTGCCCAGTTGCCAGATTTATCACCAATAGAACATGTATGGGAGCATCTGGGACGCCAACTTCAACACCTACGAGTTTGCACGATCTAGAGGCTCAGTTACAGCAAATGTGTACAATACTGTACTTTGCGCACTGTATGGCTCCGTTATGTAGGTACATTATACTACCGTTTGGCATTATGCTGCGGTATTATTTAGGCTCTGGTAGCAGTATTATTTGCATATTGTCAGGTCCGGCGGCTCTGGGGTTCTCCGTGACCGCAGTACCGGCCCTATTACCCGGGCCGCGGGGGTGCGAGGCAGGGGAGCTCTGGTTTTGGTGACCTGCCCTGGCCATAGTCCTGGACACCGGCTCTGGGTGTGTGCTTCCATGCACAGGGAGAGTGCGCCTAGTTAGCCGGGTTGCTGGAGTAGCGGCGGATTACCGCCCTGCACGGCGTCCCCGTTACCATGACACCCGGTCTGGGTCTCTGTCTGTCCTTAGCAGGTGCTGGGGGCTGTTCTCCCGACACCCTATGATTGGGTCCTGCTGTTGTCAGGCTCCCCGCCCCGATCAGCTGCTGGGTGGGAGTTCTGACAGCATTTAGACTGCTCGGTTCCTGCCTCATGTTGCCAGTGTGGTTTGGTCCCCAGCTACACCCGCGGTACTTGGATTGGATTTCCTGTGTTGACCTGACCTTGCCTTCTCCTTGCCCCTTGCACCTCGCCTTCTCCTGTCGCTGACCCGGATTGCCTTACCCGCCTCTGTTTGTGTGGCCCCTGTATTTATCTGTGAGTCTGACTCCTGCGCCGCATCCCTCGTGAGTCTAGGGACTGTCGCCCAGTTGTCGCCCTAGGGCCTAGCCTGGGGGGGCCAGTAGGTAGGGACAGGGGTTGCGGGAAGTTTACCCGGCTCCCAACACATATTATACAGTACTGTACTTTGCGCACTGTATGGCTCCGTTATGTAGGCACATTATACTACCGTTTGGCATTATGCTGCGGTATTATTTAGGCTCTGGTAGCAGTATTATTTGCATATTGTCAGGTCCGGTACTTTGCGCACTGTATGGCTCCGTTATGTAGGCACTGGGCGGTCTATTTACTTGGCACTATATAGTTTTATTAATTAGCGTTAGTGGTATTTCCTGCACTTTGGGTATTGTATGGCACGGTTATGTGGGCACAGTGTGGTACTGCTATTTGGGTCTGTTTTGTGTTTTTTTAAGTTCTCTATGGCACTGTCTGGTGGTATTATTTCAGATATACTCTCTATTCTCCTCCTGCTACAAGGATGGTATTCACTGAGAAGGAAGCCAGTGATGCAACACCTGATAGACTGCAGGGCGGCACGATCGCCGTAGACCCTAGTAGAATGCAGTGGGCCATACGGTAATATTGGGGAGGAGTGACTGCAAACATAGTCTGCACATGTGAACGGATACCGAGGACACCAACCACAGATAGGTGCGCCACACCATACAGGAGTGCGACCCCCTACTGGCAAAGCAGTGGATCGCCCTGTATCTCCACAGTGGGTCACACTGGCTGACATCTTGGGCTCCCCCAAATGTATAGCAAACGGCATGCAACAAATACTGATAAATGCGGGTGTTAGTTCTGCATTTTGGGTAGAAGATGAGCCAAGATATCCTCGAGAATGAAGACAAGGAGACTTGAACTTGACCATGCGCTGTTCATGCATAGTGGTCAACAGAAGATGGTAGATCTTTGCTTGTTTTGACCATCAGAATCAGGTTATTGTAAAACTGTTGACCGGCGGTGCTGAAGACCTTTACATTGTGTGGCGACATGGTGGACTCAAGGTGAAGCAGTTATATCATAGGTGCCCAAGACCTCAAAGGGTGATACTAATGATCATGAGGGTTCTGGAATCGGAAGCCTACTGATCAGATGTCGATGGGCTATAAAGGTAAAGACCACTGATATCAAAGTACCGGATACCGTCCCTGAACCACCTCGCTGTACCATCAGCTATGGGCTAGACGCTATTCTAGGTCAATTGTTCCTCCATGAAATGCTCTGCTGTAATAAGCAATAATGTTCCGGCTTCCTCTATACGTGAAGTGAGCCGGATCTACATGTCCTTGGGTCTAGCATGATATTTTTGTCAACGGCTTCAACTATTCCTTAATTTATTCCCCAAAACACTGAATGCAAATGTGCCATCCTCGGGCCTGAAGCGCAATGGCCGCTTTCCCAGCAGCTGCATGCTTTCTATAAACTCGGTGATATTCACAAAAAGTATGTGCCCCCCCGTCCCTATCACAAGTCCAGGAGTGTGTCTGCCATATTGCTCAGGTGCAAACACCAGGACATACTGTAATGTGGCGCCAGATCCAGTTCTGGGGATGATTATTCTCATCTCATCATCACACATGCCGGCATTGCATGAGTTACGGATGAAATCACACCGCAATCGTACTTTGTGCTTTATGGAAACCTGTTACATTGTGCCAGAAGCTCAGCTCTAGTTTTAGCAAAGAGTCTTAAAGGGATTTTTATCCAGAATACAAGTTTCTTTTTGTATATGAATGGTGATGTACAACACTGCCAGTTGGGTGCCCGATACGGCTCCGCGAGGGAGGGGCTTCTTTTTAAAGGGATTTTTCATTGATATTCCATCCATATTATCCGTGGATCCAACTTCCACAAAAGACTGTGGCCCTGTCAGCTCTCTATTGTTCTTAAAGGGGTTTTCCAAGACTGAGCTATTGAAGACTTACTATTAGACCCATTCAATCAGCTGCTGCCCTATGGTATGGAGACAATGTGATGCCAGAAAAACACAACTCGCCGCACACTGAAGTGGTCTGCCATGGTATGGGAACTGTGCCCGCGATACCATTCTGTGCCACTGCAGCTATGCATTTATGGCAACCCATTGGCTTTGTCAATCCCGGCCCATCAGTAGTAAACTCCTCTCGCCAATCAACTATTGATGACCTATCCTGAGGAAAGACCATCACTAGTTCAGATCTGGAAAACCCCTTTAACACAGACACAGCATCTCATCTTTACTAGAGTCCATGCCAGATCATGGCTGAATCTGAGCTGCAGTACCAGCCACAGCCACAGTTGTATGTACGGCGCTGTGGCTGTGTAATCAATGTGGTTGCATTAAAGTACCGCACAACCCTTCATTCTGTTGATTAGAGGTGGTGCAAGAGTCCATCTCTGCCAATCAAACATCGATGGCCTGTTCTAAGGATGAGTCATCGAGTTTAGAAAGTTCATTTCAAAATTAGAGAATTCTGGAAGGGAGTCTTCTGTTCAGGATCCTCATCTCTTAGCCAGAGAAGACAGCGTCTTTCACCATGGAGGACCTGTTTTGTCCTGCATTACACAGAAGTTCATTGATGTGAATGGATATTGTGTACTACTGCATTTCTCCTGTAGAGGTGCTGCAGAGAAATTGAACACCTATTGATAACCAGTTCTGGAAAACCCCTTAAAAACAGGCATAGCATCATGTTCTTCCTGGAGACTGTGCCAGACTGTGACTGAACTGCAGTTCCAGGCATAGCCACACTTGTATATACAGCACTGTGTAAAACATGTAGCGGTACTATAGTTTGCACAACCCTTCGTTCTGCTGATGAGTGGTGGTCCTAAGAGTTGATCTCCAGTGATCAAACATTGATGGTCTATTCTAAGGATAAGCCATCAATATTTAGGACCCTCGTCTAGTAAAGAAAACTATTCTAGCCTGTTCATAGGATAGTCCATCAATAGTAGGTTGGCGGGGGTCCACCGCCAGGTACCCCTGCTGGTAAGCTATTTGCTGGGATGGTGTGCCCATGTGCTGAACTGTTTTTTGCAGGAAGCAGACAGCTCTCTTCCCAGTGCAGTGGCCAGGCTTGATATTACAGGCAAAGTTCCTATTCACTTCAATGAGAACTTAATCTGCAATACCAAGGCTGGCCACTGCAGTGGAAACAGAGCTGTCTGCTTCCTGCAGAAATCAGCTCAGTGCATGGGCACACCATCCCAGCAAACAGCTAAACTGTTGGAGTTTTGGGCAGCAGACCATTGGTGATCTACTATTGCTGGTGTATCCTGTGGACTGACTATAAGTGATTGAATCCTGGATGACCCCTGAATCTTCACCCGTGGACACCATGTTGTTTTAGGTCCCATATTCTTAATTTCCTGATAAAATCTTTGTGACCCTATGAGGATATATTCGGGAGGGGCTTAGAGCAAAATGTTGCAGTTGAGACAGTCTTGGCTGTTGCCTGAAGTAGTCTTTGGTCCTGAGGTTTTCATCAGCTCTACGGTCGGCTTCTGCTAAAATATTACAATATCTAATGGCATTGATTTCCCATTAATTAGGCTCGGGGAGCGGAGGCAGCCTGCGGGGGGCGCCCATCCCATCCAGGTACACGGATCCCTGTGATCATTTCCTCCTCATCAGCCGGTGAACTGTTTATCGGCACATAAGGTATTCTCCTATTACCCGACATTAATTAGGTCTCCGGAGTGCGAGCGATACAGCGGGAATGCCCATCCAATCGGCGCCATAAATGTATCTCTGCGGAATAATTCAATTACTTATTATCACCTAGAATTAATTAGGCACCGAGGGAATGACGAACGGAAATATTACACATGGTTCCTTGCTCTACTGTCCTTATCAGGTGTAAGATGACCTACATAAACTACTACCACTATGGCGCTACGTAATCACCATGTTCAAAGCATTATAAGCTCCAGCAGGGTATTCCGGGACCTCAGCATCTATTTTCTGTTAGCTTTACTGGACCAATTTGCACTGACATGCCAAAAGTCATGGGAAAGGGACTAATCATTTAGACCCCTCAAGCTCAGTGAAGTGAAACACCTCGATATGGCATCAATTCCACAAGTGCAAAGAGGGGATCTGGAGGCATATAGAGATGTTGGAGTCACTGTGTACAAACATTACTTATCCTGTACTGATCCTGAGTTACATCCTGTATTATACTGCAGAGCTGCACTCAGTATTCTGCTGGTGGAGTCACTGTGTACATACATTACTTATCCTGTACTGATCCTGAGTTACATCCTGTATTATACCCCAGAGCTGCGCTCACTATTCTGCTAGTGGAGTCACTGTGTACATACATTACTTATCCTGTACTGATCCTGAGTTACATCCTGTATTATACTCCAGAGCTGCACTCACTATTCTGCTGGTGGAGTCACTGTGTACATACATTACTTATCCTGTACTGATCCTGAGTTACATCCTGTATTATACTCCAGAGCTGCACTCACTATTCTGCTGGTGGAGTCACTGTGTACATACATTACTTATCCTGTACTGATCCTGAGTTACATCCAGTATTATACTCCAGAGCTGTACTCACTATTCTGCTGGTGGAGTCACTGTGTACATACATTACGTATCCTGTACTGACCCTGAGTTACATCCTGTATTATACTGCAGAGCTGCACTCACTATTCTGCTGGTGGAGTCACTGTGTACATACATTACTTATCCTGTACTGCTCCTGAGTCACATCCAGTATTATACCCCAGAGCTGCACTCACTATTCTGCTGGTGGAGTCACTGTGTACATACATTACTTATCCTGTACTGACCCTGAGTTACATCCTGTATTATCCTGCAGAGCTGCACTCACTATTCTGCTGGTGGGGTCACTGTGTACATACATTACTTATCCTGTACTGACCCTGAGTTACATCCTGTATTATACCCCAGAGCTGCGCTCACTATTCTGCTGGTGGAGTCACTGTGTACATACATTACTTATCCTGTACTGCTCCTGAGTTACATCAATGTATTATACCCCAGAGCTGCACTCACTATTCGGCTGGTGGTGGGGTCACTGTGTACATACATTACTTATCCTGTACTGATCCTGAGTTACATCCTGTATTATACCCCAGAGCTGCACTCACTATTCTGCTGGTGGTGGAGTCACTGTGTACATACATTACTTATCCTGTACTGATCCTGAGTTACATCCTGTATTATACCCCAGAGCTGCACTCACTATTCTGCTGCTGGAGTCACTGTGTGCATACATTACTTATCCTGCACTGCTCCAGAGCTGCATCCACAATACTGCTAATGTTTATTGCAAGCCATCAATAAGCTTCTTGATTACCAAACTCTCTTACCTGAGCTCTTATAATGAAGGGGATCAGTTGGTTTTCCTTTTTCTACATGAACCTTGTGTAAAGATAACATTTCCCATAATACAAATGGTCAGCGCAGGCTCTGTGCAGACACCGAACAAGCAGGGAATTCTGGGAGATTTCACTGCTTAAGCTTGCAGAATTGTGAATGCAGCTCTGGAGCAAACTATAGCACCATTTACCAGTGACGACAGCTGCATTTGCAGTTGCTTCTACAGATCTTACATTGGGACCCGACAGCTTGTAGTTCCACCTTTGAATCCGCGGCTCCTTGGTTGGCTACCTGAAGCTGCCGGAGGAGGGTTGATGCGCCATCCTCCTGCCCGCTCTATCTGTACTCGTACTGCAATGATTATTTCAGCGGTGGTGGTGCCAAGCATCACCCGAGTGGTTTGAGCTGGCGTCACGGCTAATGTAGTGAGCGGAGATTTGTGTTCGGTCTCTGGGAAAGCAGCGGCTTATTAATGTCTTGCTGCTTTATTGATTATGTGTTTTATTATGTAACAGGGAGGCGAGCCCCGACCACATTAAAGCTTCTCCAGGAGCCATTAAGACTTCTTAAGTATAGGTCGAAAAATAAGAAGGAGGCAAACAAGTGGTTTTCTTTAGGTTTTGTTGGATTCAAGTTGCTAATGCAGTTTTCAAACATTTTTCTAGCACTTTAATAGCGGCCTGGAGTTCGCAAGATGCAAATATGCGGCCTGAACGCGAAAGACGCGGCAGGATGCAAGATGATGCTATATGAAAGTAAAGAGTGGGAGAGGCTCGTAAGTCTGCCTGACGGGGGGGGGGGGTTGGGGGGTTAGCCACATGCTGCATGTCTTGTAAGCGTCCTGTTAAGGTTGTGCATCTGGGACCTGTGGTTCTAAAGGCTTCCTTGTGCACACCTTCCCAGGTAGGGGTAATTGAGCTGGCTGGGTGTGGTATTGTCCACCAGCCAATCCCCTGGTCTGCAGCAGAAAAAAGACCAGCAAACCCTTGGGAGACATTGCTGGTCATGTTAGTGCTTTACTGTTGTACCCTGTGTTGATCCCACTCACAGCAGGTGTTTGCATGTTTGTCTGTAGTGTCCCTCTCTCCTTCCCTGAGGACAATCTGGACACCTGCTGTCCTCCCCTCCTTGCATTCTGGGGTGCGTGCATTGTGTAGTGTGTGGTACGGTGACCACCAGGTGCAGGTGGCCCGCAGGTTTCTCCCTATCCCTGGGCAGGTGCGGCCTCCAGATATCTGATGTCTTATGCGTGTGTCAGATTGGTGACGCTGGACACTGTTCCCTATGTCAGCACAGTGGTTGACTCTCAATCCCCCTGGTGTGAGGACACTTGGACTGACTATGGTTTAGCATCTGTATGCATGTGAGCTCTGGGTGGGTTCCCTGTTATATGTTGTATGCACAACCATGTATGTTGGTGTGAACAGTGATGTGTGGTATGTCTGTGCAGGTGTCCAGACATGTGCTTTATGTGTAGTCCTGTTCTGTGTTCAGTGTGTGTGAACAGTGTCATGTTCTATATGTGTTTCTAGTACATCTCTTCAGGTCCCTATTCAGGAAAAGCCGGGTCCCAGCTGAAGACAGTGGGGCCGACCTTATCAGGACGATCACCCCGTTTTTAGGCAGGGGTTCCCCACTTTCCCTGATTAGTAAGGGACAGGGGTCCTTCCATCATTGCCTGGTGTTATGGGAGCTAATAGAGCTATTCTTATGTTCACTGCATGCGCCAAATTAGATATTCAGAGGTTTGTGCACAAAAGGTACCAGATGGCCACAATGCTCGGTATCAGGCCGGACGCTTCTGATCTATTCAAAGGAATACCATGACTTTTACGGACAAGCGTTACATCACAAACTAGGAGTTATTGTGCTCATCCAGGATTGGTCAGTCCCAAGATGCCTGGGCCGAAGACATCCTGGACAAGCTTGTATATGAACACGTTTAACCGTTTAACTGCTAACCTTTTACTAAGAGAGTAGATATATATATATATATATGCCTAAGCTGATATAAGAAACACATGACAATATAATAAATGATATATAGCATACACATGTCATTACTACAACACTGCAGAGGTGCAAGCTGTGAGTGCAATTACTTTAAGTGTAGTTGCGGTTTTAAATAGGCCACCATCTTGCATCTGTTCCGAGGAGTAGCGCTTTAGTGCTTTTGTGCTTTTTTTTGGATATACTGGCTGTGCAGCTGGGAACAGAGAAACACAAAACCGTGTATACTCGCCGTGCGTTTAGACGGAACGATAATTGTTCAGAAAATCGCTAGATTGTTCGAGTTTAGACGACAGTCGTTCAGTGTGAGGGCATTACTACTGAGTGGGGACCTATGGAGGCATTATTACTAAGGGGGCAAGCTGGGGCATTGTTACAGAATAGGGTCACACAAGGGCATTATTACTCTGCGGAGGTATTACCGTATTAGTTAGCGTGGGCATTATTACTGTGAACTGATCACTAATGGGCACTATTATTGTGAGGGAACAGAAAGGCTGCCGTTTAGCGTAAAAGGGGCTGAGCCTAATGTAGAAAGAAGATTGCCGTGATGCGCTATGTGCACTGCAAGCATTTTCCCTCTATAACAATAATAATTAGCAGTAGGGTCGATGGTTGATACCTCTATGGCCACTATGGGGCAAGTTAAGAAGATAGGATGGACCAGTTCTCTTTGCCTATCACCCTTTCCCCATAGGTTAGGGTACATGAACTAGTCTAGGCCCATCCTCTCCCTAGGGTCATGGTGCTCATCTCTACCTCAGGCATATTTCCCAATTCTCCTGGAACATCTAGGAGGCTTCCAGGAATGAATTAGCCTATAAGAAGGGTCATACCAGGGAATTAGTTGCCACTGCGACCATGAGTGGAATTAAATTAGCAACTAACAGGACAGGTAGAAATGGAAACAATATATAGAAGAATTCTACACTGGTGCTATTAGTGACCACCCCAGAGGAACATGGGAGCCAAGAGGATGTGGAACCAGACCTGCTGGGAAGTGAAGTGGAGTGGGCTATGAGACGGCTGCCAAACAGCAAATCACCCGGCATTGATGGAAGCCCTGCAGCTGCTCAAACCAGTCCCAAGAGCTGCACTTGCAACACTATGCCGGACAATCTGGAGGACCTGCACATGGCCAAAGGATTGGAAAGTTCAGTTTTCATCCAACTAAGGGCCCGTTTACATGGAACGATGATCGCTCTAAACTCGCTCAAGCAGCAGTTTGAGTGACAGTTTTAAGCCATCACTTTGCATAACCTCTTAAGTAGTTAATTAGCTACTTAAGAGGTTATAACGGTGTAAATAAAGGCAGAGCGGGATACCTCTGATAGCTCCGAGAACAGCAGGAGTGCTGACAGCTGCTTTGTTCTCGGAGCTATCAGCTGGTATCCCAATGAGAACTCCGAGCGGGATATCAGCTGAAAGAATACTATCAGCGATATCCCGCTAATAACTCGGTGTGCAGCGCTGATGAAGCTCATCGCTGACTTTTAGCTTGCTAAAAGTCAGCGATGAACGAATAGAGCACAAAAAGTGCATGATGACCACGTGTTTAGACGCAGTGACTATCACTCAAAAGATGGCTTTGAGCGAATTATGGCCGATAATCATTGTGTCTAAATGGGCCTTAACAAAGAAGGGCGATGTCAAGGACTGTGGAAACTATAGAACAATGCCTCGGATTCCCTATGCCAGGATGGTGCTTCTGAAAATCATCCAGAAGCGCTTGGGCAATATCCTTGACCAGGAACTTCTTGTTGTTCAAGCTGGATTCCGCAAATGCAGAGGGATCCATGACCACATCGCAAACCTGAGGTGGATCATGGAAAAGGCAAAAGAGTTTCAGAAGAAGCTCTACCTGTATTAGATCAAGGCTTTTGACTGTGTTAAACATGATAAACTTTGAAGCAATGAGGGAGGTCGGAGCACCAGCACATCTGGTCACGTTGATCAGGTCCCTCTACAGCAATCTAGAAGCCACAGTGAGAACCAGGTATGGGGATACAGAATGGTTCAAGAGCTGAAAGGGAACATGACAGGGATGCATCCTCTCTCTTTTTCTTTTGAACCTCTATGCGGAAGTGATCATTAGGCAGCTGGACCTAAATGATCGGGATATTGGGTTGAAAATAGGTGGAAGAAGTATCACTAAGATACTCTGACAATATGACCCAGTTAGCAGAGACAGTGAAGCATCTGAAGATGCTGATCCTGAAGCTAAAAGAAGAAAGTTAGAAGATGGGACTAGACCGGAACATCAAGAAGACAAAGATCATGACCCGAAACAAGAAAGTCCACATAAAGATCAACAATGAGAAAACCAAAGTGGTTAGTAGTTTTGTATCCCTTGGGTCCCTCATCGATCGCCATCAACAGCGCCAGCTCGACAGGTGAGATAAAGCGCCAAATAGCACTGGGGCATATGCAATGGTGAGCAAAGACCCAAAATGAAAGTGCAAAGATGTCTCAGTCACCATCAAATTAAGGGTAATCTCAGCCATCGTCCTCCCGATTGCAACATATGGCTCTGAGACATGGACATTGAGGATAGGAGATGGAAGAAGGTGTTGGAGAAAACTTCAACGAATCCTGGACAGCTAGGGTCACCAACAAAGCTATCCTAGACCGTATCAACCAAGAGATGTTCCTGGAAGGCAAGATCGGGAGATAGAGACTGACCTACTTTGGACATGAGATGAGGTTGAATTCGTTGGTAAAAGAAATGCTACTTGGAATGGTTAGTGGTAAAACGAAACTGTGAAGACAAAAGACAGGTTGGCTAGACACCATCAAGAAGAACACAAGAATGGACATCAGACAATTGAAAGTAGCCATAGAGAGTAAAGAAGCATGGAGAGGACTGGCCTACAGAGCATCCAAGAGTCGAACACGACTGAATGGACAGAACTGAAATTGGCCATGCTATAATATGTAGTATAGACATTGTAACAGAAGTGGTATTTCTGTCCACTGCTCAATCAAACAGGTACCACTTTTCCTCTGCTTCAGGATACCATACCCTGTTTTGCCTCAAGGGCCCTTGCTCAACCCCCCCCCCCCCCCAGTGTGCCTCACCAGGTCTCCTCCCCCTTAGTTCCTCTGCTCCAGGTCTCCTCCCTTTTAGTTTCTCTGTTCTGAGTCTCCTCCCTCTTAGTGCCTCTGCTCCTAGTCTCCTCTCTTTTAGATACTCTACTCCAGGTCTCCTCCCTCTTAGTCTTGCCATTGCTAGGTCTTCTTCCTCTTAGTTCTTCCACAAGAGATCCCCTCTCCCTTAGGGACCCTGCTCCAGTTCCCCTCCCACTTAGTGCCCTGCTCCAGATGTTCTCTCTTCCAACTATCCTACCCCGTTTTGTGCTCTTGCTCTAGGCGCCTCTATAGCACCTTTGCTCCACTCTTCCCTTTACTTCCCCTGATCCAGGTATCCTCGTCCCCATAATGCCCTTGCACCTTTTTGTGTCTATTCTCAAAGAGACTGACCTCTTAAAGGCACATGATATATTTAACAATATGTTTTGAGTGCGCTGTGTGTTTATATTGGCCTTTTGGTGGGGTCTGAGGGAATGGGGTTTTCCAGAAAGGCCATTGTATGGGAGTTCTTAAAAATTTGGGTGCAGTCCCTTATAAGAGCATCATACACAAAACACTCATGTGAATGGACAATAATGGTCTTACTTGGAAGACGGGTACTAAATTTAAGAAACTCAAGTTTCGAATTTACATGTAAAGTTAACATCAAGGGAGAACAAGAAGCAGAAAGAGTAGATGGCTCAAAGTTTGCAGTATGGATAATTCATCGTGCGGAGATGTACACACATAGATTGTCAGAAAGTCTCATTTGGAATTAATTACAAGAATTAATTGGAAGTTAATCTCTACCTACAGATCCGCGCAATAACCTATCACCGAACAGCTGAAAGGAATTAAAGATTTGTTGTGAGACTTGAAAAGTAGAATGAAGCGGAAGAGCCTAGTGCTGATCTGTGCCAGAGAGACCTGTAATCCTTGTGCGTTCCTATGATGGAGGCACTGATGGGCGATATCACTTAACGTAACACTTACACGCCTAGCAGATGCGAAATCCGTAATAATTCCAATGTTTATTAACTCATTTGTTGGAAAACTCTTCCCAGTTATACCCGGCAGAGGCATAATAGTAAAGATTGCAGAATACTAATCATAGAATAAGCTTAAGTGCAAGTTCCAATTTATCAAGATGTGCTCATAACAATGCCAATAATATAAGTACTATAATACTGCCCCCTATGTACAAGAATATAACTACTATAATACTGCCCCCTATGTACAAGAATATAACTACTATAATACTGCCTCCTATGTACAAGAATATAACTACTATAATACTGCTCCCTATGTACAAGAATATAACTACTATAATACTGCCTCCTATGTACAAGAATATAACTACTACCGTATAATAGTGCCCCTATGTTCAAGAATATAACTACTATAATACTGCCCCCTATGTACAAGAATATAACTACTATAATACTGCCCCCTATGTACAAGAATATAACTACTATAATACTGCCCCCTGTGTACAAGAATATAACTACTATAATACTGCCTCCTATGTACAAGAATATAACTACTATAATACTGCCCCCTATGTACAAGAATATAACTGCTATAATACTGCCCCCTATGTACATGAATATAACTACTATAATACTGCCTCCTATCTACAAGAATATAACTACTATAATACTGCCCCCTATGTACAAGAATATAACTACTATAATACTGCCCCCTATGTACAAGAATATAACTACTATAATACTGCCCCCTGTGTACAAGAATATAACTACTATAATACTGCCTCCTATGTACAAGAATATAACTACAATAATACTGCCCCCTATGTACAAGAATATAACTGCTATAATACTGCCCCCTATGTACATGAATATAACTACTATAATACTGCCTCCTATGTACAAGAATATAACTAATATAATAATGTCCCCTATGTACAAGAATATAACTACTATAATACTGCCCCCTATGTACAAGAATATAACTACTATAATACTGCCCCCTATGTACAAGAATATAACTGCTATAATACTGCCCCCTATGTACAAGAATATAACTACTATAATACTGCCCCCTATGTACAAGAATATAACTGCTATAATACTGCCCCCTATGTACATGAATATAACTACTATAATACTGCCCCCTATGTACAAGAATATAACTAATATAATAATGTCCCCTATGTACAAGAATACAACTACTATAATACTGCCTCCTATGTACAAGAATATAACTACTATAATACTGCCCCCTATGTACAAGAATATAACTACTATAATACTGGCCCCTATGTACAAGAATATAACTACTATAATACTGCTCCCTATGTAAAAGAATATAACTACCATAATACTGCCCCCTATGTACAAGAATATAACTACTATAATACTGCCCACTATGTACAAGAATATAACTACTATAATACTGCTCCTATGTACAAGAATATAACTACTATAATACTGCTCCCTATGTACAAGAATATAACTACTATAATACTGCCCCCTATGTACAAGAATATAACTACTATAATACTGCCCCCTATGTACAAGAATATAACTGCTATAATACTGCCCCCTATGTACAAGAATATAACTACTATAATACTGCCCCCTATGTACAAGAATATAACTGCTATAATACTGCCCCCTATGTACAAGAATATAACTACTATAATACTGCCCCCTATGTAGAAGAATAAAACTGCTATAATACTGCCCCTATGTACATGAATATAACTACTATAATACTGCCCCCTATGTACAAGAATATAACTAATATAATAATGTCCCCTATGTACAAGAATATAACTACTATAATACTGCCCCCTATGTACAAGAATATAACTACTATAATATTGCTCCTTATGTACAAGAATATAACTACCATAATACTGGTCCTATGTACAAGAATATAACTACCATAATACTGGTCCTATGTACAAGAATATAACTACCATAATACTGCCCCCTATGTACAAGAATATAACTACTATAATACTGCCTCCTATGTACAAGAATATAACTACTATAATACTGCCCCCTATGTACAAGATTATATCTACTATAATACTGCCCCTATGTACAAGAATATAACTACTATAATACTGCCCCCTATGTACAAGAATATAACTGCTATAATACTGCCCCCTATGTACATGAATATAACTACTATAATACTGCCCCCTATGTACAAGAATATAACTACTATAATACTGCCTCCTATGTACAAGAATATAACTACTATAATACTGCCCCCTGTGTACAAGAATATAAGTACTATAATACT
Organism: Eleutherodactylus coqui; assembly: GCF_035609145.1. Classification (NCBI taxonomy): domain Eukaryota; kingdom Metazoa; phylum Chordata; class Amphibia; order Anura; family Eleutherodactylidae; genus Eleutherodactylus; species Eleutherodactylus coqui. The sequence continues at coordinate 2,666,617 of NC_089838.1, forward strand.
GCCCCCTATGTACAGGAATATAACTACTATAATACTGCCCCTATGTACAAGAATATAACTACTATAATACTGCCCCTATGTACAAGAATATAACTACTATAATCCTGCGCCCTATGTACAAGAATATAACTACCATAATACTGCCCCCTATGTACAAGAGTATAACTACTATAATACTGCCTCTTATGTACAAGAATATAACTACTATAATACTACCCCCTATGTACAAGAATATAACTACTATAATACTGCCCCCTATGTACAAGAATATAACTACTATAATACTGCCCCCATGTACAAGAATATAACTACTATAATACTGCCCCCTATGTACAAGAATATAACTACTATAATACTGCCCCCTATGTACAAGAATATAACTACTATAATACTGCCCCCTATGTACAAGAATATAACTACTATAATACTGCCCCTATGTACAAGAATATAACTACTATAATACTGCCCCCTATGTACAAGAATATAACTACTATAATACTGCCCCCTATGTACAAGAATATAACTACTATAATACTGCCCCTATGTACAAGAATATAAGTACTATAATACTGCCCCTATGTACAAGAATATAACTACTATAATACTGCCCCTATGTACAAGAATATAACTACTATAATACTGCCCCCTATGTACAAGAATATAACTACTATAATACTGCCCCTATGTACAAGAATATAACTACTATAATACTGCTCCTATGTACAAGAATATAACTACTATAATACTGCCCCCTATGTACAAGAATATACCTACTATAATACTGCCTCCCTATGTACAAGAATATAACTACTATAATACTGCTCCTATGTACAAGAATATAACTACTATAATACTGCCCCCTATGTACAAGAATATAACTACTATAATACTGCCCCCTATGTACAAGAATATAACTACTATAATACTGCCCCCTATGTACAAGAATATAACTACTATAATACTGCCTCCCTATGTACAAGAATATAACTACTATAATACTGCTCCTATGTACAAGAATATAACTACTATAATACTGCTCCTATGTACAAGAATATAACTACTATAATACTGTCCCCTATGTACAAGAATATAACTACTATAATACTGCCCCCTATGTACAAGAATATAACTACTATAATACTGCCCCCTATGTACAAGAATATAACTACTATAATACTGCCCCCTATGTACAAGAATATAACTACTATAATACTGCCCCCTATGTACAAGAATATAACTACTATAATACTGCCCCCTATGTACAAGAATATAACTACTATAATACTGCCCCCTATGTACAAGAATATAACTACTATAATACTGCCCCCTATGTACAAGAATATAACTACTATAATACTGCCCCCTATGTACAAGAATATAACTACTATAATACTGCCCCCTATGTACAAGAATATAACTACTATAATACTGCCCCTATGTACAAGAATATAAGTACTATAATACTGCCTCCTATGTACAAGAATATAACTACTATAATACTGCCTCCTATGTACAAGAATATAACTACTATAATACTGCCCCTATGTACAAGAATATAACTACTATAATACTGCCTCCTATGCACAAGGATATAACTACTATAATACTGCCCCCTATGTACAAGAATATACCTACTATAATACTGCCCCCAATGTACAAGAATATAACTACTATAATACTGCCTCCTATGTACAAGAATATAACTACTATAATACTGCCCCTATGTACAAGAATATAACTACTATAATACTGCCTCCTATGTACAAGAATATAACTACTATAATACTGCCTCCTATGTACAAGAATATAACTACTATAATACTGCCCCCTATGTACAAGAATATAACTACTATAATACTGCCTCCTATGTACAAGAATATAACTACTATAATACTGCCTCCTATGTACAAGAATATAACTACTATAATACTGCCCCTATGTACAAGAATATAACTACTATAATACTGCCCCCTATGTACAAGAATATAACTACTATAATACTGCCCCCTATGTACAAGAATATAACTACTATAATACTGCCCCCTATGTACAAGAATATAACTACCATAATACTGCCCCCTATGTACAAGAATATAACTACTATAATACTGCTCCTATGTACAAGAATATAACTACTATAATACTGCTCCCTATGTACAAGAATATAACTACTATAATACTGCCCCCTATGTACAAGAATATAACTACTATAATACTGCCCCCTATGTACAAGAATATAACTACCATAATACTGCCCCCTATGTACAAGAATATAACTACTATAATACTGCTCCTATGTACAAGAATATAACTACTATAATACTGCCCCCTATGTACAAGAATATAACTACTATAATACTGCCCCCTATGTACAAGAATATAACTACCATAATACTGCCCCCTATGTACAAGAATATAACTACTATATTACTGCCCCTATGTACAAGAATATAACTACTATAATACTGCCTCCTATGCACAAGGATATAACTAGTATTTATTAAAGAGGCTGAATTGACGTTTCCCCCTTCTTCATACAGGTAGCTCTGACTCCCCCGACTCTCTCAGCTCGTTGCGGCGGGTCTCTGGACATTGTCTGTACTTCAAACGCGCAAATCATAAACAGTTCCTTCATTGTGGACTTTCCATCCAAGCACTGAGAAGTCAGAGGAGAGCAGGGTTGTCTTGGAAAGTGACGGAGGCAATAATGGCAGTGCGGCGGCTGGGGACAATGTCCGCCTCCCTCCTCCTGGCAGAGCACTCTCCTATAGCGGGTGTCACACTGTGACTTGTATGTGGTGTACTCAGGCTTGAGTGAAATGCGCAGAGCAGCATAAGTAACTGTCACGCAGCTCGCTCCATTCACACAGCTGTCGGAGACGCGGACGGTGACTGCAGACCCTGGGGGGTTAGGATTTTTAGACATTTAATATGGGGGGCGGGGGGCTCTCGTTTCTTCGTCTGACCACTTTACCTGACAAATGGCCATTATACTGCGAATTATTCTTTTATACCATAAAAAGGTCAATAAGGTGTTTTTGATGCATGAAATGGCGCGTCGGGAGGAGATGAATATTCTTGAGCGGTGTTTGCTTTCGCCCTCTTCCCCCCCAAGAGACATGCCTGACTTGCACTGTCAATCTGCGTTTTACGGCCCATTTGAACTGCGTTCTCCTGGGAGAGTCTTATGTTTAAGCACAGTCAGCAGAGCCGGAAACAAACCGCTAACCCGTTCTCTGCCAAAGAGGATGGAACACATCTTATTAGGGTAGAATGCCCACAATCCGGCGTCATTCTGATATTCCAGACTATGGAGAGCCAAGCTATAGAGTGTGATCACAAATCATCCCCCCAATTACGAGACCCTCATAGCTCATGTTTAACCCCTTAACACCACAGCAGTGGGATCCTGAACCAATCCCACCCATACAAGGCGGATGCCGGCAATAGCTGGGATGCTGATCTCAGCTGTTAACCCTTTATATGTTGATGTCAATTCTAAATGTAAATGCCCTGATTGCTTTTTGGGGGTAACGAAAACTCTGGCATTCTGTAGTTTTTTTCCCCTTTAACAGCAATCATCGTGCGGGATAAATATCGTGATATTTTAATACTTCAGATTTTTATTTACACGATAATAACAAATGTTTCAATTTTTTTATAGGAAAAATGTGCAAGGGGATTTTTTATCTTTTGTTTATTTTTTTACTGTTAATAAAACGTTATTGCACTTCTTTTAATACTTTTATTTAGTCCCCACAATGGACTTGAACTTGTGATTGTTTGATCGCTTGTATTACATACTGCAACACTTCAGTATTGCAGAATATAGAATTTTCTGACGTTGCTGTCAAGGGCAGTGCTTTATATATGCCTGGCAGCTCTTGAAGTATTTAGTAGCCTCCGGGCTGCCATACTAACCCTTTGGCATCCCCTTATCACATTGCAGTCTATCCCTGATGGTGACCCTAACACCAGACACCACTGTCCCTGAGTATATCTAAAGTTATCCCCAATGAAAACCCTATCTGAAACACTGATCCTGGCAAACCATGAGACAGTACTGAAACACAATGATAAGAAAATGAAACTGAGCAGAGCTGAACTAAAAAGCAAGAGAAGACCGTTACAAACAGCAAAAGAAGACCACCAACAAACTATAAGGCTAAAAAGTAAGGAAGGGACTAAAACTAAGTGCAGGAACACACTACTATGACCACGAACAAAGCTAAACTAAGAACAAGATACTAGAATCAAATAAAGCAATACTGGATGAACTGCACACGGCTTACGCTATAACCAGCCAAACACTGCAGAAGCAAGGAATATTAAAAGAGAGGCTAAGCAATCAGCAACCTCTCTCCAAACGACTGTGAGCTGCAGCACTATGGTCAGTTGACTCACCCTAAGCAACCAGCTACGAGATTGTTGCATGGCATGTGCCTCAAGAACAAACTTGTAGAAAGAAGATGACGTTCTATTATATTATAAATGGCGCCAGGAAGGTGGGGGCCCCTGGTACAGATTTTGCATTACAGCCCATGCAGGTAGCCCCATTATATTCCTTTCAGGTTGGCAGCGTACCATTGGCTAAAGGTTTCCTGTGCATCTTAATGGACTGTAGAGAGTTGTCCCTAATGTTAGAGGAAATCCAATTCTGATCACTGGAGCGGGATATATCCGATAGGGAGGAAAATACAGCTTTTTGTCTGTAGAAATATCCTTTGTAAGAAAATAATTGCATAATAATAATAATCTCCAAGGAAGAAGAAAACATCTTTTGTTCATTAATGTGCTCTGAAATACCTTTAACGGAAGGTTTTTGATTAAGTGCCATTGATGGGCGCCCATACAATCCCTCTCCACTCACCTGGTGCCTCTTATCTGAGCTTTGTCCTTGCTCATTGAAGAGCAGAAAGGAGACTTTTGTTTCATAATTAGTTACCTATCATTAAAAGCTACAAACTGGCTAGTAATGTAATAAAAGAAAAAACAATAGATACCACTCGTCTTTCGTGCAAGAATGGAATGTCCGTGGTGATCCATCCGGCCGCTGCACGGAATGGAAAGACGCGACTAACGGTAAAGGCAGCAGATCAATTCCAGCACCAATCAAAAATAAAAGCCAATCCTTTATTGAAAACGCATTAAGAATCCAATGTGCAGATGAACAAAAAGTATTCGCTTACGCGTTTCGGCTCCCTTGGAGGCTTCATCATAGAATGCCTTCTCATAGCAAATGTGAGCAGTATGTAGATGTACAAGGATATGCCTGCACAGCGGATGTTTAATGCGTTTTCAATAAAGGATTGGCTTTTATCTTTATTGGTACTGAAATTCATCTGCTGCATTTACCAAAAGGTTAGCTACCTCGCGGAGCCACCTAAGAGGGCAATCTACTGAGGCGCAACTTTAAGGGGATCTGCCGCATCTTCTTAAATGTTTGTTTCTAGCAAATATTTGCATTGCCCAGGAGATAACAATTCTGGATCGAGTCTTCTAAGAACTCTACCTTGTGCCATCCCTCTGCGATTCCTCATGGAAATATATGAATATAGTAGCTCATATACCCGGCCGCGCTCGAGTTAATTTGATACAGGTGTTTACATGTTGTTTGCATGGAAAATGTTATGAAGTCAAGGTTACTTTAGAGGAACTGAGGAATAAAATATGTATACACATAGAGGAGTGTTAGATTCTCCTCAGGCTGCATGTACGGATGTCCGTCTGCAGAATGTGCCACCCCTCCCACTCTCCTGATTTAGAACCTAAAGAATGCTCGCACCAAATTTCACGCTTTTACGACACCAAGAAGTTACATTACATGGGGGTGCACTTACTTTTGCACTTAGCATTGAAAAATCGAGTTGTGACCCCTTTACTTTTCCTATTTAGGAGCTAAAGAATGCTCCTGCCAAATTTCATGTTTGTGCGACAGCGGGAAGTTAGGGACTTAGATTTGGTACATTATACAGGGACGCCAATACTTTTGCGCTTAGCATTGAATTTTCGAGTTGTGGCCCCTTTACTTTTTTTATTTAGAACCTAAAGAATGATCATCGCAAATTTCGTGTTTGTACGATTTTGGGAAGATAGAGAATTAGTGGTGAGTCAGTCAGCGAGTGAGGGCTTTCACCTTTATTTATATATATATAGACAACTGAGTATTACCAGTTCAGGGGGTGTGGCCCTGTACTCTTTGACAGTGTCTAAACAGTGCTGATTGGGTAAGAACACACATCCAAGAGGTAACACCCAGTTGTCAATTTGTTACATTTTTAGTAGGAATAGCAGAGGAACGGTACAAGATGTAGTTCTGAGAGGAATGCTCTTGAATCGTTATTTTAGCTTTTTCCACTTTTGCACAATGAAAATCCTTCTTTTGTGATTTTTGGTTTTTTTTTTTGCACAGTCCCATAACTTTTTAACTTTTCCATTGACGGAGCTCTGTGTGGACTTGTTTTTTCTCGTGACAGGTTTCACTTTTTATTGGTACCATATTGGGGTAGCTGTTTTTTTTTACGACTTCTACCTCTCCACCCTTATAGCTAGGTTCCTGGCCATCTGTACTAGACAGAGTAGAATTGAGGGTGGTACTATAGTGCAGATCACATTCTTTGAGATGGCAGCATCAGGATCTGGCTTGCTAGTCCCAAGATCTATGATTGAGAAGGTCAATATATGGGCTTTTATAGAAGGTCAATATATAGTCCTATTATAGCTCCTCCCTTGAGTCTTCCAGGACTGATGGCAGAGATTAAGGGTATCCCCACAGCACCCCAATACATATTCAACTTTTTCTAAAATCAAAAGTGTATTATGAAGTAAGTACCTCACACTTTTCCACCACGGGTTGTTGGCCACACTCGGAACTGTTACCAGCCACAATGCCGGCACGCAAGTTCTCACTGTCTCCTGTGCCTTCCTCATTGGAGTAAGTTTTTGACCGATTGCCATAGCGATGGACTGAACTCCGACCCTGCACCAAGTTAAGTTGCTTGCGAAGAACACGGTTCTCTTCCTCCACTTCCCGTACACGCACCTCCAGGCTCTCCCGCTGGCTGGAAGCTGCGTATCGTGGACTGTGAGGCTGCGTATCTAGCGGGGACAAGGAGACAGACTTCCCATCTGCAAAAAAATTGAAGAGAAGTCATTGAAAAGTTATTTTGCCCATTAGCAGTAAATATACATAATGTACATCCATCTAGGCTGGTTTCACACTTTGTTTCATTGCACACCCGTATATTCTACCCTAGGTATTCCTCTGGATCACCAAATAGAGCTTCCATGTTGAACTCTGGATACAGCCCTATGCTTTCTATAGGGTCACCTTTTAACATGGTTTCCATTCCTGTCAGGTATTTATGCCTTATGAATAGCATAGCTGACTTTTGACATCAATAGACACCCAGGTCTTGTGTCCTGGAACCTAGGTTGTTCATCATAAACCATGACAGCACTCAGAGGATGTACAGTAATGAGGGAGGGCACGAAGACCATTGCCGTATCACAGAAAGCGCTTGCTAAATACTTGCAATTCCTCTTTTTTTAAGTCTCATCAGCATTATATGCAAAAACCCAATTCACAATTCTTATTGTGCTGCCATAATGGGGTTTGGCATAAGGTAGCATCGATGGAAACCCCATTGCGGTGCCACATGTAAAATGTGCAATTGTGTTTAAACGTGCACTTTTGTGCATGCAGAATTATTTCTAGATTAAAGTAGATCTTTAAAAAGAAACACACAAAAAAATCCCTTAAAGGGGTTTTGCCACTAAACATATGTATCCTCTGTGCATAGGGGGTTATTGTCTGATCACTGGGAGTCCAACATGCTTGACTGTCACTCCGTTCCCTTCTGTAGGACAGATGAAGAATGATGTACTTGACAATTCCCCTCCTGTCCTGAACTTCAAGTTGATATCCCTGATCTGTGCTGGTAATAAACTTTGGTCACTTGCTGAATGTTAAAGGGGTGATCAAGTCAGGATAACCCCTTTTGTTAGCAGGGACCCCAGTTATAAGCCTTGCAAAAGGAGTTGTGATCCTGAACACTCATCTGTAAATATGGATAAACTACGCAGCAAGTGCTCAATTTCTTTGCAGTGCCTCCACAGGGCAAAGGTAGCATTACACACTCCCTATTGAATTCAATGGGTTGTGGAGTCCTCCAAAAAGAGAGAAGCTGATTAACTGAGAAGCTATCCAGTAGAATGCTGATGGACAAGCACATCATGACTGTATATACAGCGTTCGTTTTATTATACTGTACACCGTTACAAATCGAACGCTTACATTGCCTCCATGTTTTATGACCGCATTTTCTGATTTCTTGAGATGCGCATAAGAATGCAGCGGAAGCAGGGAACATATCCTCCAAGATACATTAGACCAAAGTCATAAAACCTTACTATCTGCATCGACATACTGGCACCTCGTCTTTAAGTATGATGAATGCTTTACGATACGTATATATCACGGCAATCTCCAGCGAACAGGTTTTTTTATGCGCCAATTATTCAAAGTCAGCTCCTTCTATACAAAAAAGAAAAGAAAAGGACAATGGACGTCTTCTGCGTAGTAAATACAGTCTTTGGCCCCGTCTCTATATCTATAGGATGGAGGAACGCGACTCCTTTCAGCCTCTTCCAGATCTCGGTGGAATACCGCGGCTACTGAAGCCAGGTCCATTAATTAAGGCCACTAGTGGATTGGTAATTAAGTATGTGGATGTGAAAAGACTCTGCTCTTTTAATTTGGCTGTTTGCTGCTTAATTGATCTGTTAATTAAGAGCATGGGCCATAGTTGCTCATTTAATGCCTGTATGTGTGTAAATGTCTGATTTCAGATGATGCCTGGAACTCTTTCTGTGGCAGGAGAGGCGTTGAGGGATGTTTACTGAGCGAGTGTCCACCTCTCCGTGACCTCCTGATTGATTCGTTAGCTAATTACAAAGCGGGTAATCACAAAGTTGTTTCAGAGTAATCTCATTTAGACTATACATTTTTATATTTAATCTATACAAAACCCTGTTAAATATGGTCTACAGATGCCACCAGCACCGCAGCGCCAAGTGCCAAACCCTATTAGGTAATCCTGAGTTAAAAGAGAGTGTTCCCCTACCAATGGCCCTTCTAAACCTTGGCAGCTGCTGAGCGGCGAGATTAGTGAGGCTGGCAACGTTTTATCAAAGGTGGACAACCATCCAACGCCCGGCAAGTATTCAGAATGTATCCTATCCAAATGACACTGATGACAGTGCAGTTACCTCGAGTGATCGCAAGTGACATTGCCTCTGATTGGAATCATTCATGTTCCCTTCTCTTTTCTATCAAAGCCCAGATCGCCATAATGACTTCTTTCAGCCATGATTCACCTCTGCATACTCTTTTCATCTTTTCACTACCCACAATGCTGCTTTTACTTCCTCCCATAATACAAGTGTTACTCCCCTGTGCCCCATTCACTAATAGTACCCCCTTTTGGATTCCATGCAGTAATTGTGCCCCCTCTCTGCCCCTACCAAGTACTTGTTCCCCCAATATGCTCCACAAAGTAATGGTGCCCCCAATGTGCCTCTCCTGTGTGACACTAATGGTACCTCTCAATGCCTCCACAAAGCAATGTTGTTCCCTTTATGTCCCACAAATCAATGAGACCCACAATGTACTCCCACAAAGTAATGTTGTTTTCTCTGTGCCCTCCAAAGTATGGTATTGGTACCCCTCAAGGCTCCTCAGTAATGGTGCTCCCATAAAGTAATGGTGCCACCTCTCTGCCCTCACAAAGTAATGCTGCTCCCTCTGTACTCCATAGAGTAATAGTGCTCCCATAAAGTAATGGCGTCCCTTCTGTGCCTACCAATGTAATGGTACCCCTCAGTGCTCCTCAAAGCAACGGTACCCCTTTGTGCAGTCAATGGGGTTCCACCAGACTTTAACCCTTTGTAATCCAATTTTGGATTCAGGGTTTCCTAGGGGTCTTTCTCTTTCTGCCATTATACAATGGCGCCACCTGCTGGCTAGTGCCAGAACTGCAGTATTGGACATGCTGGAGAGGCACCCAGCAACAGAACAGCCAGTAATATACAGTAAGAATACCCTGCCGGACATCTTCCGACATCGGAAGCTGTACAGCCTTCAATCAGAATGTCTTTAGACGTCAGACAGTGGATTGGAAAGGGTTAATGTAATATAGAATTTACTATTGACACTGCTGTCTGTTAGGCTATGCAGCAGTGTTCATCGTGTAGCCCATTTCCTCCCCCGTCCCCTGTTCTAATGTAGGTACTGAAAGCAGACATTTGGAGCCAGGAGAAGTCGGGCTATGTTCTGGATTCTGCCGCATAGCCTGACAGGCAGCACTGTGGATTGGAAAGCGCCTCCCAGCCCTTGGCATACTGAATACATAGTATGGGTAGGTGGGATCCTAGAGGGCAGGAACGTGGAGAGATGGCCACATTAGAGTTAAAAGAGCTGAGATTCTGTGGTTACAGTGACTGGCATGGACCAATATAATGGGTCTCGGAACCCGGTCCTCCCAATCAGTTGAGGGTCTTGGAGATGGAACCTGCACCTATCAGGCATTGGTGGCATAAAAAGTGATCCTAGAGCTTGGCCATTGTCCACAAGCCAATGTCAAATATGTATACTAAAATTATGGAGTTGTTCGCCATGATAGGCAACTTGGTGGCCACTTCATGATGAATGCAAGAGACGGCAATATCACCTCTGGATCTTTGGAGCACTATGTGCTGAATCAGATCTCCAAAAGTATGAGGAGACCTACACAGATGTCAGGTCCCACTGAGCTGGAGAGTCCCCTGGTGATCCAATGAACATGCCCTGTACGTGTAGACAGGAGATCCACTGCCGCCATGTCACGCAAGAGTCCACATCCACGTGGGGCCAGCCACTAGTATGTCTGTAGTCGGCCGACATGGAGGCAATGACTGACATATTCCGATGTACTTTTCTATCTTTGGAGACAGAATGAAAGTGTCTCTATGCATTGTGATATAACAGGGCACATCTGAGCGGCTGCACAAGGTCCGCAATGAACAATACGCTTATATGACTTCAATATCAAGGGAAAGTCTTCAGGGCCTCACAGTGATTGTCATCTTAAAAGACAAAAAAACTTCATTGAATGTGTGTTCTATAGGCTGGAGGGCGTCCTGCTCCCGCTCGCACGCCCCGCTCGCACGCCCCGCTCGCACGCCCCGCTCGCACTCAATATGCAGGACGGCTTTATCTCAGAAATTACCACTAATGTGATGCCTTATCCAATAGAGATATAAAGAGCTACCGATAATTCAAAGCCAGAGCAGAAAGAAGATGCCTGGAGATCCCGGGAGAACGCGGATTAGCGAGTGTAAACGTGGCGCGATCTTGGAGATTATTGTGATTCTGAGCTGTGATAAGAATGAGAAGGACTGTGTCGTGGCTTGCAGAGGTCGGGCGAACATTACGGGCTGGATATATGGATGACGGAAGCTTTAGAGTGTATGTCAACATATGGAGTAGAGACAATGCCCATATGTGCTATCATTTAATGGAACCATCTTTAATTTAAAGGGGTAGTCTACGTGATAAGGCTATGTGAATGTGGCTGGAGCATGGCTCTGAGGGATGTCTATGAATACCCATTGACTCGTGAACGGCAAATCAGCCCAGCTGTGTTATGATTCAGTATAAAGAAGAGAAAGGAACCAAGAACAAGCGGCACATGGGGCCCTTCTGTCATTGCATTGAATGTTCTCCCCCAGACTGGAGGATCTGGTGTTTGTTTCCCCATTTGGTTGGCTAACAATTCAGTTACTCTAGAGTGGAAAGTCATGCAGAAGTAATGGCGCTGGAGCCAACCAAGAACCGCATGATCTGCCTCTGTGGTCTGTATGCCTAGGTGTGTATTCATGGTGTGACCCATAGTGGCCAAACAGAACTGTAACAACCTCATCCATTTGGCTTCATGATAACCACATTTTTGATTTTAAAGGAGGGGTGGTGGTTAGAGATGAGCGAGTAGTGCCTTAGCCGAGTATCTCCCCGCTCGTCTCTAAAGATTCGGGGGCCGGCGGGGGTGACAGGTGAGTTGCAGGGGAGTGGCGGGGTTAGAGCGAGGAGGAACGGAGGGGAGATCTCTCTCTCCCTCTCTTCCCCCCGCAACTCACCTGTCACCCGCGCCGGCCCCCGAATCTTTAGACACGAGCGGGGAGATACTCGGCTAAGGCACTACTCGCTCGAGTAATGTGCCTTAGCGAGTATACTCGCTCATCTCTAGTGGTGGTTATATTTCTCCTTGTGGAGAGCACCATGGGGGGAACAGGGAGTCTTATAGGCAATACTATGCATCCCTGGGGAAAAGATATCCTATTATAACAGGATTCCCATCATGACTAGGGATGCAAACCAAACCAGAATAGCCATGTACAGCCTTCAGTAGTGTGCAGTACAGTTCTGGGTGAGAGGACATTAACGAGAGTCTAGGAGTGAGTAATGTTCATAGGAGAATGAAGGGAGTATTACAGGGTAGCGCCAATGATTGGCGCTATGCAGACATTATGCCAGCTCTTATTTGCATAGTTTTTTTCCCAGGAGACATATTATACATACCCAGCCAACTAGAACCCTACTGTGCACTAATGAGAGAACCTGAAACAGCTGTCTATACATGGATACTCTGCTTTGACTTATACCCCTAGTTGTTGATTTTAGAGGGCGAAACATTTCACTACAGACGCGCGTCCTCAAAATCCAAAATAACCTAAAGAACAGTTTGACTTTAAAGCGCCTTCTGCTGATCATCCAATGTCAGAGTCATTTATGGAAAACATATACGGGGCGGACTGCTGATTGTTAATAGTTTCTAAAAGCTTGGCTCTTAGGCATCCAAACATGGACAATATAGGTGTCACACCGAGAAGAAACATGGCTTCTGATTGAAGTTCTAGAACTATTATAGACGATAAACTTTAGGCGGTGAGACCAGGAAATGGAGAAACTGAGCTCAAGAAGGAACCAAGAATATATCTGGGGAAAGACGCTTCCTTCTGAGGAATTTATGTTGTGCAGTAAACCCTCGAGTAGCATCGCTCTTAAGTTAAGCTGTTTTCAACTTACATAATGTGTCAGGGCAGCGGCGGTCCCTCAAATAAAGTTGCATTCCTCAGATAAGGGCGCCGACTGCTCCATGACCCCGGGCGCCGCTCAGTGAGCCGGCGTGCAGCTGATGCCGCTCACTTCCTGCTTCTCCTGTATCAGCGCGCCTACTCCTCCCCCTCCCCCTCCACAGTGCCGGCTGAACGTTGCTGTGTCTGCCTGCCTCCTGACACAGAACACCAGCTGAATCCCCAAAGTGCCGGCTGAACGCTGCCTGCCTCCTGAATCCCCACTGTACTGCAAAATGTAAGTACTGTACAGATGAGTCCAGTACAGTAAAGAAATGTTTGCAAATACTGCAGTCCTATGTCAAAGCACAGATAATACAGTGATACTAACTGCTATAATGATGTCACTGCAGTCCTATGTCAAACCACAGATAACACAGTGATATCAACTAACATTGGTTTCTACTAAAGTCCATTGCTTCCGGACGGATTAATGACGTTAGTTGAGGTTCTATTGTACTTTAAGAATACCTGATCAGTTCAAACAGTCTGCTGTTTATTGTACGATGAAGCAGCGCCCCCTCTAGATCCTGAAGGGCGGGGGGGCACTTATGTTCACCGAGGGCCACATCAGCTTTATGGTTGAAGAAGATTGCAGTATGTCCTACTTTGGTTCATTAAAGCCAATGGGATACGCACAATTGTGGTTCGTTAAAACTGGAAATGGCGTATGCCCATGTACCCGAGCCTTAAATGTGACCCTTAACTCTTTAGTGACCGGACGTTTATTTGCCTTAAGGATCAGGAAACATAACAATTCTGGAGTTACTTTACAAAACTCTCTTCGCAGCGCTCCCCATGCCAGATGATTACGGTGACCCAGTATTTTCATCGTCCGGGTCATTAGAACGCCGTAATACCGATTATCTGTTGGTTTTTACATTTTTCTTAATATTTAATCCATTAAAAAAGGGGTTTTGTGGGGAAAAATGTGCATCTTTTTAACTGGATTTTTTCCCCTTTACATCTAAAATCATTTGTACTTTTCAGTCCTGAAGGGACTTGGAGATGAGATCATTCGATCACTGGGATAGTACACTGCATTACCTATGTAATGCATTCTACTAAGACTATGACAGCAGCCTATTGCACTCTGCTGGAGGCGGGGCTTAATAGGCTGAGTTACACGGTAGACATGGGGGCCTTTGTCAGGCTTCCAGCAGCCATTAGAACTCATTGTTACCTTGTAATTGCACTGCAGGGTGACAATGGCTGACCAACAGAGCCGGCACCGCCTGTCATCAGCTTACATGCTGCAATTGATTGTAGCAGGTATGGGGTTAAACTGCCAGGATCTGCAGATTCTCGATTCCTGGTGGTTAGAGCAGGCGCCTGGCTGTCAGTAGTCAGCCAAGCCACCGCCATAAAAAGATCTATGTGCAGGTATAAAGACCACTAGTGAGGTCAGTATAAAGGCGTATTGTGGTCACTAAGGGGTTAACATGGATGCGGAGCTCTCTGCACTTTGATGGTATTTCTCCCCTTCCACCTACCTTGGAGGGTGGCTAGGGTGTCCAGGTAGGGCCGTCACAGCTGAGCCACCACCTCTGATTTGCTGAACACCGCGGTGTGGAGATGCACCGGAGTTCAGAATCCAAGATGGCACCCAGTCCCTGTGCTGGCTCCACCCCCTCTGCCAAGTGCTATCTGCAAGGACAGTGGAGAGCCGGTCCTTCTGCGACCGAACCTTAAAGTGGCGTGGCAGGCCAGCCTCAACCCGCAGGCCTTGAGTTTGACTCTTGTGCCCTAGGGGTATGGAAGTAATAAGCCTTCCTACCATAAAACCACACAATTAGGACCGCCGGGTATTTGCGGACCCTCCCTTATCTCTTTCCCATGCGAGAGAGAGAGAGAGAGAGAGAGAGAGAGAGAGAGAGAGAGGGGCAACAGGTGTTTTATGGAGAGGAGGAGCCCAGCATAGGTACCTACAGCCCATAGGAGCTGCATGGTGGCCTCAGGTAAGTACGGCCGTGCTATAGAGTCCCCCCCCATCTTTCTGTCCCCCGATCACTCATTCAGACTCCTCTCACTTATCACCGACCTGCCAGAAAAGCTTTAGTCAATCAGACCGATATCGTTGTAAGCCCTCCGTCCGCCGGCCGCGTATTGACTCCGAGAATCTGTTTGTCGATGAGCGCATCTATTCTAAATATCACTTCGCCAATACAAGCATTAATCTTAACAGCCTGTTATCCGCGGACGGTCGGGTACAGAACCAGCCGCTTGTGAAAGCACTACACCGAGCGGGACATCAGGAGTCACAGCGCAAAGTCCTGATGGCCCTAAAGTGGCCGATAACAGAGAATACTAACACACAAGAGGGAGGCAGTCAGACCGTCTAGAAACATTGGCATCCTACTCCTTGTTGTTCCTTAACTCCTTTTTGTACACAGTGACTCCACCAGCAGCAGAATAGTGAGTGCAGCTCTGGAGTATAATACAGAATGTAACTCGGGATCAGTACAGGATAAGTAATATATGTACACAGTGACTCCACCAGCAGAATAGTGAGTGCAGCTCTGGAGTATAATATAGGATGTAACTCAGGGTCAGTACGGGATAATTAATGTATGTACACAGTGACTCCACCAACAGAATAGTGAGTACAGCTCTGGAGTATAATACAGCATGTAACTCAGGAGCAGTACAGGATAAGTAATGTATGTACACAGTGTCTCCACCAGCAGAATAGTGAGTGCAGCTCTGGGGTATAATACAGGATGTAACTCAGGAGCAGTACAGGATAAGTAATGTATGTATACAGTGACTCCACCAGCAGAATAGTGAGTGCAGCTCTGGAGTATAATACAGGATATAACTCAGGAGCAGTACAGGATAAGTAATGTATGTACACAGTGACTCCACCAGCAGAATAGTGAGTGCAGCTCTGGAGTATAATACAGGATGTAACTCAGGAGCAGTACAGGATAAGTAATGTATGTACACAGTGACTCCACCAGCAGAATAGTGAGAGCAGCTCTGGAGTATAATACAGGATGTAACTCAGGATCAGTACAGGGTAAGTAATGTATGTACACAGTGACTCCACCAGCAGAATAGTGAGTGCAGCTCTGGGGTATAATACAGGATGTAACTCCGGAGCAGTACAGGATAAGTAATGTATGTACACAGTGACTCCAGCAGCAGAATAGTGAGTGCAGCCCTGGAGTATAATACAGGATGTAACTCAGGAGCAGTACAGGATAAGTAATGTATGTACACAGTGACTCCAGCAGCAGAATAGTGAGTGCAGCTCTGGGGTATAATACAGGATGTAACTCAGGAGCAGTACAGGATAAGTAATGTATGTACACAGTGACTCCACCAGCAGAATAGTGAGTGCAGCTCTGGAGTATAATACAGGATGTAACTCAGGAGCAGTACAGGATAAGTAATGTATGTACACAGTGACTCCAGCAGCAGAATAGTGAGTGCAGCTCTGCAATATAATACAGGGTGTAACTCAGGAGCAGTACAGGATAAGTAATGTATGTACACAGTGACTCCACCAGCAGAATAGTGAGTGCAGCTCTGGGGTATAATACAGGATGTAACTCAGGATCAGTACAGGATAAGTAATGTATGTACACAGTGACTCCACCAGCAGAATAGTGAGTGCAGCTCTGGAGTATAATACAGGATGTAACTCAGGAGCAGTACAGGATAAGTAATGTATGTACACAGTGACTCCAGCAGCAGAATAGTGAGTGCAGCTCTGCAATATAATACAGGATGTAACTCAGGGGCAGTACAGGATAAGTAATGTATGTACACAGTGACTCCACCAGCAGCAGAATAGTGAGTGCAGCTCTGCAATATAATACAGGATGTAACTCCGGAGCAGTACAGGATAAGTAATGCATGTACACAGTGTCTCCACCAGCAGAATAGCGAGCGCAGCTCTGTCCTCCACTCATAGGATAGGAAGAGAATCACAGTTATCCCGGTCTTTATGACTCACTCTGCCTGTATTGTCACTTTTGCTTCCAGTCGCTTTTAGCACCTACTGAAGAAGAAAATGGCAGCAGGAAAGCTAACCTGTAAAAGCGAGATGGAAAGTGCTCTTAACGAGGCGCCATTAAACCTCGTGCCTCTCCTGACTACACATCAGATACACTTCGCCGTCTCATTCCCTCTTGGTGGAGAGCGAGGATTCCCTTCAAGCAGCGGCTTCCAGAAGTACCCCCCCCCCCTCCCCCAGTCCTTCCACTAATGCTCTAACTCCTTGAGAAAATGAGTTTGGATGATGGAACGCTGATCCAGAAGGGAAGGCGGACGGAGGGATCTGCTTATCAAGAACACTGGGATAAAGCCCTGTATAGAGCCGGACCTTATGGGTCAGCTATATCCATGACATGGCCCCTCCCCCACTATACATTATAGAAGACGTCACCACGGAGGTCCATAACCATATAGCATACAAGGCTGCAGGCGTTCATATATGTCACGGAGCTCATTATAATGCACATCTTAGATGCTGCAGAACCTCTTCAGGAAGAGAAAGGCCATTTACCTTTTCAAGAAGAAAGTTTGTAGCAGCTGATGTGTGTGTTACAATGTTCTGCAGCAGCGGAGGTGTCTATTATGAGGTTCTGCAGCAGCTAAGGTGTTTATTATGTTCTGCAGCAGCTATGATGCACATTATGATGTTCTGCAGCAGCTGAGTTATGCATGATGATGCCCTGCAGCAGCTGATGTGTGTATTATGATGTCCTGCAGTAGCTAAGGTGCATATATATATATATATATATGTATATATATATATATATATATATATGATCTGCAGCAGCACGGAATGCTGCTCCACCTGAATAATATGCATGGGAAGTGTTTACACAAATTATCACTTTTACACAACGCTTGCCCCTCCCTCTGTCCGCGGAATGATGATCAGCAGGGGCTCCAATCGGCGGGTTACTTGTTTTTTTTTAACAAAAAGCTGCTACATTCCACTTTCCCTTGAAGAAAGATTTCCAGCAGCGCAGCCTGGAGGTAATGTTAGGATAACAAGTCCACTGCTGGGAGGAACGTAACAGAGAGAAATCTAAGCAGACTCTCAATAAACAGCAGCTTCACTGTTCGGGGGGAAAGTAAACAAGTTCTGAAATATTGTTACAGCATATTGTTACATACTTGTTACATCATAGTTACTGCAGGTCATTCTCACATAATGGAAGAAGAGTGAGAATGACCTTAGGGCACGTTTACAAGGGACAACTATCGGGCACTTAAGTGCTTGACAGCCATCCAATGATCACTCCTGAGCTTATATATAGGAGCCATAATTGTTCACTTAATGGAGGCGAAGTGCCCAAAGATCTCTTCCAGCCGCCCTCCTCCATTCAGGATAAACAGGCAATTGTTCATAGATTTTTGCTCACTGGTCCTGTTGGGTCCTGTTTTTACATGGGATTGCGGTCACCATTAATCGCTTTTCTGAGCGATCATTCGAGTGACTAGCTATTAGCCTGTGTAAAAGGCAGCGCAGTCTTTCTGACATTAATTATGCAGTTAGACAGGTGTGAGAATGACCCTAACTATTCTCAAGCTGCTTAGCTAATAAAAATATGGGAACCCTAAGATTTGTCTATCTGGGGTATTGTGGGGTATTCATAAATTCTTTCTTACACTTGGTCATAATTACCGTAAGTCATACTCAGATTATGTGAGAAGAGTGAGAATGGCCTTAGGTAGTTAAGTCTTTCTCACATCACTCAGGCAGCTGGAAAGTTGTGAGAATTTTCAAAGTGTTCTGATAATGGGACTATGGAAACACAAAGCCTTTATTTACGGGGTTAGCACATTGCTGAAACAATTCGGGGGTGTTCCCTTGCCCTAGCTCCATACATTGCAGCTACTATAGGTCATTCTCACATAATTTTCGAAGAGTGAGAATTACTTTTAGGTATCATAGCCTTTCTTACATCACAAATAGTGTCAGAATGAGCCTGGCAATTGTTAAACAGCTCAGCTTATGAGAATATGGAACCTTAAGACTTGTTTGACTAGGTTAGTGCATTGCTCAGACAATCTGGGGGGTATTCAGAAATTGTGACCCAATCCCTCTCACAAGTGAGAATTACATAGTTAGCAAATTCTTTCTTACATCACTCAGGCAGTCATACAAGTGTGAGAATGACCCTAGGTATTTCCAAAAAAGCTCAGCTAATGAGAATATAGAAATCCTAAGATTCGACTGGCTGGGTTCGCACATTGCTCAGACAATTTGGAGAATATTCTGGCTGGGTCCTTTACACACGTGTTACATCATAGAAGAATGACTAGAGTTATGATATGTTATTCTTGCATAGTGTGGGAAGGGTGAGAATAACTTTTGGTAACATGATCTTTCTTACATCACTCAGGCAGTTAGACAGGTGTGAGAATGACCCTAGCAATTCTCAAACAGCTTAGGTAATGAGAATATGTGCACCCCAAGCCTTGATTTATGGGGTTAGTACACTGCTCAAACAATTTGGGGGGTATTGACAACCTCGGGCTCCACTGACCTCTTACGCGTTACTATAGTTCATTGTTACCAAATGTGAGATATTGCTTAGGTAAGTTGTGAGGTACGAGGGGGTGTTGATAAGCATTGGGCCTTACCCAGAAAAAACTGAGCTACAAAGAAGTCTATTTGTCCATATTCAATGATGCAAAAATCAACAACCTATGATTTTAACTTTTTTTTGGTCCAAAATGAACATGGCGGCATCTCCAAAGACCGTCAGTGTGGAAGAGCACAGGACCAGAAGCAAATAACTGTTTCTCCAAGGTAAAGGTGCAAAGCAGATCCATGATGAAATGTCACAAACTTTGGGTGACGGCGGCCCTTCATATGCAACACGTAAATGTTGGGTTGTAAATTTTAAAACTGGCCATTTCGATGTTGAAAGTGAGAAACCCAACCAGGAGGTTTACTGTTATTTACACATACGAGGGGCTGCTGATAAGGCTTTGGCTATACCCAGAAAGAAACGAGATAGGAGGATGAAACTTTCCATTTCTCCCACATCCTCCCCACTGATGCCAACACACTTCTTACATCGGGATTCCAAGTTCTGTAAGCCTTGCAAAAAGAAGGATTTCGGTTGTGCCTCAAACCAGTCATCCATAGCAGCCATGGCATCAGAAATGGTGGGAAATGTGGTCCCCTTGAGGTGTTTCTTCTGGAAACAGATGATAGTCGGAGGGAGCTAGATCTAGTGAATAAGGTGGGTGGTCAAACAGCTGGAAGCCTAGCTCACCAGTTTTGCCGTGGTTGCTTGTGCAGTGTGAGCGGAGGCATTGTCTTGTAGAAACAAGATTCCTTTGGACAGCTTGCCGCACCTTTTGGCCTTCAGAGCTGCCTTCAATTGGTCGAAAAGTTCAATGTAATACCTTGCATTGATGGTGGAACCATTGTGAAGGTCGTCCACTAGCAGCACGCCCTCCTTATCCCAGAACACAGACGCCATCACCTTAGTGGCTGAGAACCACTGGGCCTCCACTGACTGCTCCTTGGTTTCAGGGTCATACAAATAAATCCAGGTCTCATCCATGGTGACCAGTCGGTCCAGGAAGTTCTTATTGGGCCGGAAACGCTGACAAATGTAGCGGGACGTTTTCACTCGATGCTTTTCTGATCTGTTGTCAGACATTTGGGGACCCACTTTGCAGATAGCTTCTTCATGGATAATGACACAAACCCGTTCACCAGACACCCCCATGATGTCGGCTATTCCTGCAGCCGGCCGATTCTCCAGTATGAAGTTGTGCGCAGCATCGACGTTCCCCCGGACAACAACCTCTCTCGGTCGTCCAGCACGTTCCTCATCATTGGAGCTGAAGTGGCCACCCAGTTCTTAACTGTAGAATATGAAGGGCATTGATCCTCCAATGTCTGCGACATATCACCATGAGTATCCTGCGCCGACTTTCCTTGCACAAACAAGAATTTTATCACTCCTCTGCTCCCATTTGCTGTGAATATCGCCGTAGACTCCGCCATTTTGTTTTCCCGGGTGCCGAGATCACTGTTGCCATAAGCCACAAACACAACATTTTGAAAACATATATTAGACACATAAGGCTTTAATGTGATGTAACATTAGTTACCATAGAAACAACAAAAGAACACAAAGCCAAAGACTTATCAGCACCCCTCGTATTCACACGTCCTCAATCTCTGGCATTTTCATACTTGCTAAGTCACAGTTACTAAAGGTAATTCTCACATTATGAGTGAGAATGGCCATAGGATGCACAGTATTTTTCCATCACACTGGCAGACAGCTGTGAGAATGACCTCAGATATTCTCATACAGCTCGGCTAATTATAATCTAGGGTGGGTCGACTTCTACTAAAACGGTTTTATTCTTTCCTTGTAGAGAACAAAATGTGAGGTGCTGCCTGTCCGTTGCCCAACAAACCGGGCAAAGAAAACCGTGGGCATACGGTGCAAAACTGCTAGCCAAGAAAAGTATTACAAACAAGGGAATTACCCGGTTCTCCTTTATTAATTTTACTAAAAACAATCAGTTGTGATGCATTTTGGGGACGCAGACCCTTCATCAGCTTTGGCTGTTAAATGCGGGGGCTGAAAGAGCTTTCCACTGCACAGTGAGGAAGAAACAGGGTCAAATAACCTTTTGTAGCACAGTCTTTCTCACATCATTCAGGCAGTTATACAGGTTTGAGAATGACCCTAAATATTCTTAAACAGCTCAGCTAATGAGAATACAGGAATTCCAAGCCTTCACTGACTGGGTTAGCACACCTCTCACATACATTTTGGGGGGGATTCACATGCTATGACTTGGTCATTTTCACACTTGCTACAGTTGGCAAAGTCTGTCTTCCATTCCTCAGGTAGTTAGACTGCTGTGAGAATGACCTTAGATATTCTTAAGCATTTCAGCTAATTAACATATGGGAAACCTGAACTTTGAATTACTGGGCTAGCACATTGCTCACATAATTTGAAGGTAGTCATATGTTTTGGCTTCCTCTTTCTCACATTTGTTACATCATATAAGAATGATCAGATTTACTATAGGTCACTCTTATATAATGTGAAAATAATGTGAATGACCTTACGAGAAAATTTGTCTTCTACCTCATAGTTTTTTTGCCTTCCTGTAGATCAACATTGGGGTGGTGGTGGTAATGTGTGTGTGTGTAGGGGGGGGGGGGGGGGGGGGGGCGGTAAATAGGCTGAAATGGATGGACATATGTCTTTTTTCGACCTTCCATACTGTGTTACTATGTTAGCTAGCACAATCTGTTTCACATTACTCAGGCAGTTGGGATATATGCAAGAATGACCCTAGACATTCTCAAACAACTCTGCTAATGACAATATGGGAACCCTAAGATTTGTTGAACTGGATTAGTAGTTGTCACTGCTGACAATAAGGGGCATTCACAAGCTGAGGCTCCAGTCTTCACACAGCTGTTTCATCAATGTTACTAAAGGTAATTCTCACATAATGTGAGAAGAGTAAGAATGACCTTAGGAGCCACAATCTTCCTCACATTGCTGAGGTAGGTGTGAGAATGACCCTAGACATCCTCAAACAGCTCAGAAAATGAGAATGTGGGAACCCCAAACTTTGATTTACTTTATTATACATCTGTATATCTGCATTTAATTCCAGTATTTCCTCCAGATTTTATCTCAGAGTGTCCCTGGTTGTTCTCACATTGTTCATACAGCATGAGAATGTCCTGGGGTGACTTTTGAATTCTCTGACGGTGCAATTGTGACTTACTATTGAATAAATCGACGGGAGTTAAAAAGTGATATTCATTATTATTGCAATTGATGCTAGCAAAGCATAACACTAGCTGATGGCTAAGGGCCTGGCTCTCAACATCACAGCCAGACATCCATGTGAGTGTCACCGCAAGCAAAATGCAGCATTATGTTGTAGTCATTCGGATGGACGACCATCTATGAAATATATGGGCAGCTCAAATCCATGAGAGCTCATACAGGAGGGATCCCAAGCAGAGAACCCTGCTGAGATGTAAACATGCCCTACTGGGGCATTTGTAAAAGGGTTGTCCTAACGAGGGAGTACCAGGAAGGTAAACTATGCACCTCATGAGGGGTATGTACAGACTAGGGGAACAAACCAGTTTGGATGAAGCTCCCTTCCTACTGAGTGAGAGAACCTGCGCAGGACTGCCATCTCCATAGGAACTGCATTATTAGCAAAAAGATAGGTCATTGGCCCAAAGGTCACCAAAACAGTATGGAAGGGGAAACAAACGCCAGGTCCTTCTATCCTGAGTAAAGAAATCTGCAGACCCTAATTTAACCTTTGGGGCGACCTCACTTCTATTTACACCAAAACGGAGAGGAACAGAGGTAGAACCTGATGACGGTGAGTTGGATAGAAGCTGCAGGCCGCGTCACAGCTCTGGCATTACGTTTCTCTCTCAAGTTGAGATTTTCCATATTTAATGGGTTAATATCCAGTTCTCACCAGGGGAATGGAAATTCTGTACATTTACACGGATGATTAGATGCAGCTGCGCTTCAAGAGAAATTTCAGTCCGTAATTAAGTTAAACTTTTAATGCCTTTGATTTGCATATGACAAAACGCACATTTCTTGTACGAGGAACAATGCAGGAGAGATAGTGGCAGTGATTGTCCCGAGCTTCATCCATGCCGGCAGCAGCTCATCTGCATAAGAGGCGCGGCAATTATTCACAAAAATAATAGTGTAATTAATAAAGAAGGTTTGATAAGTAAATCGGGGGAAACTGGCAATTCTGTCCATATAAAAAACGAAGGGGGTTTATATTATACTATTATAATAGTTATATTCTTGTACATAGGTGCAGTATTATAGTAGTTATATTCTTGTACATAGGGGGCAGTATTATAGTAGTTATATTCTTGTACATAGGGGGCAGTATTATAGTAGTTATATTCTTGTACATAGGGGGCAGTATTATAGTAGTTATATTCTTGTACATAGGGAGCAGTATTATAGTAGTTATATTCTTGTACATAGGGGGCAGTATTATAGTAGTTATATTCTTGTACATAGTGGGCGGTATTATAGTAGTTATATTCTTGTACATAGGGGGCAGTATTATAGTAGTTATATTCTTGTACATAGGGGGCAGTATTATAGTAGTTATATTCCTGTATATAGGAGCAGTATTATAGTAGTTATATTCTTGTACATAGGGGGCAGTATTATAGTAGTTATATTCGTGTACATAGGGGGCAGTATTATAGTAGTTATATTCTTGTACATAGGAGGCAGTATTATAGTAGTTATATTCTTGTACATAGGGGGCAGTATTATAGTAGTTATATTCTTGTACATAGGGGGCAGTATTATAGTAGTTATATTCTTGTACATAGATGGCAGTATTATAGTAGTTATATTCTTGTACATAGGGGGCAGTACTATAGTAGTTATATTCTTGTACATAGGGGGCAGTATTATAGTGGTTATATTCTTGTACATAGAGGGCAGTATTATAGTAGTTATATTCTTGTACATAGGGGGCAGTATTATAGTAGTTATATTCTTGTACATAGGGGGCAGTATTATAGTAGGTATATTCTTGTACATAGATGGCAGTATTATAGTAGTTATATTCTTGTACATAGGGGGCAGTACTATAGTAGTTATATTCTTGTACATAGGGGGCAGTATTATAGTGGTTATATTCTTGTACATAGAGGGCAGTATTATAGTAGTTATATTCTTGTACATAGGGGGCAGTATTATAGTAGTTATATTCTTGTACATAGGGGGCAGTATTATAGTAGATATATTCTTGTACATAGTAGCAGTATTATAGTAGGTATATTCTTGTACATAGGGGGCAGTATTATAGTAGTTATATTCTTGTACATAGGGGGCAGTATTATAGTAGTTATATTCTTGTATATAGGGGGCAGTATTATAGTAGTTATATTCTTGTACATAGGAGCAGTATTATAGTAGTTATATTCTAGTACATAGGGGGCAGTATTATAGTAGTTATATTCTTGTACATAGGGGGCAGTATTATAGTAGTTATATTCTTGTACATAGGGGGCAGTATTATAGTAGTTATATTCTTGTACATAGGGGGGCAGTATTATAGCAGTTATATTCTTGTACATAGGGGGCAGTATTATAGTAGTTATATTCTTGTGCATAGGGGGCAGTATTATAGTAGTTATATTCTTGTACATAGGGGGCAGTATTATAGTAGTTATATTCTTGTACATAGGGGGCAGTATTATAGTAGTTATATTCTTGTGCATAGGGGGCAGTATTATAGTAGTTATATTCTTGTACATAGGGGGCAGTATTATAGTAGTTATATTCTTGTACATAGGGGGCAGTATTATAGTAGGTATATTCTTGTACATAGGGGGCAGTATTATAGTAGTTATATTCTTGTACATAGGGGGCAGTATTATAGTAGGTATATTCTTGTACATAGGGGGCAGTATTATAGTAGTTATATTCTTGTACATAGGGGCAGTATTATAGTAGTTATATTCTTGTACATAGGGGGCAGTATTATAGTAGTTATATTCTTGTACATAGGGGGGCAGTATTATAGTAGTTATATTCTTGTACATAGGGGGCAGTATTATAGTAGGTATATTCTTGTACATAGGGAGCAGTATTATAGTAGTTATATTCTTGTACATAAGGGGCAGTATTATAGTAGTTATATTCTTCTATATAGGGGCAGTATTATAGTAGTTATATTCTTGTACATAGGGGGCAGTATTATAGTAGTTATATTCTTGTACATAGGGGGCAGTATTATAGTAGGTATATTCTTGTACATAGGGGGCAGTATTATAGTAGTTATATTCTTGTACATAGGGGGCAGTATTATAGTAGGTATATTCTTGTACATAGGGGGCAGTATTATAGTAGTTATATTCTTGTACATAGGGGCAGTATTATAGTAGTTATATTCTTGTACATAGGGGGCAGTATTATAGTAGTTATATTCTTGTACATAGGGGGGCAGTATTATAGTAGTTATATTCTTGTACATAGGGGGCAGTATTATAGTAGGTATATTCTTGTACATAGGGAGCAGTATTATAGTAGTTATATTCTTGTACATAAGGGGCAGTATTATAGTAGTTATATTCTTCTATATAGGGGCAGTATTATAGTAGTTATATTCTTGTACATAGGGGGCAGTATTATAGTAGTTATATTCTTGTACATAGGGGGCAGTATTATAGTAGTTATATTCTTGTACATAGGAGGCAGAATTATAGTAGTTATATTCTTGTACATAGGGAACAGTATTATAGTAGTTATATTCTTGTACATAGGAGGCAGTATTATAGTAGTTATATTATTGTACATAGGGGGCAATATTATAGTAGTTATATTCTTGTACATAGGGAGCAGTATTATAGTAGTTATATTCTTGTACATAGGGGGCAGTATTATAGTAGTTATATTTTTGTACATAGGGGCAGTATTATAGTAGTTATATTCTTGTACATGGCAACAGTATTATAGTAGTTATATTCTTGTACATAGGAGGCAGTATTATAGTAGTTATATTCCTGTACATAGAGGGCAGTATTATAGTAGTTATATTCTTGTACATAGGAGCAGTATTATAGTAGTTATATTCTTGTACATAGGGGGCAGTATTATAGTAGTTATATTCCAGTACATAGGGGGCAGTATTATAGTAGTTATATTCTTATACATAGGAGCAGTATTATAGTAGTTATATTCTTGTACATAGAGGGCAGTATTATAGTAGTTATATACTTGTACATAGAGGGCAGTATTATAGTAGTTATATTCTTGTACATAGGGGGCAGTATTATAGTAGTTATATTCTTGTACACAGGAGGCAGTATTATAGTAGTTATATTCTTATACATAGGAGCAGTATTATAGTAGTTATATTCCTGTACATAGAGGGCAGTATTATAGTAGTTATATACTTGTACATAGGGGGCAGTATTATAGTAGTTATATTCTTGTACATAGGGGGGCAGTTTTATAGTAGTTATATTCTTGTACATAGGGAGCAGTATTATAGTAGTTATATTCTTGTACATGGGAGCAGTATTATAGTAGTTATATTCTTGTACATAGGAGGCAGTATTATAGTAGTTATATTCCTGTACATAGAGGGCAGTATTATCGTAGTTATATTCTTGTACATAGGAGCAGTATTATAGTAGTTATATTCTGGTACATATAGGGCAGTATTATAGTAGTTATATTCTTGTACATAGGGGGCAGTATTATAGTAGGTATATTCTTGTACATAGGGGGCAGTATTATAGTAGTTATATTCTTGTACATAGGGGGGCAGTATTATAGTAGTTATATTCTTGTACATAGGAGGCAGTATTATAGTAGTTATATTCTTGTACATAGGGGGCAGTATTATAGTAGTTATATTTTTGTACATAGGGGCAGTATTATAGTAGTTATATTCTTGTTCATAGGGGGCAGGATTATAGTAGTTATATTCTTGTACATAGGGGGCAGGATTATAGTAGTTATATTCTTGTACATAGTGACAATAATATAGTAGTTATATTCTTGTACATAGGGGCAGTTTTATAGTAGTTATATTCTTGTACATAGGAAGTAGTATTATAGTAGTTATAATCTTGTACATAGGAGGCAGTATTATAGTAGTTATATTCTTGTACATAGGGAGCAGTATTATAGTAGTTATATTCTTGTACATAGGGAGCAGTATTATAGTAGTTATATTCTTGTACATAGGGGGCAGTATTATAGTAGTTATATTTTTGTACATAGGGGCAGTATTATAGTAGTTATATTCTTGTACATGGGAACAGTATTATAGTAGTTATATTCTTGTACTTAGGAGGCAGTATTATAGTAGTTATATTCTTGTACTTAGGAGGCAGTATTATAGTAGTTATATTCTTGTACTTAGGAGGCAGTATTATAGTAGTTATATTCTTGTACTTAGGAGGCAGTATTATAGTAGTTATATTCTTGTACATAGTCACAGTATTATAGTAGTTATATTCTTGTACATAGGAGGCAGTATTATAGTAGTTATATTCTTGTACATAGGGGGCAGTATTATAGTAGTTATATTCCTGTACATAGAGGGCAGTATTATAGTAGTTATATTCTTGTACATAGGAGCAGTATTATAGTAGTTATATTCTTGTACATAGGGGGCAGTATTATAGTAGTTATATTCCAGTACATAGGGGGCAGTATTATAGTAGTTATATTCTTATACATAGGAGCAGTATTATAGTAGTTATATTCCTGTACATAGAGGGCAGTATGATAGTAGTTATATACTTGTACATAGGGGGCAGTATTATAGTAGTTATATTCTTGTACATAGGGGGCAGTTTTATAGTAGTTATATTCTTGTACATAGGGAGCAGTATTATAGTAGTTATATTCTTGTACATGGGAGCAGTATTATAGTAGTTATATTCTTGTACATAGGAGGCAGTATTATAGTAGTTATATTCCTGTACATAGAAGCAGTATTATAGTAGTTATATTCTGGTACATATAGGGCAGTATTATAGTAGTTATATTCTTGTACATAGGGGGCAGTATTATAGTAGGTATATTCTTGTACATAGGGGGCAGTATTATAGTAGTTATATTCTTGTACATAGGAGCACTATTATAGTAGTTATATTCTTGTACATAGGGGGCAGGATTATAGTAGTTATATTCTTGTATATAGGGGGCAGTATTATAGTAGTTATATTCTTGTACATAGGGGCAGTATTATAGTAGTTATATTCTTGTACATAGGAAGTAGTATTATAGTAGTTATATTCTGGTACATATAGGGCAGTATTATAGTAGTTATAATCTTGTACATAGGAGCACTATTATAGTAGTTATATTCTTGTACATAGGGAACAGTATTATAGTAGTTATATTCTTGTACATAGGGGCAGTATTATAGTAGTTATATTCTTGTACATAGGGGGCAGGATTATAGTAGTTATATTCTTGTACATAGTGACAATAATATAGTAGTTATATTCTTGTACATAGGGGCAGTATTATAGTAGTTATATTCTTGTACATAGGAAGTAGTATTATAGTAGTTATATTCTTGTACATAGGGGGCAGCATTATAGTAGTTATATTCTTGTACATAGGGGGCAGTATTATAGCAGTTATATTCTTGTGCATACGGGGCAGTATTACAGTAGTTATATTCTTGTACATAGGGAGCGGTATTATAGTAGTTATATTCTTGTACATAGCAGTATTATAGTAGTTATATTCTTGTACAGAGGGAGCAGTATTATAGTAGTTATAGTCTTGTACATAGGGGGCAGTTTTATAGTAGTTATATTCTTGTACATAGGAGGCAGTATTATAGTAGTTATATTCTTGTACATAGGGAGCAGTATTATAGTAGATATATTCTTGTGCATAGGGGGCAGTATTACAGTAGTTATATTCTTGTACATAGGGAGCGGTATTATAGTAGTTATATTCTTGTACATAGCAGTATTATAGTACTTATATTCTTGTACATAGGAGGCAGTATTATCGTAGCTATATTCTTGTACATAGGGGCAGTATTATAGTAACTATATTCTTGTGCATAGGGGGGAGTATTATAGTAGTTATATTCTTGTACTTAGGGGGCAGTATTATAGTAGTTATATTCTTGTACATAGGGGGGAGTATTATAGTAGTTATATTCTTGTACTTAGGGTGCAGTATTATAGAAGTTATATTCTTGTACATAGGACGCAGTATTATAGTAGTTATATTCTTGTACATAGGGGGCAGTATTATAGTAGTTATACTCTTGTACATAGGGGGCAGTATTATAGTAGTTATAATCTTGTACATAGGGGGCAGTGTTATAGTAGTTATATTCTTGTACACAGGGGGCAGTATAATAGTAGTTATACTCTTGTACATAGGGGGCAGTATTATAGTAGTTATACTCTTGTACATAGGGGGCAGTATTATAGTAGTTATATTCTTGTACATAAGGGGCAGTATTATAGTAGTTATATTCTTGTACATAGGGGGCAGTATTATAGTAGTTATATTCTTGTACATAGGGGGCATTATTATAATAGTTATATTCTTGTACATAGGAGCAGCATTATAGTAGTTATACTCTTGTACATAGGGGGCAGTATAATAGTAGTTATACTCTTGTACATAGGGGGCAGTATTATAGTAGTTATACTCTTGTACATAGGGGGCAGTATTATAGTAGTTATATTCTTGTACATAGGGAGCAGTATTATAGTAGTTATATTCTTGTACATAGGGGGCAGTATTATAGTAGTTATATTCTTGTACATAGGGGGCAGTATAATAGTAGTTATACTCTTGTACATAGGGGGCAGTATTATAGTAGTTATACTCTTGTACATAGGGGGCAGTATTATAGTAGTTATATTCTTGTACATAGGGAGCAGTATTATAGTAGTTATATTCTTGTACATAGGGGTAGTATTATAGTAGTTATATTCTTGTACATAGGGAGCAGTATTATAGTAGTTATATTATTGTGCATAGGGGGCAGTATTATAGTAGTTATATTCTTGTACAAAGCAGTATTATAGTACATATATTCTTGTACATATGGGCAGTATTATAGTAACTATATTCTTGTACATAGGGGACAGTATTATAGTAGTTATATTCTTGTACATAGGGGACAGTATTATAGTAGTTATATTCTTGTACATAGAAGCAGTATTATAGTAGTAATATTCTTGTACATAGGGGGCAGTATTATAGTAGTTATATTCTTGTACATAGAAGCAGTATTATAGTAGTTATATTCTTGTACATAGGGAGCAGTATTATAGTAGTTATATTCTTGTACATAGGGGGCAGTATTATAGTAGTTATATTCTTGTACATAGAAGCAGTATTATAGTAGTTATATTCTTGTACATAGGGAGCGGTATTATAGTAGTTATATTCTTGTACATAGGGAGCTGTATTATAGTAGTTATATTCTTGTACATAGGGAGCAGTATTATAGTAGTTATATTCTTGTACATAGGGGGCAGTATTATAGTAGTTATATTCTTGTACATAGGGGGCAGTATTATAGTAGTTATATTCCTGTACATAGGGGACAGTATTATAGTAGTTATATTCTTGTACATAGGGGGCAGTATTATAGTAGTTATATTCTTGTACATAGGGGGCAGTATTATAGTAGTTATATTCCTGTACATAGGGGACAGTATTATAGTAGTTATATTCTTGTACATAGGGGGCATTATTATAATAGTTATATTCTTGTACATAGGAGCAGTATTATAATAGTAATATTCTTGTACAAAGGGGCAGTATTATACTAGTTATATTCTTGTACATAGGAGCAGTATTATAGTAGTTATATTCTTGTACATAGGAGGTAGTATTATAGTAGTTATATTCTTGTACATAGGGAGCAGTATTATAGTAGTTATATTCTTGTGCATAGGGGGCAGTATTATAGTAGTTATAATCTTGTACATAGGGGCAGTATTATAGTAGTTATATTCTTGGACATAGGGGTAGTATTATAGTAGTTATATTCTTGTACATAGGGGCAGTATTATAGTAGTTATATTCTTGGACATAGGGGCAGTATTATAGTAGTTATATTCTTGTACATAGGGAGCAGTATTATAGTAGTTATATTATTGTACATAGCAGTATTATAGTACATATATTCTTGTACATAGGGGCAGTATTATAGTAGTTATATTCTTGTACATAGAAGCAGTATTATAGTAGTTATATTCTTGTACATAGGGAGCGGTATTATAGTAGTTATATTCTTGTACATAGGAGGCAGTATTATCGTAGCTATATTCTTGTACATAGGGGCAGTATTATAGTAACTATTTTCTTGTACATAGGGGGCAGTATTATAGTAGTTATACTCTTGTACATAGGGGCAGTATTATAGTAGTTATACTCTTGTACATAGGGACAGTATTATAGTAGTTATATTCTTGTACATAGGGGGCAGTATTATAGTAGTTATACTCTTGTACATAGGGAGCAGTATTATAGTAGTTATTTTCTTGTACATAGAGGGCAGTATTAAAATAGGTATATTCTTGTACATAGGGAGTGGTATTATAGTAGTTATATTCTTGTACACAGGAGGCAGTATTATAGTAGTTATATTCCTGTACATAGGGGGCAGTATTATTTTAGTTATATTCTTGTACATAGGAGCAGTATTATAGTAGTTATATTCATGTACATAGGGGGCAGTATTATAGTAGTTATATTCTTGTACATAGGAGCAGTATTATAATAGTTATATTCTTGCACAAAGGGGCAGTATTATATTAGTTATATTCTTGTACATAGGAGGCAGTATTATAGTCGTTATATTCTTGTACATAGGGAGCAGTATTATAGTAGTTATATTCTTGTACATAGAGGGCAGTATTAAAATAGGTATATTCTTGTACATAGGGAGTGGTATTATAGTAGTTATATTCTTGTACACAGGAGGCAGTATTATAGTAGTTATATTCTTGTACATAGGGGGCAGTATTATAGTAGTTATATTCTTGTACATAGGGGGCAGTATTATAGTAGTTATATTCTTGTACATAGGGAGCAGTATTATAGTAGTTATATTCTTGTACATAGGGGACAGTATTATAGTAGTTATATTCTTGTACATAGGAGAAGTATTATAGTAGTTATATTCTTGTACATAGGAGGCAGTATTATAGTAGTAATATTCTTGTACATAGGGAGCAGTATTATAGTAGTTATATTCTTGTACATAGGGGACAGTATTATAGTAGTTATATTCTTGCACATAGGAGAAGTATTATAGTAGTTATATTCTTGTACATAGGAGGCAGTATTATAGTAGTTATATTCTTGTACATAGGAGGCAGTATTATAGTAGATATATTCTTCTACATAGGGGACAGTATTATAGTAGTTATATTCTTGTGCATAGGGGACAGTATTATAGTAGTTATATTCTTGTACATAGGGAGCGGTATTATAGTAGTTAAATTCTGGTACATAGCAGTATTATAGTAGTTATATTCTTGTACATAGGGGGCAGTATTATAGTAGTTATATTCTTGTACATAGGGGGCAGTATTATAGTGGTTATATTCTTGTACATAGGGAGCAGTATTATAGTAGTTATATTCTTGTATATAGGGGGCAGTATTATAGTAGCTATATTCTTGTACATAGGGGACAGTATTATAGTAGTTATATTCTTGTAAATAGGGGGCAGTATTATAGTAGTTATACTCTTGTACATAGGGGCAGTATTATAGTAGTTATACTCTTGTACATAGGGACAGTATTATAGTAGTTATATTCTTGTACATAGGGGGCAGTATTATAGTAGTTATACTCTTGTACATAGGGGGCAGTATTATAGTAGTTATATTCTTGTACATAGGGGGCAGTATTATAGTAGTTATATTCCTGTACATAGGGGGCAGTATTATAGTAGTTATATTCTTGTACATAGGGGGCAGTATTATAGTAGTTATACTCTTGTACATAGGGGGCAGTATTATAGTAGTTATATTCTTGTACATAGGGGGCAGTATTATAGTAGTTATATTCCTGTACATAGGGGGCAGTATTATAGTAGTTATATTCTTGTACATAGGGGGCAGTATTATAGTAGTTATATTCTTGTACATAGGGAGCAGTATTATAATAGTTATATTCTTGTACAAAGGGGCAGTATTATATTAGATATATTCTTGTACATAGGAGGCAGTATTATAGTAGTTATATTCCTGTACATAGGGGCAGTATTATAGTAGTTATATTCTTGTACATAGGAGGCAGTATTATAGTAGTTATATTCTTGTACATAGGGGGCAGTATTATAGTAGTTATATTCCTGTACATAGGGGCAGTATTATAGTAGTTATATTCTTGTACATAGGAGGCAGTATTATAGTAGTTATATTTTTGTACATAGGGGGCAGTATTATAGTAGTTATATTCTTGTACATACGAGGCAGTATTATAGTAGTTATATTCTTGTACATAGGAGCAGTATTATAGTAGTTATATTCTTGTACATAGGGGGCAGTATTATAGTAGTTTTATTCTTGTACATAGGAGGCAGTATTATACTAGTTATATTCTTGTACATAGGGGCCAGTATTATAGTAGTTATATTCTTGTACATAGGGAGCAGTATTATAGTAGTTATATTCTTGTACATAGGGGGCAGTATTATAGTAGTTATATTCTTGTACATAGGGGGCAGTATTATAGTATTTATATTCCCTTAAATAGGGGGCAGTATTATAGTAGTTATATTCTTGTACATACGAGGCAGTATTATAGTAGTTATATTCTTGTACATAGGGGGCAGTATTATAGTAGTTATATTCTTGTACATAGGAGGCAGTATTATAGTAGTTATATTCTTGTACATAGGAAGCAGTATTATAGTAGTTATATTCTTGTACACAGGAGGCAGTATTGTAGTAGTTATATTCTCGTACATAGGGGGCAGTATTATAGTAGTTATATTCTTGTACATAGGGGGCAGTATTGTAGTAGTTATATTCTTGTACATAGGGGGCAGTATTATAGTAGTTATATTCTTGTACATACGAGGCAGTATTATAGTAGTTATATTCTTGTACATAGGGGGCAGTATTATAGTAGTTATATTCTTGTACATAGGGGGCAGTATTATAGTATTTATATTCCCTTAAATAGGGGGCAGTATTATAGTAGTTATATTCTTTTACATAGGAGGCAGTATTATAGTAGTTATATTCTTGTACATAGGAGCAGTATTATAGTAGTTATATTCTTGTACATAAGGGGCAGTATTATAGTAGTTATATTCTTGTACATAGGGGGCAGTATTATAGTAGTTATATTCTTGTACATAGGGGGCAGTATTATAGTAGTTATATTCTTGTACATAGGGGGCAGTATTATAGTAGTTATATTCTTGTACATAGGGGGCAGTATTATAGTAGTTATATTCTTGTACATAGGAGCAGTATTATAGTAGTTATATTCTTGTACATAGGAGCAGTATTATAGTAGTTATATGCTTGTACATAGGGGGCAGTATTGTAGTAGTTATATTCTTGTACATAGGGGGCAGTATTATAGTAGTTATATTCTTGTACATAGGGGCAGTATTATAGTAGTTATATTCTTGTACATAGGAGGCAGTATTATAGTAGTTATATGCTTGTACATAGGAGGCAGTATTATAGTAGTTATATTCTTGTACATAGGGGAGCAGTATTATAGTAGTTATATTCTTGTACATAGGGGGCAGTATTATAGTAGTTATTTGCTTTTTACATAGGGGGCAGTATTGTAGTAGTTATATTTTTGTACATAGGGGGCAGTATTATAGTAGTTATATTCTTGTACATAGGAGGCAGTATTATAGTAGTTATTTGCTTGTATATAGGGGGCAGTATTGTAGTAGTTATATTTTTGTACATAGGGGCCGTATTATAGTAGTTATATTCTTGTACATAGGGGGCAGTATTATAGTAGCTATATTCTTGTACATAGGAGCAGTATTATAGTAGTTATATTGTTGTACATAAGGGGCAGTATTATAGTAGTTATATTCTTGTACATAGGGGGCAGTATTATAGTAGTTATATTCTTGTACATAGGGGGCAGTATTATAGTAGTTATATTCTTGTACATAGGGGGCAGTATTATAGTAGTTATATTCTTGTACATAGGGGGCAGTATTATAGTAGTTATATTCTTGTACATAGGAGCAGTATTATAGTAGTTATATTCTTGTACATAGGGGCAGTATTATAGTAGTTATATGCTTGTACATAGGGGGCAGTATTGTAGTAGTTATATTCTTGTACATAGGGGCAGTATTATAGTAGTTATATTCTTGTACATAGGGGCAGTATTATAGTAGTTATATTCTTGTACATAGGAGGCAGTATTATAGTAGTTATATGCTTGTACATAGGAGGCAGTATTATAGTAGTTATATTCTTGTACATAGGGGAGCAGTATTATAGTAGTTATATTCTTGTACATAGGGGGCAGTATTATAGTAGTTATTTGCTTTTTACATAGGGGGCAGTATTGTAGTAGTTATATTTTTGTACATAGGGGGCAGTATTATAGTAGTTATATTCTTGTACATAGGAGGCAGTATTATAGTAGTTATTTGCTTGTATATAGGGGGCAGTATTGTAGTAGTTATATTTTTGTACATAGGGGCCGTATTATAGTAGTTATATTCTTGTACATAGGGGGCAGTATTATAGTAGCTATATTCTTGTACATAGGAGCAGTATTATAGTAGTTATATTCTTGTACATAGGGGGCAGTATTATAGTAGCTATATTCTTTTACATAGGGGGCAGTATTAAAGGTATCTATATTTTTGTACAGAGTGTTGTGCAGAGTAACAAGATCAGCGCTTACTTGTTTGGCCTGCATAAAGCCTGATGCAAACAGTATGGGAGTCGACCAATCATACAGTTGTCCATCTGCCATGCTGTTGGCAGCACACTCCCCATTTACAATAATGTGCCAGCAATGATGATTTTTCTTTCTTGCACATGATACATCCAATGACCCAGCTCATTCGGCAGGCAGTCGGCGGCACCTTTACATGGTCCGACAATCATTCAAAGGAAAGTTCTTAGAAACATTCTTAAAAGATCATCGGCTCTTATAAAAGAGTATCTAACTTTTAAGGCGGTTATCTCGTCTTGCCAACAACCTTTTTAAAACAAGGCAAGACCCGCGATTATCCGATTGTCACAAAGCTGACTTCTGAAGGTTCTGATTACCTTGGCCAACCATATCTTTCCCTGGCAGTGACCACAGTCGTAGAGAGGGGTCTGGAAGGTGCAACCCCTTCCCTATGATGTCCGTTTGCTCCAACAGACCACATTGAGAACATTTCTAGGAAAGTCGCTGAGAATGGCGGCCATATTGGTTTTCAGACGGCCATATTGGTTAAAAATGTGGTTATATCTGTGGCTACATTGTGTTCAACAGCTCAACAGAAGAGGGCGACTCAAGAACTGATATTTCCTGGGGAGTGTGGGATCTTGAACAGCTCCTTTAAGCGCAGCTTGACGAGGTTTGCCGGCACAAATAATTAGGGACGAGCCGGTATTTGTGTAATGAATACACATTTATTCAGATGAAGATGATTTAATTCACAAACAGATGTTTTGATTTTAATGAATATATATTCATGCCTTCCGCTGCCGGGAATATCTGTGATTACAAATAAGTGTCTGTATAGGTGTCGGTAATGTTTGCCCCGCGCGCTATACTAGCTGTCAGTTACACGGAGACGGGCCGCGCGCTCATTACCATAATGAGATCTTACAGACATCATCACATTCATTGGCTCTAATTTCAGTCCCGTCACTTTCATTACATTTGTTTCACAACATGCTATGAGGGTCTCTGGGACCGTATCACACATCAGAGGCTTAGATACGGCGTATCTACGCAGCTCACAGGACACATGTTATGCTTAAAGGGGTGTTTGGACCTTTGTAACTGATTACCTTTCCTCTGGATAGACCATCAGTAGTTGATGGTTGGGGGTCCGCCGCTCGTGACCCCTGACCATCAGCTGACCGATGCTGATTTCAATGGGAGTTAAGCCGACGCTCCCCTTTATTCCCATGCCCGCTGATGGACGAGGGGGCTGGACAATCGGCTGATGGACGAGGATCCTGAGCGGCGGACCCCCGTCCATCAGCTGACCGCTGCTATTCCCTTTCCTGCCTGGGACAGGATGTCAGTAACAGGAAATGGAAGCGGAATAGCAGTGCGGCGCTCCCACTGATTTCAATAGGAGTGAAGCCAGCCCTTGCACTTACTCCCCTGTTGACATTGTCCGGCCCGCTGCACTGTGCAGGGGGCTGGACAATCAGCTGACGGAGGAGGATCCTGAGCGGCGGACCCTCTCCACTAACTATTGATGGTGTAAGAGGAAGGTCATCAGTTGAAGATAGTCCAGACTACTTCTTTAAACACACGGTTCAGCGGATAGCATCAAGGATTAGACTGCTCACATTGGCATGAGGGATTCAGTGCAATCGTGCAGCATGTTGCACTATTAACCTTTCCAACCCACTGTCTGACCTCTGAAGACATTATGATTTAAGGCTGTACAGCTCCGATGTTGGAAGACGTCCGTCGGGGTTCTCTTACTGTATATTGCCAGCCTCTCTGCTGTTGGAGCCTATCCAACGTGTCACCTCATGCAGTACTGGCTTTAGCCAGCAGATAGCGCCATTGTATAACGGCAGAAAAAGAGTAAGCCCCCTAGGAAAACCAGGATACAAATGGGATTGGAAAGGGTTAACACTTTAAGGCCGACTGCACACAGGCGAATTTGCATTACGGAATCTGCAGTTGGCGCTGGAATCCGCAGCAAATACCGCTTGTTACATCCTATTGAGAGATGCTGCTTCCTGCACACCAGTGGAAACCAATCGCGAAAGAAAAATCACAGTATGTTCCATTTTTGTGCGGATTCCACGCGGACAGCTTCCATTAAAGTCAACAGAAGCCGCCCGACTCGCAGCCATTCCCTAATTGACATTGCAGAACGGTCACATGACCTGCGTCATCGACTTTCAAATAATGATTTGGAAAAATAATCTGTACTGTGCGTGGCGGACAGCGAGCCGACGCAGTTATCCACAGGTAACGGAGACACGAAGCAGGAACGCGCGGACGCTGGCCGGGGTCAGAGACGGAGCCGCTGCAGGCATCCACAGGTAACGGAGACACAAAGCAGGAACGCGGACGCCGGCCGGGGTCAGAGACGGATCCGCCGCAGGCACCCACAGGTAACGGAGACAAGAAGCAGGAACGCGCGGACGCTGGCCGGGGTCAGAGGCGGATCCGCCGCAGGCATCCACAGGTAACGGAGACACGAAGCAGGAACGCGCGGACGCTGGCCGGGGTCAGAGGCGGATCCGCCGCAGGCATCCACAGGTAACGGAGACACAAAGCAGGAACGCGCGGACGCTGGCCGGGGTCAGAGGCGGATCCGCCGCAGGCATCCACAGGTAACGGAGACACAAAGCAGGAACGCGCGGACGCTGGCCGGGGTCAGAGGCGGATCCGCCGCAGGCATCCACAGGTAACGGAGACACGAAGCAGGAACGCGCGGACGCTGGCCGGGGTCAGAGACGGATCCGCCGCAGGCATCCACAGGTAACGGAGACACAAAGCAGGAACGCGGACGCTGGCCGGGGTCAGAGGCGGATCCGCCGCAGGCATCCACAGGTAACGGAGACACAAAGCAGGAACGCGCGGACGCCGGCCGGGGTCAGAGGCGGATCCGCCGCAGGCATCCACAGGTAACGGAGACACGAAGCAGGAACGCGCGGACGCTGGCCAGGGTCAGAGACGGATCCGCCGCAGGCATCCACAGGTAACGGAGACACAAAGCAGGAACGCGGACGCCGGCCGGGGTCAGAGGCGGATCCGCCGCAGGCATCCACAGGTAACGGAGACACGAAGCAGGAACGCGCGGACGCTGGCCGGGGTCAGAGGCGGATCCGCCGCAGGCATCCACAGGTAACGGAGACACAAAGCAGGAACGCGCGGACGCTGGCCGGGGTCAGAGGCGGATCCGCCGCAGGCATCCACAGGTAACGGAGACACAAAGCAGGAACGCGCGGACGCTGGCCGGGGTCAGAGGCGGATCCGCCGCAGGCATCCACAGGTAACGGAGACACGAAGCAGGAACGCGCGGACGCTGGCCGGGGTCAGAGACGGATCCGCCGCAGGCATCCACAGGTAACGGAGACACAAAGCAGGAACGCGGACGCTGGCCGGGGTCAGAGACGGATCCGCCGCAGGCATCCACAGGTAACGGAGACACGAAGCAGGAACGCGCGGACGCTGGCCAGGGTCAGAGACGGATCCGCCGCAGGCATCCACAGGTAACGGAGACACAAAGCAGGAACGCGCGGACGCCGGCCGGGGTCAGAGGCGGATCCGCCGCAGGCATCCACAGGTGACGGAGACACGAAGCAGGAACGAGCGGACGCTGGCCGGGGTCAGAGGCGGATCCGCCGCAGGCATCCACAGGTAACGGAGACACGAAGCAGGAACGCGCGGACGCCGGCCGGGGTCAGAGGCGGATCCGCCGCAGTCATCCACAGGTAACGGAGACAAGAAGCAGGAACGCGCGGACGCTGGCCGAGGTCAGAGACGGATCCGCCGCAGGCATCCACAGGTAACGGAGACACAAAGCAGGAACGCGCGGACGCTGGCCGGGGTCAGAGGCGGATCCGCCGCAGTCATCCGCAGGTAACGGAGACACGAAGCAGGAACGCGCGGACGCCAGCCGGGGTCAGAGGCGGATCCGCCGCAGTCATCCACAGGTAACGGAGACACAAAGCAGGAACGCGCGGACGCTGGCCGGGGTCAGAGACGGATCCGCCGCAGGCATCCACAGGTAACGGAGACACGAAGCAGGAACGCACGGACGCTGGCCGGGGTCAGAGGCGGATCCGCCGCAGGCATCCACAGGTAACGGAGACACGAAGCAGGAACGTGCGGACGCTGGCTGATCTCAGAGACGGATCCGCCGCAGTCATCCACAGGTAACGGAGACACGAAGCAGGAACGCGCGGACGCTGGCCGGGGTCAGAGGCGGATCCGCCGCAGTCATCCACAGGTAATGGAGACACGAAGCAGGAACGAGCGGACGCCGGCCGCGGTCAGAGGCGGATCCGCCGCAGGCATCCACAGGTAACGGAGACACGAAGCAGGAACGAGCGGACGCTGGCCGGGGTCAGAGGCGCATCCGCCGCAGGCATCCGCAGGTAACGGAGACACGAAGCAGGAACGCGCGGACGCTGGCCGGGGTCAGAGACGGATCCGCCGCAGGCATCCACAGGTAACGGAGACACGAAGCAGGAACGCGCGGACGCCGGCCGGGGTCAGAGATGGATCCGCCGCAGGCATCCACAGGTAACGGAGACACAAATCAGGAACGCGCGGACGCTGGCCGGGGTCAGAGACGGATCCGCCGCAGTCATCCGCAGGTAACGGAGACACGAAGCAGGAACGCGCGGACGCCGGCCGGGGTCAGAGGCGGATCCGCCGCAGTCATCCACAGGTAACGGAGACACAAAGCAGGAACGCGCGGACGCTGGCCGGGGTCAGAGACGGATCCGCCGCAGGCATCCACAGGTAACGGAGACACGAAGCAGGAACGCACGGACGCCGGCCGGGGTCAGAGACGGATCCGCCGCAGTCATCCGCAGGTAACGGAGACACGAAGCAGGAACGCACGGACGCTGGCCGGGGTCAGAGACGGATCCGCCGCAGGCATCCACAGGTAACGGAGACACGAAGCAGGAACGTGCGGACGCTGGCTGATCTCAGAGACGGATCCGCCGCAGTCATCCACAGGTAACGGAGACACGAAGCAGGAACGCGCGGACGCTGGCCGGGGTCAGAGGCGGATCCGCCGCAGGCATCCACAGGTGACGGAGACACGAAGCAGGAACGAGCGGACGCTGGCCGGGGTCAGAGGCGGATCCGCCGCAGGCATCCACAGGTAACGGAGACACGAAGCAGGAACGCGCGGACGCCGGCCGGGGTCAGAGGCGGATCCGCCGCAGTCATCCACAGGTAACGGAGACAAGAAGCAGGAACGCGCGGACGCTGGCCGAGGTCAGAGACGGATCCGCCGCAGGCATCCACAGGTAACGGAGACACAAAGCAGGAACGCGCGGACGCTGGCCGGGGTCAGAGGCGGATCCGCCGCAGGCATCCACAGGTAACGGAGACACGAAGCAGGAACGTGCGGACGCTGGCTGATCTCAGAGACGGATCCGCCGCAGTCATCCACAGGTAACGGAGACACGAAGCAGGAACGCGCGGACGCTGGCCGGGGTCAGAGGCGGATCCGCCGCAGTCATCCACAGGTAATGGAGACACGAAGCAGGAACGAGCGGACGCTGGCCGGGGTCAGAGACGGATCCGCCGCAGGCATCCACAGGTAACGGAGACACAAAGCAGGAACGCGCGGACGCTGGCCGGGGTCAGAGGCGGATCCGCCGCAGTCATCCACAGGTAACGGAGACACGAAGCAGGAACGAGCGGACGCTGGCCGGGGTCAGAGGCGCATCCGCCGCAGGCATCCGCAGGTAACGGAGACACGAAGCAGGAACGCGCGGACGCTGGCCGGGGTCAGAGACGGATCCGCCGCAGGCATCCACAGGTAACGGAGACACGAAGCAGGAACGAGCGGACGCTGGCCGGGGTCAGAGGCGCATCCGCCGCAGGCATCCGCAGGTAACGGAGACACGAAGCAGGAACGCGCGGACGCTGGCCGGGGTCAGAGACGGATCCGCCGCAGGCATCCACAGGTAACGGAGACACGAAGCAGGAACGCGCGGACGCCGGCCGGGGTCAGAGATGGATCCGCCGCAGGCATCCACAGGTAACGGAGACACAAAGCAGGAACGCGCGGACGCTGGCCGGGGTCAGAGGCGGATCCGCCGCAGGCATCCACAGGTAACGGAGACACGAAGCAGGAACGCACGGACGCCGGCCGGGGTCAGAGACGGATCCGCCGCAGTCATCCGCAGGTAACGGAGACACGAAGCAGGAACGCACGGACGCTGGCCGGGGTCAGAGACGGATCCGCCGCAGGCATCCACAGGTAACGGAGACACGAAGCAGGAACGTGCGGACGCTGGCTGATCTCAGAGACGGATCCGCCGCAGGCATCCACAGGTAACGGAGACACGAAGCAGGAACGCACGGACGCCGGCCGGGGTCAGAGACGGATCCGCCGCAGTCATCCGCAGGTAACGGAGACACGAAGCAGGAACGCGCGGACGCTGGCCGGGGTCAGAGACGGATCCGCCGCAGGCATCCACAGGTAACGGAGACACGAAGCAGGAACGCGCGGACGCCGGCCGGGGTCAGAGATGGATCCGCCGCAGGCATCCACAGGTAACGGAGACACAAATCAGGAACGCGCGGACGCTGGCCGGGGTCAGAGACGGATCCGCCGCAGGCATCCACAGGTAACGGAGACACGAAGCAGAAACGCGCGGACGCTGGCCGGGGTCAGAGGCGGATCCGCCGCAGGCATCCACAGGTGACGGAGACACGAAGCAGGAACGAGCGGACGCTGGCCGGGGTCAGAGACGGATCCGCGGTAAAAAACGCAGGAGGATCGCTCCGACTTTATCTGTTCTCATGTGTATAAAAACTACATGCAAGAACCCTGGGGAGACGTGGCAATATGGCGCCAGAATCACGCTAGTGACAACAAAAGCATTGGAATCAGGGGTTTTGTTTCGTTACTTTTTGTGGGCGTCCTTTTCATGTATCTAAGCCCTCACATGTGACCGGCTTAGATACGGTATTGGGGCTCCTTCACACGGATGTATTTATGCTCGTTTTTGTGCGCACACAAATTGTGCGCAAAACGCAGCAAAGAGGGGGGGTGTTGCACGTGCAAATAAACTGGCCCTGCGTGCGCAAAACATACCGTACTACGCGCCGATATGTGCGCAAATCAGTCATGTTCCCTGTGCAAGCGTATTTGTGCATATGCTCCTCTGAAACCACCCGTATACTGTACAAGATAGGCTCATATATATATGTGATACCGTCTGCTGAGCTGATATAGATATAAGCCTATCATATATGACGCGGTCTGCTAAATCAATGTATCTAAGCTTAGATATATATCAGCTCAGCAGGCTGTATCACACATGATAGGCTTAGATATATATCAGCTCAGCAGGCTGTATCACACATGATAGGCTTAGATATATATCAGCTCAGCAGGCTGTATCACACATGATAGGCTTAGATATATATCAGCTCAGCAGGCTGTATCACACATGATAGGCTTAAATATATATCAGCTCAGCAGGCTGTATCACACATGATAGGCTTAGATATATATCAGCTCAGCAGGCTGTATCACACATGATAGGCTTAGATATATAACAGCTCAGTAGGCTGTATCACACATGATAGGCTTAGATATATATCAGCTCAGCAGGCTGTATCACACATGATAGGCTTAGATATATATCAGCTCAGCAGGCTGTATCACACATGATAGGCTTAGATATATATCAGCTCAGCAGGCTGTATCACACATGATAGGCTTAGATATATATCAGCTCAGCAGGCTGTATCACACATGATAGGCTTAGATATATATCAGCTCAGCAGGCTGTATCACACATGATAGGCTTAGATATATATCAGCTCAGCAGGCTGTATCACACATGATAGGCTTAAGGTGCATTTAGACACAAAGATGATCTCTCAAAAGATGGTTCTTGAGCGATCATTTTGCATAATCTACTAATTGGTACTAATGCCTATTAGTACCAATTAGCAGCATGTGAGCTGTAATCAGAGAACAGACCACCCACTGTTCTCTGAATAAATTCTGTTTGTTCTGCCATACAGCTGAGACAATGTAATCAGCTGTTATCAGCTCCGGGCAGAGCACAGCCTGCGGTCCGTCTTACATTTACACGCAACGATTATTGCTCAAAAGACGACTTTTGAGCAAATTTTGAGCGAACATCGAACATCGTTGTGTCTAAATGGGCCTTTAGATATAGATCAGCTCAGCAGGCTGTATTACATATAACAGGCTTAGATACATATCAGCTCAGCAGGCTGTATTACATATAACAGGCTTAGATACATATCAGCTCAGCAGGCTGTATTACATATAACAGGCTTAGATACATATCAGCTCAGCAGGCTGTATTACATATAACAGGCTTAGATACATATCAGCTCAGCAGGCTGTATTACATATAACAGGCTTA
The DNA here is from genome assembly GCF_035609145.1 of Eleutherodactylus coqui. Lineage (NCBI taxonomy): Eukaryota > Metazoa > Chordata > Amphibia > Anura > Eleutherodactylidae > Eleutherodactylus > Eleutherodactylus coqui. Next base: position 2,711,597 of record NC_089838.1, read on the forward strand.
GATACATATCAGCTCAGCAGGCTGTATTACATATAACAGGCTTAGATACATATAAGCTCAGCAGGCTGTATTACATATAACAGGCTTAGATACATATCAGCTCAGCAGGCTGCATTACATATAACAGGCTTAGATACATATCAGCTCAGCAGGCTGTATTACATATAACAGGCTTAGATACATATCAGCTCAGCAGGCTGTATTACATATAACAGGCTTAGATACATATCAGCTCAGCAGGCTGCATCACACAGGAACCTAGAATACATGACTACTATGAAGGCTTCTTCGTAGGTGAACCTAGAACTTTACAGCACACGACGAGGTCGTTAAGACGACTTGGGTTTCCTCATGGATCTCCTAGCTCCTTCAGCCCACCTTCACCAGAGGGGGTCCCAACTGATCGCCCCTCTGGTTACTCCAGAACGGGTTGTCTACATTGCGGCTTCCTTGTCTCTGCCCTGATTAGATTGTAAGCTCCTTCGGTGCACGGACTGACGTATTCGCTCACATATTACTGCGGAATATGTCAAAGTCTGTCGATAATTAGAGAATTCAGATGGCGTGGCTGTCAGAGCCCTAAGTGTAGACGGCGCATGATGTGTGGTGAGTCACGGGTAATTAGGAAGGAGCGATGTGCGCCGAGTGACAGCATCTGAAGGAAAAATTGACGACTGCTGAGTAACATGTCAAGAGAGATGATGGCGGAGTGTCATGGAAGAGGGGAGCGAGAATCGGGAGTCGGGAAGGAGATGTGAGGGAGCTTCAGTAGAGAGCTCAGTGCTGTGCCACCATGCCGTGCCTATAGGACATTATAGAGGGGACAGGGTGTACATGTTGGGGACCAGAGGGGTGTCTACAACTCACCATCCCTGAGGACTATCCAGGCAAGAAGAGATGGCCGAATGCATCTTGCATTCTCTTTTGGAGCCACTGGCCCTACTGCCCTCCAAATCTCCCTTGGTGGAGAGGGTCACACCAATATGTAGCTGCAAAGGGTCATGCATCCCGGACTCAGTGGGACAACTCTGGATTTTAGGGGCTGCCCCACCGTCCCGAGAGGCAAACATTATGTCCCAGTTCCACTTCACCTTTGGGCTCCTGTTCCTGAAGTCTGTGGCAATAAAAACCCCTCTTCTTCACCCACTCAGTCTCGCTGGACAACGCGCTCTGTGTAGCGTAATCTGACTGTCTCCTGCTTGCGGAGTACAGTGTGCCCGGAGGAGTCAGGTCATGCTGCCCAGAGGGGGCTGTCCAGTGTCAGTGAGTGAAGAAGATGGGTTTTACTGTTCCTATTGGACAAGGATGGGGGCCAGCGGTAGTGGGGGCACTATTAAGTGGGGCAACACAGGAGGCACTGTACCTACGTGAGGCCACGAGAAGGCTACAACTAAGTGGGATCACAGAGGAGAGTATAATAACTAAAAACGCCACAGAGGGGGCACTATAAATAAGTGGAGTCATGGAGGGGGCACTATAACTAAGTGGATCAACAGAGGGGGCGCTGCACCTAAATGAGGCTGCATCCGGGTACTGCAGCTAAATGGAACCAGATCAGGGGCATTGCATCTAAGTGAGGCCATAGAAAGGCATTGTAACTAAGTGGAGCCACAGAGAGGGCACTACGCCTAAGTGGAGCCGCAGAGAGGGCACTACGCCTAAGCACGCCCACAGAAGACATACTGTAACTATGTGGTGCCACAGAGAGGGCACTACGCCTAAGCACGGCTACAGAAGACATAATGTAACTATGTGGTGCCACAGAGAGGGCGCTATACCTAAGTGGAGCCGCAGAGAGAGCACTACACCTAAGTGGATCAACAGAGGGGGCGCTGCACCTAAATGAGGCTGCAGCGGGGGTACTGCAACTAAATGGAACCAGATCAGGGGCATTGCATCTAAGTGAGGCCATAGAAAGGCACTATAACTAAGTGGAGCCACAGAGAGAGCACTACACCTAAGCACGCCCACAGAAGACATACTGTAACTATGTGGTGCCACAGAGAGGGCGCTATACCTAAGTGGAGCCGCAGAAAGGTCAGAAGGCGCTATTTATAAGCGGGGCCATAAAGGGAACATTACACCTAAGTTGGGCCACAAAGTGGGGGTGCTATACTTGGATGAGGTCACAGAGGGAGCACTAGTACTACGGGAGGGGGATATGGAGAGGTTCATTGCTTATAGAGGCAGGATGGGGAGAGTGTGTGTAGAGAAAAGTCGTGACTGGAAGAAGTCTCATTGACGATCTGGGCCAGATAGAGAAGAAAACATAAAAACGATGACTCCAACTAGAGAAGACGCCATCTGTGATCACTCAAGGTAACTGCTAGTCTATAGAACTGCCATCTGATTATCTTCTTACTGTCAGGGGACACAAAGGGTGCGGCTTAACATTAAACAGATGAGGATCAAGGTTACAATATTGCAGGACTTGTCCCTCTTTTTGCTGTTTGGGGGTACAGGGCTCATGAAGGGCACGATGGAGGGCTCCACAGTCTTTCAATAATACTGTTTTGTGCCAATGGATGCCACCGGATCACTACTAAAAGTAGTCGTCAGCTGCAGAGTCTTTGTGGCATGTGATGACAAGGGCTGGGCAGGGTGGTCCACTGATGCTTCGCTCTCAGGGGTGTCCCCGTCGCCCTCCAATGAGCTATCAGAAATGATACAGTGCAGAGTTAAATGGCAAATTCAGCTCTGCTACATTTGCCATGAAACCGACCAGTAAGTAGTCACCTGCTGCCCCCCCATCCATGGTGACAATCATCACGCATTCATCAACCTTCATCTATTTTCACTTGTTTATGCCCATGCAGTGATTAGCTCTTATAGGTTTTGCTAATTAGCGCAGTTCTTCACACATCGCACGCCTGTTTGAGTGTGATAAATGACAGCGGGTGAGGCTGGCAGATGATGTCATCATGCAGATTTGGGGAAATCCATCAGTTTTGTGATGCATACGGGGCGCAGCGAGTGTCAGGTAGTCAGAGAAGCGGCTCGGCCATCGCTGTTTCTGCAGGAGCGGATGGTGGCTTTAAGCATCAGAGGACTTTACCAAGGATGCACTGTGTCAGTCAGGCGGGGATTCCTCGCTGCAGTAACCACGTACGTCCGAAGCCCCGCCCACACGTGGCAGCCAATGGCCACAACATCCAGCCAGTAACACCAGCGGCTGCAGTGGGCAGACAGGGGGTTGGATACTGGCGGTTATCTCAGTGTGGAAACCAGTCACAGAAATCACTAGGATGATCCCCTGCATGATATGTCACACGTGACCCATAGATGGCGCAGGGCCCCCTAGTGGTGAACCATTCCCTCACCCCTATTTACCAATGCAAATCATCTGCCGCCAGAATATCGGAAGAAGTGCAGTCTCCTCTATATAATACACTTGGCCTCCTTATAATAAACTGGGCCCCTGATCTCCTTCTTATAATACATCGGGGCCCCTGATCTCCTCATTATAATACAATGGGGCCCCTGATCTTCTCATTATAATACACTGTGGCCCCTGATTTCCTCTTTACTATATACTGGGGCACCTGATCTTCTCCTTATAATACACCGGGGCCCCTGATCTCCAGTTTATTATACACTTGTGCCCCTAATTTCCTCCTCATAATACACTGGGGCCCCTAAACTCCTACTTACAATACACTGGGGTCCCTGATCTCCTCCTTATAATACACCAGGGCCCCTGACTTCCTTCACATAATACACTTGGACCCCTGATATCCTCCTTATAATACACTGGGGCCCCTGATTTCCTCTTTACTATATAGTGGGGCCCTTGATCTTCTCCTTATAATACACTGGGCCCCCTGATCTCCTCTTTATAATACACTGGGGCCCCTGATCTCCTCTTTACAATACACTGGGGCCCCTGTTCTTCTCCTTATAATACACTGGGCCCCCTGGTCCCCTCTTTATAATACACTGGGGTCCCTGAGCTTCTCCTTTTAATACACAGGGGCCCTTGATCTCCTCTTTTTTATACACTGGGGCCCCTGATCTCCTCCTTATAATACACTGGGCCCCCTGATCTCCTCTTTATAATACACTGGGGCCCCTGATCTTCTCTTTATAATACACTGGGGCCCCTGATCACCTCTTTATAATACACTGGGGCCCCTGATCTTCTCCTTATAATACACTGGGCCCCCTGATCTCCTCTTTATAATACACTGGGGCCCCTGATCTTCTCTTTATAATACACTGGGGCCCCTGATCTCCTCTTTATAATACACTGGGCCCCCTGATCTCCTCTTTATAATACACTGGGGCCACTGATCTCATCTTTATAATACACTGGGGCCCCAGATCACCTCTTTATAATACACTGGGGCCCCTGATCTCCTCTTTATAATACACTGGGGCCCCTGATCTTCTCCTTATAATACACTGGGGCCCCTGATCTCCTCTTTATAATACACTGGGCCCCCTGATCTTCTCTTTATAATACACTGGGGCCCCTGATCTCCTCTTTATAATACACTGGGCCCCCTGATCCCCTCTTTATAATATACTGGGCCCCCTGATCCCCTCTTTATAATACACTGGGGCCCCTGATCTCCTCTTTATAATACACTGGGGCCCCTTATCTCCTCTTTATTATACACTGCTGCTCTTGATCTCCTCCCTACAATACACCGGGGCACCTGATATCTTCTATATAATATACTACGGCTCCTGATCACCCATTTTAACACACTGGGGGGTCCTGATTTCTTCATTATAATACATTGTTGCCAATGATCTCCTCTTTATAATAACTTGGGCCCCTGACCTTTATAATAGACTGGGGCTCCTGAGTGCATTGGCCCCTGGTCTCTTGTGTACATTACACTGCGGCCCCTGATCTCTTCTCACCTATACAGTACATCCTGTAACCAATAGACTAGGACAAGGGAGCCGCCGGCATCCAACAGGACATCCACAGACCCCCCAGGACAGCGGGACGGACCCCGAAATCCGGAACGTCTGGGAGCTGAGCTTTAATAATGGAAGCTGCCACTTATAGTATGTCCCTCCATGTGTTCAGTCCGCCATGGAGCTATTATAGCATATATAATATACAGGGTGAAGATGAAGGGGCGCTCCAGACACAACTGATGTGATACCTAGTAGAGGGGGGGGGGGGGGCACCACATGGGCTCTCCCATCGCCCCTTAGACCCGGAGTATCCCTTTAATCAGCCTTTACAGAAGAGCCCCCTAATAATATACAAGCCGGATCAGAGCCCTTTTTTCCGTTGCGCTCATTAGGCGCCTTCACTCGACACATTTGTAGCCAAGCCTTTCAGCAGACTCAGTCCTGATCCACGATGAAAGAGCCGAAAGAAACAAAAACACGGATAGAAAGCAATATAAATGTTAATGAGAGGAGAGAAGGCGCCAAATTTATAGGCTAAATCACCGCGGATCTAAATAGAATCGGCGCAGATTGGATTATCCGGCCTCATAATCAGGAAGTCAGTGTCTTCGGGTTGTCACTCTGCCGGAAAAAAAAAACCCTTTCCCGAGGTTGTGCGGAGGTGATAATCCAACATGGCGGCCAGATCGTCAAATCCACCTCACTGCGGAAACAACTGAATCCACTTTAACCCCTTCAGGACCGCACATTGCTCATTTTTTATCGTTTTGTTTTTTTCATTCCCGTCTTCCATGACTTTTTTATTTTGTCCACTGACCCCCTGTATGGGGTCTGTTTCTGTACAGGCCAACTTGTATTACTCTATAATTACAGAAAAACGTTAAAACACTTAAAAAAATGCATTTATTATTTTTATATTTTTTTTACTGACGAAAAACTTTATTTAGCCTTTTTTACACTCTTTTAAGTCCCCACTTCGGATTTGAACTTTCGACCATTTGATCACTTATACTATGGACTGTAATACCTCAGTATTGCAGTATACAGTGATTTTTAATGTTGGCTTTGCTAAGCATCCATGCATGGCAGCCTTGGGAGCCGTCAGCCATTCACTCCCCGATCAGCTTTGAATGCAGCAGCTAAATAGTTAATTGCCATGATCTGATCTAACTCAAACTGTGGCCGGACCGGCGTCTGTCAGCCATGAACAGCCGATAGCTGCCGGGTATGGATTCTGCTTCCATAATATACGCTTCGTGATCGCCAGACGTAAATTTACATTAGGAGGTCATCAAGTCGTTAACCCCTTAATGATACGGCCAATTTTGGCGTTGAGGGCCAAACGATTTTTGGTATTTTTTCATCTCCATTTTTCAACAGCCATAACTTTTTTATTTTTCCGCCGCCGCGGCCGTATGAGGGCTTGTTTTTTGTGTGGCGAACTGTAGATTTTATTGCTACTATTTTTGGTTACATAGACTATATTGTAAAACTTACTACAGCGATCACAGGCGCTGGCAATACAGGACGCGGGTTGTTGGCGTCCTGTTGCCATAGCAACAGAGGAGCGAGAGTCGGCTGGAGTCACAGAGGGAGCGCACTCCCTCTGTGAACCCTTTCCCTGCCGTGATCTACTTAGATCGTGGCAGTGAAGGGGGGGGGGGGGCGCATCGTGGGGGCTATGATCTCGCGCTATCCCTATGACGTAAGGGTCAGGGTTGTCCAGGATTAGAAAAAAGTGTGATTTTTTTTTTCTACAAGCAGTGCCACTCTTGTCCATAGGCCATGTCTAGTATTGCAAGTCATCCTGAATTAAATGAATGAGACAGGGCTGTAATACCGTCATGAACTATGGACCACGGTGGCGCTGTTTCTGAGTCTGGAAAAGCTTTTGAAGTAAAGTGCAGTCATAAATACGAAGCAATCCGCTACAATGTATAATTATGCAGTTTTTAATGTTCCATAAGTGACAGGAAGATACATAATGGAGGGGAATGATCTCCCCGCACGGCGCAGCGTATAAATCACTGTCACAAGCGCTGTATATAATGAAAATGTTAGACTAATATAACACTGTAATCAAACACTCGCAGCTCCCGCCAACGGCCGCTGTGACAAGATGCACTACAAACGACATTACAAGACGGAGACGATGAGCTCCACCGGCTGCTGTAAACAACCTGCAGAAAGGCTGAGTTATTAGTCGTGTAAATCAATGGCATTCATTACGCAGCCGTGAGTTCTGCAATTCCCTGTATATGGTGATATGGAGCATGCTGGTATAACCTGGGGATCTCCTGTATATAATTATATATGTACAGCTGGTATAAGTTACACATCTCCTGTATATAGTGATATGGAGCATGCTGGTATAACCTGGGTATCTCCTGTATATAATTATATATGTACAGCTGGTATAAGTTATATATCTCCTATATATAGTGATATGGAGCATGCTGGTATAACCTGGGGATCTCCTGTATATAATTATATATGTACAGCTGGTATAAGTTATACATCTCCTATATATAGTGTTATGGAGCATGCTGGTATAACCTGGGGATCTCCTGTACATAATTATATATGTATAGCTGGTATAAGTTATACATCTCCTGTATATAGTGATATGGAGCATGCTGGTATAACCTGGGTATCTCCTGTATATAATTATATATGTACAGCTGGTATAAGTTACACATCCTGTATATAGTGATATGGAGCATGCTGGTATAACCTGGGTATCTCCTGTACATAATTATATATGTATAGCTGGTATAAGTTATATATCTCCTATATATAGTGTTATGGAGCATGCTGGTATAACCTGGGTGGCTTGTATAAGTTATACATCTCCAGTATATAGTGATATGGTGCATGCTGGTATAACCTGGGGATCTCCTGTATATAATTATATATGTACAGCTGGTATAAGTTATACATCTCCTATATATAGTGTTATGGAGCATGCTGGTATAACCTGGGGATCTCCTGTATATAATTATATATGTATAGCTGGTATAAGTTAGACATCCCCTGTATATAGTGATATGGAGCATGATGGTATAACCTGGGTATCTCCTGTATATAATTATATATGTACAGCTGGTATAAGTTATACATCTCCTGTATATAGTGATATGGAGCATGCTGGTATAACCTGGGGATCTCCTGTATATTATTATATATGTACAGCTGGTATATGTTATACATCTCCTGTATATAGTGATATGGAGCATGCTGGTATAACCTGGGGATCTCCTGTATATAGTGATATAGAGCATGCTGATATAACCTGGGTATCTCCTGTATATAATTATATATGTACAGCTGGTATAAGTTATACATTTCCCTGTATATAGTGATATAGAGCATGCTGGTATAACCTGGGTATCTCCTGTATATAGTGACATGGAGCATGCCGGTATAACCTGGGTACCTTCTGTATATATTAGTATACGTACAGTCGGTGTGAGCATACAGTGTCCCCCTGAAGGTAACAATGGGAATGTACAGCATTCTCAGGTATTAGCAGGATAACTTTGAAGGTTTTTGACTTTTCCTCAGACTCCGGACTGGACGGCTCGGCAGACAGATATCCTGTGTGGCGACTCCGAACTTTTATCAATGCGGAGCAAGTCTGGCTGACACTAAATAAAGGCATACTTGAGACTATTGTGAAAATGACAAAGCAAGACAGTTGAAAAGGAATCATTAGAGGGTTTGTGATAAAGCCGCGGTGGGGGGCATCCTGTCTGGTTTATAGATGAAACAAACTGCAGAACAAAACACCCTTCAGAGTGGATCTGGTAAAGTGACTTCAGAGAGGTGTAAAGCGGCTGCGGCAGGAACGCTCCATTGATGCTCCGCAGCCTTTATGGCATAAAGCAGATTGTATCTTCATTGTCTGAGGACTAGAGAACCTCACACCTCCAAATGGGGGGCTATTTTGCTAAATGTCATATGGGGGAGTCGGAGTTATTTAATGACACTAAGAGCATTGTGACACCCCTTTTTAGAGAAACAGTCTTCCCTGGCCCCAATAAGCTGATCATGGGGTGTCATGATGCCGGGACCCCCACTATGGTAGGCAGTGTATCTCCTTTTACCAGGAGATGGAGAAATCCCTATCCCAGGGACTAAAGAATACTCAAACTTGGCTACTTGCCATAATGAAAAGCCCCTTCAAACGCATCCAAACCATAAAGTATGATATGGACCCCCTACAAGCCCTCCCCTCAAAATGTATGGGGGAAGTGTTAGTTCTATCAATATGTTCCCCAAGAACATCTTAAACCACTGGGAGAGATTATGTGCTATCTGGTGGCCTTTTCCTATCCAATGCTGTTTATGTCCTATCTGCTAGCAGTAGAGATGAGCGAGCACCAAAATGCTCGGGACGAAATTATCGCGATGCTCGAGGGTTCGTTTCGAGTAACGAACCCCATTGAAGTCAATGGGCGACCCGAGCATTTTTGTATTTCGCCGATGCTCGCTAAGGTTTTCATGTGTGAAAATCTAGGCAATTTAAGAAAGTGATGGGAATGACACAGCAACGGATAGGGCAGGCGAGGGGCTACATGGTGGGCTGCATCTCAAGTTCACAGGTCCCACTATTAAGCCACAATACCGGCAAGAGTGCCCCCCCCCCCCCCAACAACTTTTACTTCTGAAAAGCCCTCATTAGCAATGCATACCTTAGCTAAACACCACACTACCTCCAACAAAGCACAATCACTGCCTGCATGACACTCCGCTGCCACTTCTCCTGGGTTACATGCTGCCCAACCGCCCCCCCTCCCCCCCACAGCACACACCAAAGTGTCCCTGCGCAGCCTTCAGCTGCCCTCATGCCACACCGCCCTCATGTCTATTTAGAAGTGCGTCTGCCATGAGGAGGAACGGCAGGCACACACTGCAGAGGGTTGGCACGGCTAGGCAGCGACCCTCTTTAAAAGGGGCAGGGCGATAGCCCACAATGCTGTACAGAAGCAATGAGAAATATAATCCTGTGCCACCGCCATCAGGAGCTGCACACGTGGGCATAGCAATGGGGAACCTATGTGCCACACACTATTCATTCTGTCAAGGTGTCTGCATGCCCCAGTTAGACCGCGTTTTTTTATAAATAGTCACAGGCAGGTACAACTCCGCAATGTGAAGTCCCTGTGCACCCACAGCATGGGTGGCTCCCTGGAACCCACCGGCGGTACATAAATATATCCCATTGCAGTGCCCATCACAGCTGAGGTAGTAATGTCGTGCGTAATACAGGTGGGCTTCGGCCCACACTGCATGCCCCAGTCAGACTGGGGTTCTTTAGAAGTGGACACATGCAGTTACAACTCCATGTGGACCCACATCATGGGTGGGTGCCAGAAAGCCACCGGCGGTACATAAATATATCCCATTGCATTGCCCAGCACAGCTGATGTTACGTCAGCTTTAATGCAGGTGGGCAAAAAATTAATTGGATTACACTGTAGGCGAGGGCCCACAAAAATTGGTGTATCAGCAGTACTAATGTACCTCAGAAAAATTGCCCATGCCCAACCAAGAGGGCAGGTGAAACCCATTAATCGCTTTGGTTAATGTGGCTTAATTGGTAACTAGGCCTGGAGGCAGCCCAGTTAAAATAAAAATTGGTTGAGGTGAAAGTTTCAACGCTTTAATGAGCATTGAAACTTATAAAAATTGTTTAGAAAAATTATATGAGTGAGCCTTGTGGCCCTAAGAAAAATTGCCCGTTCGGCGTGATTACGTCTGGTTTCAGGAGGAGGAGCAGGAGGAGGAGGATGAATATTATACACAGATTGATGAAGCTAAAAGGTCCCCGTTTTTGATGGTGAGAGAGAACGATGCTTCCATCCGCGGGTGCAGCCTACGTATTGCTTAGGTATCGCTGCTGTCCGCTGGTGGAGAACAGAAGTCTGGGGAAATCCAGGCTTTGTTCATCTTGATGAGTGTTAGCCTGTCGGCACTGTCGGTTGACAGGCGGGTACGCTTATCTGTGATGATTCCCCCAGCCGCACTAAACACCCTCTCCGACAAGACGCTAGCCGCAGGACAAGCAAGCACCTCCAGGGCATACAGCGCGAGTTCAGGCCACGTGTCCAGCTTCGACACCCAGTAGTTGTAGGGGGCAGAGGCGTCACCAAGGATGGTCGTGCGATCGGCTACGTACTCCCTCACCATCCTTTTACAGTGCTCCCGCCGACTCAGCCTTGACTGGGGAGCGGTGACACAGTCTTGCTGGGGAGCCAGAAAGCTGTCAAAGGCCTTAGAGAGTGTTCCCCTGCCTGTGCTGTACATGCTGCCTGATCTCCGCGCCTCCCCTGCTACCTGGGCCGCGGAAATGCGCCTTCGGCCACTAGCGCTGTCGGATGGGAATGTTACCATCAGTTTGTCTGCCAGGGTCCTGTGGTATAGCATCACTCTCGAACCCCTTTCCTCTTCGGGTATGAGAGTGGTAAGGTTCTCCTTATACAGTGGGTCAAGCAGTGTGTACACCCAGTAATCCGTAGTGGCCAGAATGCGTGTAACGCGAGGGTCACGAGAAAGGCATCCTAACATGAAGTCAGCCATGTGTGCCAGGGTACCTGTACGCAACACATGGCTGTCCTCACTAGGAAGATCACTTTCAGGATCCTCCTCCTCCTCAGGCCATACACGCTGAAAGGATGACAGGCAAGCAGCATGGGTACCCTCAGCAGTGGGCCAAGCTGTCTCTTCCCCCTCCTCCTCATCCTCCTCATGCTCCTCCTCCTCAACGCGCTGAGATATAGACAGAAGGGTGCTCTGACTATCCAGCGACATACTGTCTTCCCCCGCCTCTGTTTCCGAGCGCAAAGCGTCTGCCTTTATGCTTTGCAGGGAACTTCTCAAGAGGCATAGCAGAGGAATGGTGACGCTAATGATTGCAGCATCGCCGCTCACCATCTGGATAGACTCCTCAAAGTTTCCAAGGACCTGGCAGATGTCTGCCAACCAGGCCCACTCTTCTGTAAAGAATTGAGGAGGCTGACTCCCACTGCGCCGCCCATGTTGGAGTTGGTATTCCACTATAGCTCTACGCTGCTCATAGAGCCTGGCCAACATGTGGAGCGTAGAGTTCCACCGTGTGGGCACATCGCACAGCAGTCGGTGCACTGGCAGATGAAACCGATGTTGCAGGGTGCGCAGGGTGGCAGCGTCCGTGTGGGACTTGCAGAAATGTGCGCAGAGGCGGCGCACCTTTACGAGGAGGTCTGACAAGCGTGGGTAGCTTTTCAGAAAGCGCTGAACCACCAAATTAAAGACGTGGGCCAGGCATGGCACGTGCGTGAGGCTGCCGAGCTGCAGAGCCGCCACCAGGTTACGGCCGTTGTCACACACGACCATGCCCGGTTGGAGGCTCAGCGGCGCAAGCTAGCGGTCAGTCTGCTCTGTCAGACCCTGCAGCAGTTCGTGGGCCATGGGCCTCTTCTCTCCTAAGCTGAGTAGTTTTAGCACGGCCTGCTGACGCTTGCCCACCGCTGTGCTGCCACGACGCGCGACACCGACTGCTGGCGACGTGCTGCTGCTGACACATCTTGATTGCGAGACAGAGGTTGCGTAGGAGGAGGAGGGTGGTTTAGTGGAGGAAGCATACACCGCCGCAGATACCACCACCGAGCTGGGGCCCGCAATTCTGGGGGTGGGTAGGACGTGAGCGGTCCCAGGCTCTGACTCTGTCCCAGCCTCCACTAAATTCACCCAATGTGCCGTCAGGGAGATATAGTGGCCCTGCCCGCCTGTGCTTGTCCACGTGTCCGTAGTTAAGTGGACCTTGGCAGTAACCGCGTTGGTGAGGGCGCGTACAATGTTGCGGGAGACGTGGTCGTGCAGGGCTGGGACGGCACATCGGGAAAAGTAGTGTCGACTGGGAACTGAGTAGCGCGGGGCCGCCGCCGCCATCATAGCTTTGAAAGCCTCCGTTTCCACAACCCTATACGGCAGCATCTCCAGGCTGATAAATTTGGCTATGTGCACGTTTAACGCTTGAGCGTGCGGGTGCGTGGCGGCATACTTGCGCTTGCGCTCCAACACTTGCGCTAGTGACGGCTGGACGGTGCACTGAGAGACATTGGTGGATGGGGCCGAGGACAGCGGAGGTGAGGGTGTGGGTGCAGGCCGGGAGACGGTAGTGCCTGTGTCCTGAGAGGGGGTTGGATCTCAGTGGCAGGTTGGGGCACAGGGGGAGAGGCAGCGGTGCAAACCGGAGGCGGTGAACGGCCTTCGTCCCACCTTGTGGGGTGCTTGGCCATCATATGTCTGCGCATGCTGGTGGTGGTGAGGCTGGTGGTGGTGGCTCCCCGGCTGATCTTGGCGCGACAAAGGTTGCACACCACTGTTCGTCGGTCGTCTGCACTCTCAGTGAAAAACTGCCAGACCTTTGAGCACCTCGGCCTCTGCAGCGTGGCATGGTGCGAGGGGGCGCTTTGGGAAACAGTTGGTGGATTATTCGGTCTGGCCCTGCATCTATCCCTGGCCACCGCACTGCCTCTTCCAACCTGCCCTGCTGCTGCACTTGCCTCCCCCTCTGAAGACCTGTCCTCAGTAGGCGTAGCAAACCAAGTGGGGTCAGTCACCTCATCGTCCTGCTGCTCTTCCTCCGAATCCTCTGTGCGCTCCTCCCTCGGACTTACTCCAATTACTACTACCTGAGTGATAGACAACTGTGTCTCATCGTCATCATCCTCCTCACCCACTGAAAGCTCTTGAGACAGTTGCCGGAAGTCCCCAGCCTCTTCCCCCGGACCCCGGGAACTTTCCAAAGGTTGGGCATCGGTCGCGACAAACTCCTCCAGTGGGAGAGGATTCGGAACCATTGCTGCCCATTCTGGGCAGGGGCCCGAGAACAGTTCCTGGGAGTTTGCCCGCTCCTCAGAATGTCTCATTTTCATGGAGTGAGGAGGCTGGGAGGAAGGAGGAGCAGCAGCCAGAGGATTCTGAGTTGCAGCAGTGGACGGCGCAGAACTGTGGGTGGACGATAGGTTGCTGGAAGCACTTTCTGCCATCCACGACAGGACCTGCTCACACTGCTCATTTTCTAATAAAGGTCTACCGCGTGGACCCATTAATTGTGAGATGAATCTGGGGACCCCAGAAACATGCCTCTCTCCTAATCCCGCAGCAGTCGGCTGCGATACACCTGGATCAGGAGCTCGGCCTGTGCCCACACCCTGACTTGGGCCTCCGCGTCCTCGCCCGCGTCCACGTCCACGTCCTCTAGGCCTACCCCTACCCCTCAGCATGCTGTATTACCAGTAGTGCAGAAACAGAACGCTGTAATTAAATGTGCCGCTTATTGGCCTGTGGTTGGAGGCTGACTTCCCTTACGGAACGCACAGCAGAGCCAGGAAACAATTTTGTGCACGCCTGTAGTGAGACCTAGGTGCGTATGACTGAGCTAGTGGAATTCACAGCGCAGAAGCAGTCAAGTGGCCAAACGCCAGTAGTAGGCCTTAAGTATTTTGCTTCTATTTTTTTAAAATGCTGAGCTGATACAGCAGACAGATACTGTAGGCAGCGTATAATATTATATATACTGTTTCCCTCTGGCGGGAAGACAGCGCTGATGTAACAGAGACAGCAGATCCAGGAAACAATTTTGCGCAAGCCTGCTGTAACGCTTAGCTGCGTATTAATTAGGACTACTACCCCCAGCAGACAGATACTGTAGGCAGTGTATAATATTATGTATACTGTTTCCCTCTGGCGGGATGACGGCGCTGATGTAACAGAGACAGCAGATCCAGGAAACAATTTTGCGCAAGCCTGCTGTAACGCTTAGCTGCGTATTAATTAGGACTACTACCCCCAGCAGATAAATACTGTAGGCAGCGTATAATATTATGTATACTCTTTCCCTCTGGCGGGATGACGGCGATCATGTAACAGAGACAGCTCGCCTCTAGTAACGAGCATCTCGAACACGCTAATACTCGAACGAGTATCAAGCTCGGACGAGTACGTTCGCTCATCTCTAGCTAGCAGTTATGTCTTATCTGGTGGTGCTTATATGTTCTATCTACTAGCAGTTATGTCCTATATGGGGGTGCTTATATGTTCTATCTACTAGCAGTTATGTCCTATATGGGGGTGCTTATATGTTCTATCTACTAGCAGTTATGTCCTATAGGGTGGTGCGTATATGTACTATCTGCTAGCAGTTATGTCCTATATGAGGGTGCTTATATGTACTATCTGCTAGCAGTTATGTCTTATCTGGTGGTGCTTATATATTCTATCTGCTAGCAGTTATGTCCTATATGGTGGTGCTTATATGTTCTATCTGCTAGTAGTTATGTCCTATATGGGGGTGCTTATATGTACTATCTGCTAGCAGTTATGTCTTATCTGGTGGTGCTTATATATTCTATCTGCTAGCAGTTATGTCCTATATGGTGGTGCTTATATGTCCTATTTGCTAGCAGTTATGTCCTATATGGTGGTGCTTATATGTTCTATCTGCTAGCAGTTATGTCTTATATGGTGGTGCTTATATATTTTATCTGCTAGCAGTTATGTCTTATCTGGTGGTGCTTATATGTTCTATCTGCTAGCAGTTATGTCCTATATGGTGGTGCTTATATGTTCTATCTGCTAGCAGTTATGTCCTATATGGGGGTGCTTATATGTTCTATCTGCTAGCAGTTATGTCTTATCTGGTGGTGCCTATATGTTCTATCTGCTGGCAGTTATGTCCTATATGGTGGTGCTTATATGTTCTATCTGCTAGCAGTTATGTCCTATATGGTGGTGCTTCTATCTTCTATCTGCTAGCAGTTATGTCTTACCTGGTGGAGATTGTTTTATATCTGTTTTGTATCTCCTATCTGATGGTGGTTTGCTGTCTAGTTGTGGCTATGTCATATCTGGTGTTTGTTATGTCCAGTGTGGTAGTATGTGTGTTATCTAGTAGTGGATATGTCATACCTAGTATTAGATATGTCATATCCAGCACTGGTGATGTTAGATCAGGCGGCGGTTGTGTGCTATCTGATGATGTTTATCTCCTATCTCAAGATGGTTAGGTTCTATCTAGTGATGGTCATGTTATATCTGGTGGTGGCTAAGTCATGTTAGTTGTGATTATGTCATGTGATTGCTGTGACATGTGCTCTCTGGTGGTAGTTATGTCACATCTGGGAGCTGCTACGTCATATACAGCTCTGGTTATGTTTGATCTAGTGGTGGTTGTTGCTATTTGGTGGTACTTATATGGCCATGTTATATCTGGTGCTGGCTATGTTTTGTTTTTTGGTGATTGTGTCATATTTGGTAGTAGTTATGTTCTATCTAGTGGTGGTTGTGTCATATCTGGGGGTGATTGTATATTATTTAGTGGTTGTTGTGGTGGTAATGTCATATATGGTACTGGTTATGTCCAATGTGGTGGTGTTGGTGTGTTATCTGATGGTGGTTATCTCTTATATCATGATAGTTATGTCCTATCTGGTGATGGCTGTATCATATTTGGTAGTGGTTATGTCTTATTTACTGGTGGTTGTTGTGACATATCTGGTGGTGTTGGTTACATCATCTGGTAGTAAATATGTCATAACCGGTACTAGTTATGCCTGATCTGGTGGTGGTTATCTCCTATCTCATGGTGGTTATGTCCTATGTGGTTATGACTTGTCATATCTTTTGTGGTGGTTGTGTCATACATCTGTTGGTGGTTTTGTCCTATTTGGTGGTGGTTATGTTATATTTGGTCTTGGCTAAGACCTATCAGGTGCTGATAACGTCCTATCTGATGGCTGTTGCAAAATATCGGGTGGTTGCTATGCCATATCTGCTCATCTCCATGTCATGTCTGGTGGCAATGTGCAGACGGATTCCAGTAGGTAAAGTAAGACGAAAATGTAAGGGTATTGGTTGATGGAAAGGAAGTTGGTGGGTGGCGGGTAGAAGTAGATCGGTGGTAAGGGGATGATGAGAAGTAGACTTGGGGGACTTTGTGTGTCTGCTGGAGTTTCTCTCTAAAATAGTTGTGTCTCGGACCCGGATACCTCGCTCTCTCTTCCAGAGTTGAAACATTTTGTATCAGTAAGAGACGACGATGCAGCATTTCGCTCATCTCAGAAGTGCCCTCAACATTTTCTGTGAGCAGCTTGTCAATAGTTCCCTTCACATCTAAAAATAAGCTCATAAAGTGGGTGCACCTGCCGCCGGTAGACCGAACATCCGGTAGGCATTCAACTCAACAGCTCTCCTTTTGGAGTATTTTAAGAGTTTGCACAAGAAAAGACTTTGGTTTCCATGGAGTCACCTGTTCGCCCTTCAAGTCTCGGCTATCTTTGATGTCTACTGAACTCTTTTCTTTCTGTGGACCCTCTTGTCAGAGAAAGGCAAGGATGACGAGCCGCCGTTCCAGCCGCCTAACTCGATGCAGCTCCCGAGATTTCAGCATCGCTGCTGAAGGACTTAGAATTTTTAACACATGATAAAATATTGATGCTGTGAGATGAAGAAGAAAAACACAGCTAAATATAAAACAGTCACAAAAGAGACGGAGCAGGCTGGGATCCGGTGGGGGAGGGGCGGCCCCGACCAACGCTGCCATACATTATACATCACTGTATAGGCAAACACATGGCATTCCAGGATGCTGAATACAAGGCCGCGCCACGTGCAACGATATTTAACGACTTAACTGGGAATTAAAGCGATAAGCGGCGCCTCAGATTGTGTGGCAGAATCGGTGTCTGTGTAGCATCACGTCCCTGTCACCATGGCGGTGGCGGTGTCAGATAGTGATGTTAAAGGCTGGAAGCTCAGTAGGAGAAGATGTTTCCTTGGAATATATCAATGTTTGCATCTGTTGTTTACTCCACGGGGGACGTCTATCTACGCTGGCGCCAGATTTTCAGCTGGTGGGAGAAAGTAGCAAATCTGATCCCATAGTGATAGTCTTAAAGAGACCCGTCCAACTAATACCGACTGTGGTTAGCGGTTGGTGGATGTTAACCACTGTGCTTCAGTAGTGACCCAAAGTACATAGGTCAAGCGTATTACATAGGTTGTCATCATACATAGCGCTATCTGTCCACAAGATATTAGAGGAGCAGTATTATAGTAGTTATATTCTTGTACAGAGGGGGCAGTATTATAGTAGTTATATTCTTGTACATAGGGGGCAGTATTATAGTAGTTATATTCTTGTACATAGGGGGCAGTATTGTAGTAGTTATATTCTTGTACATAGGAAGCAGTATTATAGTAGTTATATTCTTGTACATAGGGAGCAGTATTATAGTAGTTATATTCTTGTACATAGGATGCAGTATTATAGTAGTTATATTCCTGTACATAGGGGGCAGTATTATAGTAGTTATATTCTTGTACATAGGAGGCAGTATTATAGTAGTTATATTCTTGTACATAGGGGGCAGTATTATAGTAGTTATATTCTTGTACATAGGGGGCAGTATTATAGTAGTTATATTCTTGTACATAGGGAGCAGTATTATAGTAGTTATATTCTTGTACATAGGGGGCAGTATTATAGTAGTTATATTCTTGTACATAGGGGGCAGTATTATAGTAGTTATATTCTTGTACATAGGGGGCAGTATTATAGTAGTTATATTCTTGTACATAGGAGGCAGTATTATAGTAGTTATATTCTTGTACATAGGAGCAGTATTGTAGTAGTTATATTCTTGTACATAGGGGGCAGTATTATAGTAGTTATATTCTTGTACATAGGGGGCAGTATTATAGTAGTTATATTCTTGTACATAGGGGGCAGTATTATAGTAGTTATATTCTTGTACATAGGAGCAGTATTATAGTAGTTATATTCTTGTACATAGGAGGCAGTATTATAGTAGTTATATTCTTGTACATAGGGGGCAGTATTATAGTAGTTATATTCTTGTACATAGGGGGCAGTATTATAGTAGTTATATTCTTGTACATAGGAGGCAGTATTATAGTAGTTATATTCTTGTACATAGGGGGCAGTATTATAGTAGTTATATTCTTGCACATAGGAGGCAGTATTATAGTAGTTATATTCTTGTACATAGGAGGCAGTATTATAGTAGTTATATTTTCCTGTACATAGGAGGCAGTATTATAGTAGTTATATTCTTGTACATAGGGGGCAGTATTATAGCAGTTATATTCTTGTACATAGGGGGCAGTATTATAGTAGTTATATTCTTGTACATAGGGAGCAGTATTATAGTAGTTAGATTCTTGTACATAGGGGCAGTATTATAGTAGTTATATTCTTGTACATAGGGGGCAGTATTATAGTAGTTATATTCTTGTACATAGGGGCAGTATTATAGTAGTTATATTCTTGTACATAGGGAGCAGTATTATAGTAGTTAGATTCTTGTACATAGGGGCAGTATTATAGTAGTTATATTCTTGTACATAGGGGGCAGTAGTATAGTAGTTAGATTCTTGTACATAGGGGGCAGTATTATAGTAGTTATATTCTTGTATATGCATTATGTGTTGTATTCTACTACATGTTATAAGTATTTTCTGTTTATTATCTCTATTTGGGTATCTTTACACTATCAGATATTAATATCACTAAATTTGTCCGTCTCTAAATGATATAAATCTACTTTTTATAATTTTCCATCCTCCACAGAGTTCACTTTAAGAGTCCCCGTAAATGCTGTACTTTACTTGCACTAACCACATGCGAATCCTTGCTATTTGTTATGAACCATTGCTATTTGCTATGTTGCACCTGGACCTGTCATTATCTCAAGTGGCAAACGCAGATGCAGCCTGACAATTAACAGTAATCCCCAAGTGATTACTGGGGACTGACTATATTGTGTATGGGCACGCTAAGGTTAGAAGCACTTCTTATGGATATTAGTTTTAAAATTAATATGCACCAACCCCCCCCCCCCCCCCAATATGTCTCTGCACCCTATAGCACAGCCCAGCGCTTGCTTCTCTCACCCAGCTATAAATCATCCCTCCCATCTCTCAGTTTCCTGTGGCTCAGAAGGTGCAGGCAAGACACTCTTTTAATTATTCAGATATTCAAAGTGAGGTTTGATTAAATATGCAAATGAATTGCAAAACTAGCCTCTTACAAACAGCGTGACGCTGGCCTAAGAGCAGAGCTGAGGACGTGAGTCCCGTGCATCCTCTCCTCTCCTCCTCCTCCTCCTCCTCCTCTTCCTTTTTAATTACATCTTTGCAGCCCAAATATGCTCCACAGAATTTTCCAATAAAAGACCATCCCTCAGCCCCCCGCCCGAGGCCCAGGCCTATTATAATGAGTATTATGTAACCAAGTCCCTTGGGCCACTCAGCTGGAAAAAGTACTTTAATGCCAATTAGAGGAAACCTTGAGTTGATTCTTTTTCCAGTTTCATTTTAACTGAGACAAGAGGATTTGGAAGAGATTTTGTTTTTCTCGTCCTTGATGCCATATCATCTTCACAAGTGTCAAGTATATCTGCACTGTGTTATATTTGAATAATTGCCATATCACCAGTATCCTGTCTGTATCATTATACCCTGAATTGCCCTTTATTAGAACCCCCAATGCTCTCACAATAGGCGCTTCCCTGTATGGATATTCCCCCCGTGACCCCGGAGTGCGGCATAAAGTCACGTGACAAGTTTTCCATGGATCAGTTTCAGTGTGAATTCACATTAGATGGAAAATCCAGTGATCGGAGCGACTTCCAAAGAAGTCATCGGTGCTGGACTAGCCGGGGCCAGGATTTTACTGCCGACCGAGTGGGGTATTTTTACGTAGCGATGGAGAGTATACCAAGAGTGGTGTGATTGAGGAAAAATACCCAGTGAAAGGGAATCCCGTGGACGGATACAACTCATCACTGAAAGGGGTCAGAGGGGGATGTCAGGAATCGTTCAGATCAACAGATGCTGCACAGTCAGCCAAATCCAAGCTGGAGCCCCAACTAATGAGCCCAAGCACACAACTGGCTATTCCTCGCACAGTAGGGCTACAACAGAAGACGGCCAGTGTGGTGCCTAAGAGAAACAGAAAGACTCCAGCGAGCAAAAGAGCGCAAAACTTGTATCACTGAGCAGCGGGAAAACATCTCCTGGTCAGATGGAGACAGATTTGTTGCACCGCGCTGATAGCAGGTCAGAATTTGGCGCAAGCGACATGAATCGCTAACCCCTTCCTGTCAGCCAGTCAGAACATGTCAGCACCGCCATCTAATCTGCGGCAACTATAAGAAGCTTCCTGTCCGCAGGGGCCAATGTTCCTGCAGAAGGATTACATCACCAAGTGTAACCTACACCACCATGAATTGCTGCGGTTCTGAAGACCAATGTGCTACTAAATGGGGTCTCTAATAAAGTGGCTATAGTCTACACATAGTGTATCTATATTGTATACATCCCCTTTAAGACGGCTATTGATATTGATCCTTTCTCTTAATTACTTGAAGATCTCAGATCAGAAGAACTGGATACAAATGAGTCACCCTGACTTCTGCCATCAGAGACTCGGCCGCCTCACCCTCCCTGAGCGGATAAATGGAGGCTGTCACCAAGACAAGAGAGATGTCTCGAACCCCAAGGTTCTTACATTGTTACAATGTATCAGAGACATATGGAGGCCTCACTGATTGGATGAGTCATCTCTCCAGCCATTCTGCACCACAATACCTGCTTGACCGCCTCAAAGCTTCTCTTAACCCCTTACTGAGCTGCATGTCCGTGCGGGTGGGCTGACCTTTACTAGGAGACGGCAGCAGAAACAGCACGAAAAATACCCACCGATACATTAGGGGCGTGAATACTTCTGCAAAACAAAAAATATTGTTCTGATACATTAAAGCGATCCTCTGGGTCTGGACAAACCAATATTACCAAACCGCTTCTCTGACCGCCTGATGCACATTGTGTATTGGTGCGCGTCATTAGGGTACTAATACAACACGGGCGAACATGATATCGGTACAAGAAACTCGGACCAATATCGCACTCTGAGGGCGGCCGCACACGGCTGTATTTGAACCCATTGATTTCAATGGCTTCATTCTCACGGTTCTATTTTGCGCATGCATTTTGCTCGCACAAAAAAACCACAACGCGCTCAAATTTTTTGCGCATTTGCACACCAAAGATCCCCATAGAAGTCTATGGGAGGTGTGCCCTCAATACGAGCACAAAAGTGCAAAATTGCGCATACATTCGTGTGAAGGAGCCGTAAGCTGCTTTGATTGACCAGCGCTTTCCACATGATCAGTGCTGACCAATCAGAGCAGCTTGCAGTGTTATTTAGACTACCGATGCTTAGTAAGGAAAGCATCAGTATGCATCAGGCAGTCAGGGAAGCGGTGCGCCATCTTTGTTTGTCCAGGCCGGTGGGTTTTTGCTTTAAAGGGTTTTTTTGACTCAAGGAAATAAGTGGAGGGCACAAAATAACAAACTAAGCCATACTCATAGTTGAAATGACCCCCAAGGCCATCGCATCCGCTCCGATCCCCATCACTCCAGAAGCAGGAAGTTGTTGTAAAAGTCATGTGACATTCATTGTGCATGTGACCACCTGGCCAATTACAAGCTTCATTGGTCACATGCTGTTCAAGGCAGAATCAGAAGCTTGTAATTGGCCGAGCGGTCACATGACCAGCACAGAAGTTACCATTGCAGTAACTTCCTGGTTCCAGAACAGCAGGGACCGGAGTGGCTACAATAGACTAATGAGACATCCAAACAATGGGTACGCCTTGTGGCTCATTCAGCATTAGTGGTTTCCATTTTTCAGCTTCATTATGGGAACAGGAAAACGGAACCCATTGGCGTAACGGAACCATTGTATGGGGGGACCATATGCCGCCGAGCGACCACTGTTGGTTCTAATTGGGTCTGTTCTGTTTCCAGCTGGCCTTCCGGCATTTTATAGAATTTAACATGCTGCATAGCCCTCTGAGTAAGACTAAGGTTACATGCCAACTTTAGCTGCGACACAGGTTGGCTGTGTAGCTGAGCTGGCGTCGTCCCCTTGCCATCAGGCCGGGCTTTGGCTGTGTCTTTGCCCTTCCTGGTGCTGAGGGGTGTGGTGCCAGGTGAGTGATGTCAGTTCTCACCTGGTTCTAGTTGCCCTGCCCTATATAGTCCGGCTTTGGCTTGACTGCAGGGCTGGTCAGTTGAGTATCCTCCTGGAGTTGCTGAGGTACGGCCGGTCCCTGGAGCTCCTGTTCCTTCCTGTGGACCGCTTCTAACCTCAGTACCACCATGGTTATTTCTTGCTACAGTCCCTATTACGATCAGTGTTCCCCGGTAAGGACTTCTTAGTGGCCGAGGTTCACATGCGGGTCTGTTCTTTTGTCAGAGCGATCGCCCTGCCGATTAGGTAGTGGCCCCTCCTGGGTAAGGGGTTTTAGGGATAGATTCTCCCTTTTGGGTTCGTTTTGTGTTGGCACCCTGCGGCGTTTCTATTGGTGCGTTATTTAGTTCTAGGTCTGCTATGCATGGTTATGCTTTGGTTTTTGTTCTGTTAGTTGTGCTCCTTTGTGTTGGTTCGCCCCGCACGTCCCTTTCCAGTAGAAAGCAACACGGTTGAGTTTCCAGTCGCAGGTTACCACGATCTGCAGATTGCAGAAAATCTCTGCAAGGTTCAAATTTTTGTGAGTCGTGGCAACTCGCAAAGTACCACATTGCCTTCTATTAGGCCGTGAGATCGCAGGGCTATATTGCAAACAAACCCTAAAGAAGGCTGAAAAATAGTGCTGTGAGGAGGAGATTAAGGGATACTGTTACTGGAAAAAGGTCATAAAGGGCATTGTCAGTGTGAGGAGGTCATTAATGGGCACTATTACTGTCAGCAGGTCATTAATGGGCACTATTACTGTCAGGAGGTCACTAAGAGGCACTATTACTGTGTGGGGGTCACTGGGGGGCACTATTATAGAGAGAGGGTCC
Organism: Eleutherodactylus coqui; assembly: GCF_035609145.1. Classification (NCBI taxonomy): domain Eukaryota; kingdom Metazoa; phylum Chordata; class Amphibia; order Anura; family Eleutherodactylidae; genus Eleutherodactylus; species Eleutherodactylus coqui. Next base: position 2,735,390 of record NC_089838.1, read on the forward strand.
TATGTGGCACTTCTACTGTGACGAGGTTATTAAGGGGATACTGTAAAAAGGTCATTAATGGGCACTATTACTATGTGGGAGTCATTGAGGGGCACTATTACTGTCAGGGGACTACTGAGGGGCACTATTACTGTCAGGGGATTACTGAGGGGCACTATTACTGTGAGGGGTCACTGAGGGGCACTATTACTGTCAGGGGGTCACTGAGGGGCACTATTACTGTCAGGGGATTACTGAGGGGCACTATTACTGTGAGGGGTCACTGAGGGGCACTATTACTGTGAGGGGTCACTGAGGGGCACTATTACTGTGAGGGGTCACTGAGGGGCACTATTACTGTGAGGGGTCACTGAGAGGCATTATTACTGTGAGGGGGTCACTGAGGGGCACTATTACTGTGAGGGGTCACTGAGGGGCACTATTACTGTGAGGGGTCACTGAGGGGCACTATTACTGTGAGGGGTCACTGAGGGGCACTATTACTATGTGGGAGTCACTGAGGGGCACTATTACTATGTGGGAGTCACTGAGGGGCACTATTACTGTCAGGGGATTACTGAGGGGCACTATTACTGTGAGGGGTCACTGAGGGGCACTATTACTGTGAGGGGGTCACTGAGGAGCACTATTACTGTGAGGGGTCACTGAGGGGCACTATTACTGTGAGGAGGTCACTGAGGGGCACTAGTACTGTGAGGGGTCACTGAGGGGCACTATTACTGTGAGGGGTCACTGAGGGGCACTATTACTGTGAGGTGGTCACTGAAAGGCTCTATTACAGAGAGAGGGCTCCTATGCCGCACTTCTACTGTGACGAGGTTATTAAGGGGCACAATTACTGTACGGGGTCACTACAGAGCAATATTACTATGAGAGGGTCATTATTAGTGTGAGGATGTGACTGAGGGGCACTATTACTGTGAGGGGGTCACTGAGGGGCACTATTACTGTGAGGGGGTCACTGAGGGGCACTATTACTGTGAGGGGGTCACTGAGGGGCACTATTACTGTCAGGGGATTACTGAGGGGCACTATTACTGTGAGGGGGTCACTGAGGGGCACTATTACTGTGAGGGGTCACTGAGGGGCACTATTACTGTGAGGGGGTCACTGAAAGGCTCTATTACAGAGAGAGGGCTCCTATGCCGCACTTCTACTGTGACGAGGTTATTAAGGGGCACAATTACTGTACGGGGTCATTAAAGAGCAATATTACTATGAGAGGGTCATTATTAGTGTGAGGATGTGACTGAGGGGCACTATTACTGTGAAGGGGTCACTAAGAGGCCCTATTAATTTAAGGGGGTCACTAAGGGTACTATCAGGCATTGCGTACTGTCTGTGCTACCGCCATGTACTACCTTGCCGTGTATGCTCACGTAATACGCATAAAGATAGGACATGCTGCGATTTGTCTTGAGCATCGTGGCCGCCTGTGGCACATTACTGCTTTATATTACGCACGTGGAATACGATGTACCGAAACGCCCGGGTGACAAAAGTCGTGGATTAACATAAAAGGGGTGTGGCCTGGCATTTATAAAAGATGTTGCCGCCGCGCACTCGCCCTCCTTCTCATTGTTCGATAGTATGTTTCTATACGTTCTGCACATCCGCATGTTCGCTGTTGACCAACGCATCCGGTTCTTATTTCACAATCCTAGTAAGCAATTTTCTCCAAAAATTTCATTTCCATTATTTCTTTCTGCTGCCGTGTTTCCTTGCAGTACAACCTCCGGCTCTGCGTTCGGCGAGAAGACATGGCCTTACTAAACCGCGTGCATGCTAATAGCGCAGAGCGCCCGCACAAACAAATAATATTATTACCTCAATGTCAGTCATTCAATCACGTTCCAGTCCTTCGCCGCGCTCAGCCCCCCCCCCCCCCCCCGCTCCCTTCCCAATGACAGAGATCTTTTTCAATGCCGCTACGTAAGGACAGAGCCGGCTGCTTGGCACTGTGTCTGCAGCGACAGATTAACCGGCCTCCTGCCGACAGCTACCGCGGCTTAGCCGGAGAGATGAGCGGAAAATTAAACTTTTCATCCGTCCTGATGAAGATTAATATCTTTTCTCTGACGAGCGGAGAGCGCTTAATCTATGCTATTAATATGGAATCGCTGAGGTGTAAGCTCTACAACACGGCTGTCAACCTGAGTCAGTCCTGACCGGAGGTTTACATGCTCTGCTGTGCAATCAATGTTCTGTACATGGGAAGAGCTTGAGACATGTCCTCTGCAGAGGGCTCCATTACCATACTTAGCATTCAACACCCATCAAAAGTCAAAAAGTTGCAAAAACGTTGTAGGTCCCAGACCGCCCTGATAACCAAAATCATTGGCCCAATCATTGAATTTAGGACACTGTTCCCAAAATCCGTGGCTCCAGCTATGAAATTATATCAAAAAGTTTGCAAAGAAAAAAGTTTCCAGGGACAAGATCCAAAACCCTATCGATCAAAATCATTGGCAGCATTATGACTCCCTAAATATCTGTGGTCCACTACTAACTACAACTCTCATCGTGCCCTGACATAAGAAAAAAAAACAAAAAGTTGCAAAGCAATAACTTTCCAGGGATCAAAATTATTGGCCCAATTACGGCTGTACAGGCATTGTTCTCAACATCCGTGTCTCCCTAACTACACCTCCCATCATACCTTGGCAGACGAAAAAAATTGCAAAAAGTTGCAAAGTAAATACTTTACAAGAACTAGGGCCCATGCGCCCAGAGACACGGAGCTGTATCAAAGTAGGTGATGCCACACTGTCCGGGGTGTCTCTGTGCCCGTTGGTATTGAGGGTGGGCTTCGCTATTAACAATGGCCCTAGTTCTTCCCAGCAGTACCCCCCCCCCCCATCTCCCCCCACACCATAACAAAACCTCACCCAAACTTGCAGGAACATAGAAAATGCTCCCCACGCAACCACCACACCCAAGTCTGATCGGAAGATGGTATACTGTGATTCATCTTTTTCCCTCTTTTCTTCCTTTATCTTTCTTCTATTCCTTCTTTTTTGTTCCTTTTTTTCTCTTCTGTTTCCTTTTTCTGTCTTCTTTTTCTATTTTCTTCCTGGTTTTTTTCCCCTCCTCTGCTTCTTTTTACTTCTTCTTCCTTCTCTTTTTACTCCTCCTCTTCTTCTTTTTCCTTCTCTATTTTTCTCTCCTCACTTCGACCTTCTCTTCTTTTTCCCTCTTTTCCGCCTTTTTCTTACTTCTACTCCTTCCTCTTCTTCCTCTTTTTCCTTCTTCTCCCTTCTTTTTTCCTCTACTTTTTCTCTTCTTCCTTCTTCATCTTCTGCTTCCTTGTTTTTCTTTCCTCTTCGTCTTCTTTTTCCCTCGTCCTCTCCTTTTTCTTTCTTTTTCCTTCAGAGCTTCGGGTTCTCACTGCACTTTTAGCAAAGTTTGACCTGCAACAAGGTTTGACGCTTTTGGTTCGCTCACCGCTAGAACTCTGTATCAGACAACCAGAACTTCCCTTTGCTAGGGAGATAAATTATGAAATGAATCAGCCTAAAATTTTGGACAGGAGCTGCAGAGTATGGAGGGAAGTCAGACGCCTCCACCTACTCAATAACCAGTGGAGGAATTCTGGGTAATAATCGTATAACATGTCAGATGTATCTAGTCAGGTTTTATTAGGAGGGATATAATTGAGTCAGTGGGGAATTGATAGATCGCCCGCCTCAGACCTACAAAGTGTACTGCAGGCCGTGACTGACACTCCAATAAGGTGCAGAGGACGCCGCGGCATGCCATCCCTCACAAGTGACGGCCAGAGGAAGACAGGGAAGTGCTGACCCAAGCATCTCCCTCCGGGGGCACAAAGGAGAATATTCTCATCCTCTAAGATCATAGAAAATAAAATATTGATTAGTACAATAGTCTGGGGCGTCACGTCAAGGACATTCTTAACGAACCGCAAGGCAGGGAAGAAAGAGGAGAAGAGATGTCCATAATACACATGGAGGGAGAAAGAACACGTCCACAGAGGAGGGCAGGTGAGTGTACCCGGCGGCACAGTGCCATGTGCTGTAGCAACGGTAAACTCCAGACCCGAACCACTGCCATAGTCCATGGTGAAAAATGATGCCCCTCCCGTCCTGAAACCAATTTCTGTACAGTCCGGAAAGATAAATCCAACTTCCATTATTTCAGTATAAAAATCCTGCATGACTGGAATATTTAATGTTAGGTGTCAGATAGATAGATAGGAGATAGATAGATAGATAGGAGATAGATAGATAGATAGATAGATATGAGATAGATAGATAGATAGATAGATAGATAGATAGATAGGAGATAGATAGATAGATAGGAGATAGATAGATAGATAGATAGATAGATAGGAGATAGATAGATAGATAGGAGATAGATAGATAGATAGATAGATATGAGATAGATAGATAGATAGATAGGAGATAGATAGATAGGAGATAGATAGAGAGATAGATATGAGATAGATAGATAGATAGATAGATAGATAGATAGATAGATAGATGATAGATAGATAGGAGATAGATAGGAGATAGATAGGAGATAGATAGGAGATAGATAGGAGATAGATAGATAGATAGATAGATAGGAGATAGATAGATAGATAGATAGGAGATAGATAGGAGATAGATAGATAGATATGAGATAGATAGATAGATAGGAGATAGATAGATGATAGATAGGAGATAGATAGATAGATAGGAGATAGATAGATAGATGATAGATAGATAGATAGGAGATAGATAGATAGATAGATAGATAGATAGGGAGATAGGAGATAGATAGATAGGAGATAGATAGATAGAGAGATAGATATGAGATAGATAGATAGGAGATAGATAGATAGATAGATAGATAGATAGATAGATAGATAGATAGATAGATAGATATGAGATAGATAGATAGATAGGAGATAGATAGATAGATAGATAGATAGATATGGGATAGATAGATAGATAGATAGATAGATAGATAGATAGATAGATAGATAGGAGATAGATAGATAGATAGATAGATAGATAGATAGGAGATAGATAGATAGATAGGAGATAGATAGATAGATATGAGATAGATAGATAGATAGATAGATAGATAGATAGATAGGAGATAGATAGATAGATGATAGATAGATAGATATGAGATAGATAGATAGATAGATAGATATGAGATAGATAGGAGATAGATAGATAGATAATAGATAGATGATAGATAGATAGATAGATAGATAATAGATAGATAGATAGGAGATAGATAGATAGATAGATAGATAGATAGATAGGAGATAGATAGATAGATAGATATGAGATAGATAGATATGAGATAGATAGGAGATAGATAGATAGATAGATAGATAGATAGATAGATAGATAGATAGGAGATAGATAGATAGATAGATAGATAGATAGGAGATGGATATGAGATGGATAGATAGATATGAGATAGATAGATAGATAGATATGAGATAGATAGATATGAGATAGAGAGATAGATAGATAGATATGAGATAGATAGATATGAGATAGATAGATAGGAGATAAATAGATAGGAGATAGATAGATAGATAGATAGATAGATAGATAGATAGATAGATAGGAGATAGATAGATAGATAGATAGATAGGAGATGGATATGAGATGGATAGATAGATATGAGATAGATAGATAGATATGAGATAGATAGATATGAGATAGATAGATATGAGATAGATAGATTGATAGATAGATAGATAGATAGATAGATAGGAGATCGATAGATAGGAGATCGATAGATAAATAGATAGATAGGAGATGGATAGATAGATAGATAGCTAGATAGATAGGAGATCGATAGATAGGAGATAGATAGATAGGAGATAGATAGATAGATAGATAGATAGGAGATGGATAGATAGATAGATATGAGATAGATAGATAGGTAGATAAATAGATAGGAGATAGATAGATAGATAGATATGAGATAGATAGATAGGAGATGGATAGATAGATAGATAGATAGATAGATAGATAGGAGATAGATAGATAGATAGATATGAGATAGATAGATATGAGATAGATAGATAGATAGGAGATAGATAGGAGATGGATAGATAGATAGGAGATAGATAGATAGATAGATAGGAGATAGATAGATAGGAGACAGATACATAGATATGAGATAGATAGATAGATACATAGATAGGAGATAGATAGATAGATAGATAGATAGGAGATGGATAGATAGATAGATAGGAGATAGATATGAGATAGATAGATAGGAGATAGATAGATAGATAGATAGATAGGAGATGGATAGATAGATAGGAGATGGATAGATAGATAGGAGATAGATATGAGATAGATAGATAGGAGATAGATAGATAGGAGATAGATAGGAGATGGATAGATAGATAGGAGATAGATAGATAGATAGATAGGAGATAGATAGATAGATAGATAGATAGGAGATAGATAGATAGATAGATAGATAGATAGGAGATAGATAGATAGGAGATAGATAGATAGGAGATAGATAGATAGATAGGAGATAGATAGATAGGAGATAGATAGATAGATAGATAGATAGATAGATAGATAGGAGATCGATAGATAGGAGATCGATAGATAGATAAATATGAGATAGATAGATATGAGATAGATAGATAGATATGAGATAGATAGATAGATATGAGATAGATAGATATGAGATAGATAGGAGATAGATAGATAGGAGATAGATAGATAGATAGATAGATAGGAGATAGATAGATAGATAGGAGATGGATATGAGATGGATAGATAGATATGAGATAGATAGATATGAGATAGATAGATATGAGACAGATAGATATGAGATAGATAGATAGATAGGAGATCGATAGATAGATAGATAGATAGATAGATAGATAGATAGATATGAGATAGATAGATATGAGATAGATAGATAGATATGAGATAGATAGATAGATATGAGATAGATAGATATGAGATAGATAGGAGATAGATAGATAGGAGATAGATAGATAGATAGATAGATAGGAGATAGATAGATAGATAGGAGATGGATATGAGATGGATAGATAGATATGAGATAGATAGATATGAGATAGATAGATATGAGACAGATAGATATGAGATAGATAGATAGATAGGAGATCGATAGATAGGAGATCGATAGATAAATAGATAGATAGGAGATGGATAGATAGATAGATAGATAGCTAGATAGATAGGAGATCGATAGATAGGAGATAGATAGATAGGAGATAGATAGATAGATAGGAGATGGATAGATAGATAGATATGAGATAGATAGATAGATAGATAGATAGATAGATAGGAGATAGATAGATATGAGATAGATAGATAGGTAGATAAATAGATAGGAGATAGATAGATAGATATATAGATAGATAGATATGAGATAGATAGATAGGAGATGGATAGATAGATAGATAGATAGATAGATAGATAGATAGGAGATAGATAGATAGATATGAGATAGATAGATAGATAGATAGATAGATAGATAGGAGATAGATAGATAAATAGATAGGAGATGGATAGATAGATAGATAGATAGATAGATAGACAGATAGATAGGAGATAGATAGGAGATAGATAGATAGGAGATAGATAGATAGGAGATGGATAGATAGATAGGAGATAGATAGATAGATAGATAGATAGATAGATAGATAGATAGATAGATAGATAGATAGATAGATAGGAGATAGATAGATAGGAGACAGATACATAGATATGAGATAGATAGATAGATAGATAGATAGATACATAGATAGGAGATAGATAGATAGATAGATAGGAGATGGATAGATAGATAGATAGGAGATAGATATGAGATAGATAGATAGGAGATGGATAGATAGATAGGAGATGGATAGATAGATAGGAGATAGATATGAGATAGATAGATAGGAGATAGATAGATAGGAGATAGATAGGAGATGGATAGATAGGAGATAGATAGATAGATAGATAGATAGATAGATAGATAGATAGGAGATAGATAGATAGATAGGAGATAGATAGATAGATAGATAGATAGATAGATAGATAGATAGATAGATAGATAGATAGGAGATAGATAGATAGGAGATAGATAGGAGATAGATAGATATGAGACAGATAGATAGATAGATAGATAGATAGATAGATAGATAGGAGATAGATAGATAGATAGATAGATAGATAGATAGGAGATAGATAGATAGATATGAGACAGATAGATAGATAGGAGATAGATAGATAGATAGATAGGAGATGGATAGATAGATAGGAGATGGATAGATAGATAGATATGAGATAGATAGATAGATAGATAGGAGATAGATAGATAGATAGATAGATAGATAGATAGGAGATAGATAGATATTTGAGATGAATGATTACTAAGAGCACTAACTAGCTGGAATTGTTTTTACATTTTAGGAATAGACTGAGAAAGCAGAATGAAACAAAACCTATTCCTGATTATTTTTGGATATCTGCATTTTGGACAGATATTTGTTTCGATAGATACTTGTGTAGGAAACACTTGGAGAAGGTAATTCTTATCCAGTTGGAAACATCTGCTGGAGCCAATAACAGTCAAGTAATATTGTGTACAAGCTGCGGAGTCCCAGCGTGAACAAATGTGCAGTGTCAGGCTGTCAGGCGGGAGGGCCGCGCACTGCACACGGTCTGCAGGCTCACGGTGTCAGCGGGGCAGCACTCAATAGTGTACCAGACCGGGCTGGAAATCAAGTGCCGCCAATGGAGAACGAGACCGAATTTACAATACAATGGAAATGCACCTGTCACAATGACATTCAGTCCCATGTGTGCCTTTAGGCTGGGTTCCCATGGGACGGAAATTCCGCAGAAATCTCATGGTTTGGCTATACCGAAAAGACTTGAGATTTTTTCCATGGGGGAGCCGTAGCGCCAAAGCTTGTGGCATTTCGCCGCGGGTTTTGGAGCGGTTCGGCTGCCGGCATTCTATTGCGGCTTTCTCTCCCCATAGAGAGGAGTGAGGCCGCAACGGGACAAAAAAAAAAGAAGTGACATGCTGCGGCTGTCAATTCTGTGCCATATTGTTGGTTCCGCCCAGCTTTGCCGCGATGGATTGGCCGCCCCGTGTGGACGAGATTTTTGCAAAATCTCATCCACATGGCTGGCTAATCCCGGGATTAGGAGCTGCGAGCGGATTTTCAGCACAAAAATTCTGCACGGAATTTCTGCGGCAAATCCATCCCGTGTGAGCCCAGCCTTATAGTGCAACGAGAAAAGGAAGACGGCCCAAGATAGACAGACAGACAGGCTTGTACAGAATGTTACTTGATTCTTAGGGCCTGTTCAGACCTCATTATTGCTTTCGTCCAGGGATCTCAAAAGGGTTTCTGTTTAAAATGCCCAAAGCAGCACCTCTGGATGGGACCTGGATGGAATCTATTTTGGCCATTAGTGAAAAGTACTGAAAAGGTAACTAATAGGTCTCTCTTTCGGCACGTTCCTATTCATATCTGGCACTTTGTGCCAGAAAGATTACTGCAGCCTACCATATTATTCTGTCTGTCGCAAAATGCCAGAAAAAAAACAGCAATCTGCCAAATATGAGACCTATTGGTCTGCGTTTCAGCAGTTTTCATCCAAAGCCAAGATTCAGGTTCTCTCCAGGGGAGCTGGTTTTGGAATTTTAAACAGACACCACAATAGGAGCGCTGGACAGAGGCCACAGTGAGATGTGAACGGGCCCTAGATAAAATGGACAAAAATGAAAAGTAGACAAACCTATGTACTTCTGGCATACTTTTTTCTATAGAAGTCTAGGTTTCCATTAAGTGCATACATTGTTATAGTGTCTTTGGTCTAAAGACATATTTGTTTAACGGAAACGAGAAAACAAAGTCGGAGCAAGAGCGTATGGGAAATAAAAACTATCCAAAGATTCAATGATTTGTGGCTGATGTGCAGGAGTATTGGCATCTCAGAAAAACAATACTCAAAAACATTAGAATACCCTTTTTTAGTTTTGATGGACTCTTAATGATTATGGGCTGTGTACGGACCCCATGGCGGTTCCACTTTTTATTATATCTGCCATTGAGCCTTTATCAAAGGGGTTCCTGCCTTGTTGATATGACTCTTATTATGGGTGATATTACTTATTCAGTAACCGGCTGTTTGGTTGCCCCATGATATTTTTGGGTGATCTAATGTTTATTTATGAATTACAAAAATTAAATCATCTCCCTTTTCTTATATATTACACATAATGTAGGAATCTGCTTACAGGGACCCAATCCGGAAGCCGTCTCATTCTACCAGCACTTTATAAGGGGAGCGCCGCAGGACGTCTGATGGCGTCCAGCCGTGAGGGAATTCTGCTAGTGTATTTCTGCAGAATGATGTCCCTGGGATACTGTAGATTACAAACAACCTGAGAGATGTGTGCTTTTATCATAACTAGCACAGTGCTCCATTTCTGAAGATCAAGACGTGCACAGACAGCTCTCCAGAATATGACAGTACGAGAAGTCGAAAAGTATCTACTGCGCTGAATATTATTATAGAAATGGAGAAAAATAATAGACATGGCACAATTTTCAGGAAATTTAGATATACTTTATGTCTGTACAACTGGCAACTGAAAGGACGGCATATCCGGGTTGTCAGTCCTTTTGATGGTAGAGCCCGCATTAAAGTAATGACCCCTTTCTTTTCCTTTGATCTACTATGTTGACACAAGTATTGGGACACCCACCGTCTTCCGATCGGATGGCCACAGTTGCCTGGAGAGCGATTACTACATGACTGCATCATCCCAGCAGTGAAGTTTGGAAGAGGTTCTGTTATGGTGGGGGGGTTCTGCTGGGACGTACTAGGGCCATTGGTAATAGTGAAGTCCACCCTCAACACCAATAAGTACAGAGACATTTCGGACAATGCGGCACTACCTACCAGTGGCAATATTATGGTACAGCTCCATGTGTCTACCAACATGACCGAGCACCATGTCATATGGCACGCAGTGCTGAGGCTTGTTTTGAGGAGAAGAACATCTCCAAACTTCATTGGCCAGCCCTAAGTCAAGATCTCAATCTCATCGAGCATCTTTGGGGCTAACTAAAATACTGTATCCATGCACACCCAACAAACCCACCAACCCCGCATCACTATCTGAAGCTTTCCTTGAGGAATGGAGGCAAATCCCTCCACATATCTATGGTGGACAGCATGTCTAGGAGGGTTACTGCAGTCACTGAGGCAAAAGGCGGCCAACACCGGATTAAAGAATGGGAGAAAATCGAATTTCCTGAGCTTCTATGTGTTCCAATACTTCATAGTGTACATAACATCTGGAGTCGGTGAAAGCCTTGCAGTCACTTGTGGATGTCAAGGATAACAAGAAAGGGAATTCTTGACCAACTCAAATCAAAGTTTCCAGAAGTAGCAGATAAATGGAGACGTTAGGAACAATCTCAGCTCATGGGAAAAGACGACTATGATTCAGAGAGGCAAGAGGAAGAAAACAGACAGCAAACAGCATCAGTGACGGGGGATGAAGACACATACCAAGATCAATACCAGTGAGATGCTGGAAATCTTGAGGATCTTCTTAAGAAACACTATTTACAAGGTGACTTAAGGTGCATCATAGTGGTAATAATATACACCAAACAGACACTATTTTAGAGAATCCACACCGCTCTCAAGACTGAAGCTTCCTATATGCCAATTTAGACTTGTGACCCCAAAATGCAGTATAAAATCACGTGAGGTTTTCCATTCTTTTTATTTTCTCTGAGTCTACATTATATGGGGCGATGTGAATAATTTCCAACAAGGCCCGGTCATCGGTACTAGACAAGCCGGGGCCAGGATGTCAGGGTCGGGCTTTCTGATGCAACTGCGTAGAGAGTATACCGAGAATGGCGTGATCGAGGTTAACATCCATGGAAAGGAGCTCTGTGGATGGAAACAACTCGTCACCGAAAGGGGTCAGAAGGGGATGTCAGGAATTGTTATGATGAACAGACGCTGCATAATCAAGGAAACTGCCGCCGGATACAACTCTGAAGTGTCCGAATGCACAACTTAGCACAAATGGGCTATAAGAGAAGACGACCCGTCCGAGGGCTATTGTGACAGAAGTAGAAAGGCGAGACTCCGGAGGGTAAAAGGGCACAAAAATTGGATCACTCAATTTAGATTCCTTGCTTTAATTAAACCTTTGTGAACTGAAAGCACAGCTGACCCACCTATACATGCCTCAAACCAGCAGACCATGATCCACCTTCTTCTTAAAGGGATATTGCACCATAATATGGAGACCCCCCAATACTTGTCACTGCCAGAAGAATCAGTTGCTCAATGATCATCATGAAAATTAAAACTCATTGAGTTCCCATTGATTTTGATAAATGGCTACTGTCCTTCAAAAGCTCTAGACATTGACTACTAGATAAGCAGCTCATTGGACGACCGCCCTTGATTGCTACAGTAGGATATATGGAAAGGGACTGACTATATTAGACAACCCTTACAAAGTGGAATCCCCCTCTAAGCCCCTCCCTTGATGAAGTGTCATTCCACTTTAAGTTTCTCCCTCTTCAGCTGTCCGACCGCAGCTTTTCCCTGGGAGAGGTTGAGTTATGCAGTGAATATCATTGAACTGTCCTCGCAAAGTAGAGCACAAAGTTATTTTCTGCCTTTGACCCACCTCGAAATTTGCATTAATTACAGCGGGCAGCGAGTAGATTGATTCTACACCCCATTAACTTCTAAACTGGTATGTCATGCTATCGTCGCTTACGCCAAGGACGACTTTATGGCGAGCGCGTCAGAAATAAATAAACCTCGTTTAGAGTCTGTGTTTCTCAAATTAACAAGGCGCTTTACCGGATTTATCATATTAGAATAAGGCATTTAAAGAGTCGTTAGGATGTGCACCGCCATAAAGATCGCCCACACCCCGATGGTTTAAACAGCCATTCACGTACGGCCTCGTCTCTGCTACATTTCATAAAATTATGGGGCTTGTATCCATTAAATCCACATCTAAGTATACGCTTAATTGAATGTTTTAGTCTCTACGCTTGTAATGACAGCGGGGCACAAGCAAATAGTTCTCAATACAAATAAGGGGGGTCTCGGTGGGTGTACCCCCGCCTTACTTCAGGACACGGTACATTAGAACCAGCAAACGTCTCTCCATGCAGACTATTATAACTGAGCTAAAATAATAGTAGCAGGGTCATCGAAAAATACATATTCCACATAATCATTATGTGGGCTGGGGTACACGCACGCTTCACAAGTGTAGTTTAGAGATCGGGGATTCCCATGGTAGAGATGGCATAACTGCCCCCAGATCAACTACCTGGGACAACGCTCTGCACGTACGACATCACACACTAGTAGTGACAGTTCCTGTATTAGCCCAGGGGGTCTAGAGTAATCTAGAATATAATACATCATATTACTGGTGGCCTAGAGAGACTTTGGGGTTCCTTCCTGCAGTCCAAGAGGGGCTGGACGCAATATTACATGTTATATTCACGGGGGTCGGTGATCCGGGGATTATTGCCAGATTTGGATCAGGAAGGAAATTTTTTCCCCTAAAATGAGGAAAGTTGTCTTATACCTCATGGTTTGTTTGTTGTTTTTGCCTTCCTCTGGATCAACATTGGAGAGTAATGGGCTGAATTGTGTGGACAAATGTCTTTTTCTCAGCCTTATACACTATGTGACTGCATTATCTCGTGTCCTTGGTGATCTAAGCCACATTTTCATATAAAATGGTTTAGAAGTTAGTGATAGTATTCATGTTTTACCCCTGGAGGTCTAGATTGGTTTAGCAGATAACACATACTATCCCTGGTGGTCTAGAGCGGCGTTGTTGTTGCTACTTGTGGTTTCTTTGGTAGTCTAGGACACATTTTCGTATAAAGTGGCTGGAGATGAGTGACAGTATTCCTGTATGATACCTGGAGGTCTGGAGTGGTTAGTTGTTAATACATGATATTCCTGGTGGTCTACAGTGGCTTTTGGTAATACCTAGCTTCTATGCTGGTCTAACCTACATTTTGTATAAAGCGGTTCAGAGGTAATTGATAATATTCCTGTAGTATCCCTGGAGGTCTAGAGTAGTTCATTGGTTAATATATATTATCCCTGGGAGTCTAGAGAGGCTGTGGATATAATATTTAGTTTCTCTGGTGGTCTAGGCCAAATGTATGAAAACAATAGTCGAAGGGAACTTGTCACATTCCCACAGCACCAAGTTATTAGCAGGTAGCTGGGCGAGTCAGCAAGTCTCACAATCCAGCGCTGTTGCCCCCTGAAGCTCACGTGGAACATGAGTCCCATGCACAATCTATCCTATACAAGTCTATAGGGGCAGTGTGGGCACAGGACTCGGAAATGCAAGAGAGGCAAGTATAAAAAATCCATCACCCGCCTCCCAGTCATGTCCGGTAACAGCGCCATAACGTAGTTTATGCAGCTGTGGGGGAGGGACAAGTTCCCTTTAAGAGGTTAGAGATAGTATTCCTACATTATCCCTGGAGGCCTAGAGTGGTTGGTGGTGAATACATAACATTCCTAGGGATCTAGATAGGCTTTGTTGACAGCACCCCTGATTTATCCCTGGTGGTCTAGATTGGTTTACTTGGTGATGCTTATTATACCTGGGATCTAGAACAAGTTTATGGTTAACGCCTATTTTCTCTGGTGGTCCAAGCTACATTTTTTCATAATATGGTTTGCAGATTAGCAACAGTATTCCCGTATTATCCCTGGAGGTCTAGAGTAGTTTAATGATTTACATATAATAATCCTGTGGTTTAGGCCACATTTTTACATAAAATGTTTAAAAGGTTAGAAGACAGTATTCCTATATTATCCCTGGAGGTCTAGAGGAGTCAATACATAGCATCCATAGGGGTCTGGGGAGGTTTTGAGGTTACTACCTGGTTTTTCTGTTGGCCTAGGGCACATTGTTGCATAGAATAATTTAGATGTTAATCACAGTATTCCTGTATTATCCCGGAATGATAAGAGTGGTTTAGTGACTAGTACATCATATCCCTGGAGGTCTAGATTTAGTAAATAGTGATTTAGTGATAATATCCCTGGAGGTCTAGAGAGGCTTATATTTAATAATTAGTTTCTCTGGTGCTCTAGGCCAGATTCTTCATAAAGTGGTTTGGAGGTTAGTGATTCCTATATTTTCCCTGGAGGTCTGGAGGGGTTTAGAGGCCAATATATTGTATCCCTCAGGGTCTAGAGCGGCTTTATGGTTAACACCTAGTTTTTGCATGAAATGGTTTTAATATTCACAGGATTAGAGTTTAAGGGATTGTCCAGTTGTAAATGATTGATGGCCTATCCTCAGGATAGGTCATCAATAGTAGATTAGCACCCTGCAGACAGCTCCGTTCCCATTGCAGTGGTCTGGCTTGGTATAACAGGCAAAGTTCTCACTGAAGTGAATGGGTGCAATACCACGCTTGGCCACTGCAGAGAGAATGGAGCTGTCTGTTTCCTGAACAAAATTGGCCAACCCATTTAACTTTCAGATCAGTAGGGGTCTGACTTATAGGATTCTCTCCGATCCCGATAATGGGGTTAAGCTGTGCCCAGCGTAAGTGACACATGAGTGCTGCTGTTCCATTAATTTCAATGGGATCACCATAAATATTTCAAGAGCTCAGCTATCTCAATGGTCCGACTGAAATGAACAGCGTTGCACATGCTTGGCCGTGGCTCCTGTCATGTGGGGACTAACGAGGGCCCTAGTGGTTGGACTATCATTCCTTTGGAACTGATCTTGGGACTGTTGGTAGCCACGCCCCTTCTTCTCCGCAGACAACCATGTTGTTCCTATCCTACAGTTGGCCACTGATACGACACGTGACGTGACCCCTCCATCAGCGCCTCCCAGTGGAGCCCACGGAGCCAGATTCCTGAACCTATATAGAGGAAGGAATATAGGACCCCCCTCCCTTCAGCACTTAGTACTCCCCCATGAGCCTGACTGGATATAGAGAGGGGCTCCTCTATGATGGACACTCATAGTTAATATACAGGGTGTCAAAAGTGTGGAAACACCCATATAAAATGAAAACGGTTTGGCAGAAGGTGATACAAACTATGAGGAGTGGGGGAAGCCTGTAAGGGGAGGTCACCAAAATGACGGCCATTTTGAATGGCGCCATCTTGGATTTAGCTTTAATAATTCCAATGGTAAAAGTAGGTATGTGATATATCAAACTGGCAGAGACGTTTACCAGGACGACAACGATCTGCTTCAATTTAACATAACTTTATTGGTTCTCATGTTAACACAGCGATTCTCATTAATTCCAAGTAATGACGGCGTTCTCTCAAGCAGAACATGTTGAGATCGTCCTTATGTAAGGTAAATGAAGCACACGTGTCAATCAGCGTCACCCAACCAGATCCCAGTAAACACAAGGCAGGGGCCAAACGTCTTTCCAAATTCGGAGAAACAAGTTCCATCGCCAATAAACTGAAACATGGATGGTCAAACCCGGTCTGGGCCCAAGAATGTGGGGGAGCCGAGCCTCCATACAGCAAGCTGTGTCTCCCTACAGATGGAATCCTTACATATTGGAAAGGCTGAAGCACCTAAAGGACGATGACCCGACTGTGGTCAGTGCACAGGCACTACCTACCTTCCAACTGGGAAAATCTGAGCTGAATTCAAGATGGTGGCATTCAAAATGGCCGTCATGCTGGTGACATGGCCTAACTGTTTTCCTCCTTCCCCTGCAGTTTGAATGCAAAATTGGATCCTGGTCTGCCCAACCCTTTCCATTCTATGTGGGTGAGACACCCTGCATATTAGTTTGGACATCCCCTTTAAGCTCCCTCAGTGGTCGTGGCCGCCCCTCATGTTTTCCCAATGTGGCGGCCATATTAGTTGTCCTATGAATAGCCAAATGGATTTTTGTTACCAGTAGATGAAGACGCCTCAGGAGAAGGAAGGCTACTCTACGCCAACGCTGCAGAGTATAGAGGACCGCCGCCCCATCACCGAGGAGGAGGAATACAGGAATCAGCGGCGGCGTGTCACCAGACGTCGGAGGCAGATAAGGCCCGGCTCCTCTGCGCCCGTCCCCGACCCTAATTACCCCCTCACCTCCTTATCCTGCCTCATGAAGCAGGCAGCACTCTTATAACTGAGACGTCTTCTATTTTATCTTTTTTCCCTAGATTTGGTTCCACCGCACGTTCGCGGAGTCAAAATGCGCGACGACTATGATCGATCCCCGGGATGGAGAAAGATGAAACAAACGGGAAGCAATCTGGGAGCCTCTGATAATAGGATCAAAATAGACTCAATTTCCGCACCCAGAAACATGCAGACACCAATTTTTTACAAAATGACTGATGCCTGTCGGCTGTTTGGCGGCCCGGAGTGAACCCGCTGAATAAGACGGGCGGTTACTCTGCGCTGGCACGAGGCGCGCTCGCTGGAGGCCAATTTTAACTTTCGCAATCATTTTGTTTTCCTCTCACATAAAAAAATTCTGCCGTCGTTTTGTGTATGCAGCTCCGATGCGCCCGTTCTGCGTGGTTACCCTACGTCCTCCTGTTCTGATCCGGGCGGCTGCGGCACACCAGCGAACCGCAGCCAGTAGAACCCACGGATTCAATCGCTTCCTTTACCTTCAGTTTTCGCGCTATATTTTTGAATACGTGAAAACATATGCAGCGCGCTCGATTTTTGTGCGCACCAACGGCACCATGGGTAATTGATAACACCGGGACTAATTAGGCTGCTCATCTGGCTCAATCACGGCGCCGTTGTGTGAACCGGTCTGGGAGCGCAAAAAGTGCAGTAAACAGCGCTGCTACATGCGCAAAGTCCCTTCACCGTGCGATCACATCACGCCCTCGCGAGCCTGTATACGCCTACGCTCGTAGCACAAAATCCCATTTAGGCTTCTTGAGACGACCATCTTTGTGCAAAAAAACATACCTTCGTAATGCGCAGGAAATGCGACGCATTGATGTCACTAGGTTTGCCCTTATGAGTGTACTTCGCGCGCATTTCTTGCACACTCAAAAAAACAGGTCCTGCTCCATTTTCCTGCATATTTGCGTACCAAGTGCACCATAGGAGTCTATAGGAGGGGCGCAGATATGCACTCAATATGCATGCAAATGCACAACATGCTGCGCAATTTTTGCACCCAAAAAACCGCACATCTGGATCTCATTAGGCTCAATAGCCAATTAAACAAGGTAAGGGGCGGAGTCAGACGCACCTGTGAGCCGGCCTTACGTGCGCAAAACGTATAGTACTATACACCAACGTGCGCAAATCTACCTCACCGACCTCGTTCATAGCATGAAACCGTAGCGCTGAGGTGACCATATGTGCGCATACACTCGTGTACGTAAATACACACCAAATACGCAGGTTTCTTGTGTATTTCATGCGTATTTATGCCCTCCCACTCACTTCAATGGGATATAACAGTGCGTAATACGCATCAAAATAGCGCATGCTGAGATTGCGTGGAAAATACGCCGCTGTGAGTGAGCCTATTGAAGTCCGTGGGCTCTGTGCGTAAAATGCAGCATGTGAGTGAGCCCGGCCGAATTTGTAGTCACCCTAAGGGTTCGTGTCCACGGGCGGGAGCCCACAGCAGAATCTGACCCTGTCCGCGGCCGGCAGCCCTGCATACCTGTCCGGGTCGTCTTTTTTCTCTTCTGAGGCCGGCCCACATGCCAAGTACAGTAGTTGTGGGTTTTTTTTCAAACTCCTGCTTTCCCACAGAATGCCGATCCCAAAGGTCCGCAGATCCAATCCGCATGCTTTAATTCAGTTGCGGACGCCCATGTTTCCCTAAGAGCGGCTTGAACTGCGGATCATCCGCGCGGCTGCCCCATGCAGATTCTGCAATTCAGATCCACCTGTGGACATTGGGCCTTAATGTGGATGCTATATAGCACAGGTATGGCACAACCGTGCATTCATTGTTCACTTTCCAGTAGTATGTGAGACCCATATGGCATCTATGTACGTCACCGCTGGGTGTACATTATATAAGTCTTATGTAAATACTATATGGTACCACTACGTCTGCACTGTATATAACTATTGGGCGGTAATTCTTTTTATAATGCTAAATGGTGGCAGTATGTGGGGCCTGTATGCCACTATTGTACATTCATTGTTAGGTCTTCTAGGAGTACACCATATAGAATGACATGTAGAGGGCGATAGACAGGCATTATAGTATCAGAAGTGAGAGAAAACCTGTGGGTGTGGCAGGAAGCAACATAAAAAAATCAGTTCCTGCCACACTCAGGGGGAAGTTGACAGCTCAGCAGAGCTGAAAGGGCTGCAAGCCAGAGGTCCAGTGTGCACCAGTGAAGGCCCCGAGTCTGACAGGGTACACACTGTATGTGTGCTGCCCATTGTGGACAAAAAGGAGAGACAATCCGATAGGCGAGTGACCCCCAACTTGCCACAGTCTGCATTTGATAAGTCGTCTGTAGACACTGTATGGCAGTAGTATGTCTGCACTGTATGGCACTACTATAAGTTCATTTTATAACACTAAATTGCAGCAGTATGTAGGATCTGTACGGCTCTACTTCATTGTTAGTCGCTCATATAGTACTATATGGTGGTAGATATTGGACATGTATGGCAGCACCGTACTATGTAAATACTGTGTGGCAATATTATGACATTACTAGTTGGCACTTGGTGGTCCAAGAGGTAGGTATGCAGGAGTGGGGGGTATAACATGGTGGTCCAAGAGGTAGGTATGTAGGAGTGGGGGGTTTAACATGGTGGTCCAAGAGGTAGGTATGCAGGAGTGGGGGGTTTAACATGGTGGTCCAAGAGGTATGTATGCAGGAGTGGGGGGTTTAACATGGTGGGCCATGAGGTATGTATGCAGGAGTGGGGGGTTTAACATGGTGGGCCAAGAGGTATGTATGCAGGAGTGGGGGATTTAACATGGTGGTCCAAGAGGTAAGTATGCAGGAGTCGGGGATTTAACATGGTGGTCCAAGAGGTATGTATGCAGGAGTGGGGGGTTTAACATGGTGGTCCAAGAGGTAGGTATGCAGGAGTGGGGGGTTTAACATGGTGGGCCAAGAGGTAAGTATGCAGGAGTCGGGGATTTAACATGGTGGTCCAAGAGGTATGTATGCAGGAGTGGGGGGTTTAACATGGTGGTCCAAGAGGTAGGTATGCAGGAGTGGGGGATTTAACATGGTGGGCCAAGAGGTAGGTATGAAGGAGTGGGGGGTTTAACATGGTGGGCCAAGAGGTAGGTATGCAGGAGTGGGGGGTTTAACATGGTGGGCCAAGAGGTAGGTATGCAGGAGTGGGGGGTTTAACATGGTGGGCCAAGAGGTATGTATGCAGGAGTGGGGGGTTTAACATGGTGGTCCAAGAGGTAGGTATGCAGGAGTGGGGGATTTAACAGACGGGTTGTCCAAAGGTTTTGACATTGCCATATCTTACGTACCGTCAAAGTGTCCGGTGAACAGATAGATCCACGTAACGGCTGGAACAAACAGGAGAGTGAAAGACGCTGCCAGGAACTTCCTTCTCCCCCTGCAGAATCCCAGCATTCTCTCAGAATTGGGCTATCCCACAGGTCACCGTGGTTCCTACACCGGGAGCGTTGCCACACGGTCCACCGGCATGATAAATCCTACAGAGGAAAGCAGAGAAGATTTACATTTGTGGTGGGAAACATAACAGGTGAAGAATGTCACAATGTAGCTGGCTAATAATGATAAAACGCCAGCTTCATGAGGTCACCACTAGGGGGAGCTCACTGCATGGGAGCTATAATAGTGTGGAATCCCTGGGGAACATATACAGTACATACAAGACGATGCCCAGGTTATACCAGCTCTACATACACTGCTTCCCTGAAAACAAGACAGTGTCTAAAATTAAGTTTTGCTCCAAAAGATTTCATTTTTTTACATGTATAGCTGCCGGACACTACTTAATGGACTTTATTAACTGTAACGAGGGCTTTATTTTGGAGAAGAGTTCAAAAATCCTCAAAAATCCAGAAAAATCAAGCTAGGGTTTATTTTCAGGGAAACAGGGCATATATATGTATACAGTGGGGGGGAAAAGTATTTAGTCAGATCCCAATTGTACAAGTTCTCCTGTAATTGACATCATAGGTGGACCTCAACTATGAGAGAACATGAGGAATCATCCAGAAAATCACATTGTCTGATATTTAACTAATTTATTTACAAATTATGGTGGAAAATCAGTATTTGGTCAATAACAGACGTTCATCTCAATCCTTTGTTATAGATCCTTTATTGGCAATGACCGAGGTCAGACGTTTTCTGTAAGTCCTCACAAGGTTGGCACACACTGTTGCTGGTATGTTGGCCCATTCCTCCATGCAGATCTTCTCTAGGGCAGTGATGTTTGGGGCTGTCGCTGGGCAACACGGACTTTCAACTCCCTCCAAAGGTTTTCTATAGGGTTGAGATGTGGAGACTGGCTAGGCCACTCCAGGAGCTTGAAATGCTTCTTACGAAGCCACTCCTTTGTTGCCCTGGCGGTGTGCTTGGGATCATTGTCATGCTGAAAGACCCAGCCATGTTTCATCTTCAGTGCCCTTGCTGATGGAAGGAGGTTTGCGCTCAGACTCTCACGATACATGGCCCCATTCATTCTTTCATGTATACGGATCAGTCGTCCTGGTCCCTTTGCAGAGAAACAGCCCCAAAGCATGATGTTGCCCCCCCCCCCCCATGCTTCACAGTAGGTACGGTGTTCTTTGGATACAACTCAGCATTCTTTCTTCTCCAAACACGACGAGTTATATTTCTGCCAAACAGTTGTACTTTGGTTTCATCTGACCATATGACATTCTCCCAATACTCTTCAGTCGGCCCCGGACATGTACTGCCTTCAGCAGGGGGCCACGTCTGGCACTGCAGGATCTGAGTCCCTGGCGGCGTAGTGTGTTACTGATGGTAGCCTTTGTTACGTTGGTCCCGCTCTCTGCAGGATCTGAGTCCCTGGCGGTGTAGTGTATTACTGATGGTAGCCTTTGTTACGTTGGTCCCAGCTCTCTGCAGGATCTGAGTCCCTGGCGGCGTAGTGTGTTACTGATGGTGGCCTTTGTTACGTTGGTCCCGCTCTCTGCAGGATCTGAGTCCCTGGTGGTGTAGTGTGTTACTGATGGTAGCCTTTGTTACGTTGGTCCCGCTCTCTGCAGGATCTGAGTCCCTGGTGGCGCAGTGTGTTACTGATGGTGGCCTTTGTTATGTTGGTCCAGCTCTCTGCTGGATCTAAGTCCCTGGTGGCGTAGTGTGTTACTGATGGTAGCCTTTGTTACGTTGGTCCCAGCTCTCTGCAGGATCTGAGTCCCTGGCGGCGTAGTGTGTTACTGATGGTAGCCTTTGTTACGTTGGTCCCGCTCTCTGCAGGATCTGAGTCCCTGGCGGCGTAGTGTGTTACTGATGGTAGCCTTTGTTATGTTGGTCCCGCTCTCTGTAGGATCTGAGTCCCTGGCGGCGTAGTGTGTTACTGATGGTAGCCTTTGTTACGTTGGTCCCGCTCTCTGCAGGATCTGAGTCCCTGGTGGTGTAGTGTGTTACTGATGATAGCCTTTGTTATGTTGGTCCTGCTCTCTGCAGGATCTGAGTCCCTGGGGGCGTAGTGTATTACTGATGGTAGCCTTTGTTACGTTGGTCACGCTCTCTGCAGGATCTGAGTCCCTGGCGGTGTAGTGTGTTACTGATGGTAGCCTTTGTTACGTTGGTCCCGCTCTCTGCAGGATCTGAGTCCCTGGCGGTGTAGTGTGTTACTGATGGTAGCCTTTGTTACGTTGGTCCCGCTCTCTGCAGGATCTGAGTCCCTGGTGGTGTAGTGTGTTACTGATGGTAGCCTTTGTTAGGTTGGTCCCGCTCTCTGCAGGATCTGAGTCCCTGGCGGCGTAGTGTGTTAGTGATGGTGGCCTTTGTTACGTTGGTCCCGCTCTCTGCAGGATCTGAGTCCCTGGTGGTGTAGTGTGTTACTGATGGTAGCCTTTGTTAGGTTGGTCCCGCTCTCTGCAGGATCTGAGTCCCTGGCGGCGTAGTGTGTTAGTGATGGTGGCCTTTGTTACGTTGGTCCCGCTCTCTGCAGGATCTGAGTCCCTGGTGTTGTAGTGTGTTACTGATGGTAGCCTTTGTTACGTTGGTCCCGCTCTCTGCAGGATCTGAGTCCCTGGTGGCGTAGTGTGTTACTGATGGAAGCCTTTGTTACGTTGGTCCCAGCTCTCTGCAGGTCATTCACTAGGTTCCCCCGTGTGGTTCTGGGATTTTTGCTCACCGTTCTTGTGATCATTTTGACCCCACGGGGTGAGGTCTTGTGTGGAGCCCCAGATCGAGGAGATCATCAGTGGTCTTGTATCTCTTCCATCTCTAATTCTTGCTCCCACAGTTGATTTCTTCCCACCAAGCTGCTTGCCTCTTGCAGATTCAGTCTTCCCAGTCTGGTGCGGCTACAGTTTTGTTTCTGGTGTCCTTCGACAGCTCTTTGGTCTCCACCATAGTGGAGTTTGGAGTGTGACTGCTGGAGGTTGTGGACAGGTGTCATTCAACCAGGTGCCATTACTACAGGTAATGAGTGGAGGACAGAGGAGCCTCTTAAAGGAGAAGTTACAGGTCTGTGAGACCCAGAAATCCGGCCTGTTTTTAGGTGACCAAATACTTATTTTCCACCATAATTTACAAATAAATTAGTTAAAAATCAGACAATGTGATTTTCTGGATGATTCCTCATGTTGTCTCTCATAGTTGAGGTCACCTATGATGTCAATTACAGGAGAACTTGTACAATTGGGATCTGACTAAATACTTCCCCCCCCCCACTGTATACATATATATGCACATTAAGTCATCATAGTCCATATCTCTACATGCAGGATATGTGTAACTTATACCATCTGTACATATATAAGTATATACTGATATACTGGAGATGCCCAGGTTATACCAGCATGCTCCATATCACTATATACAGGAGATGTATAACTTATACCAGCTGTACATATATAATTATATACAGGGGATACCCAGGTTATACCAGCATGCTCCATATCACTATATACTGGAGATGTGTAACTTATACCAGCTGTACATATATAATATACATGAGATACCCAGGTTATACCAGCATGCTAATTTCACTATATACAGGACGTATAACTTATACCAGCTGTACATATATAATTATATACAGGAGATACCTAGGTTATACCAGCATGCTCCATATCACTATATACAGGATGTATAACTTATACCAACTGTACATATATAATTATATACAGGAGATCCCCAGGTTATACCAGCATGCTCCATATCACTATATACAGGAGATGTATAACTTATACCAGCTGTACATATATAATTATATACAGGAGATACCCAGGTTATACCAGCATGCTCCATATCACTATATACAGGAGATGTATAACTTATACCAGCTGTACATATATAATTATATACAGGAGATACCCAGGTTATACCGACATGCTCCATATCACTATATACAGGAGATGTATAACTTATACCAGCTGTACATATATAATTATATACCGGAGATACCCAGGTTATACCAGCATGCTCCATATCACTATATACAGGAGATGTATAACTTATACCAGCTGTACATATATAATTATATACAGGAGATACCCAGGTTATACCAGCATGCTCCATATCACTATATACAGGAGATGTATAACTTATACCAGCTGTACATATATAATTATATACAGGAGATACCCAGGTTATACCGACATGCTCCATATCACTATATATAGGATGTATAACTTATACCAACTGTACATATATAATTATATACAGGAGATCCCCAGGTTATACCAGCATGATCCATATCACTATATACAGGAGATGTATAACTTATACCAGCTGTACATATATAATTATATACAGGAGATACCCAGGTTATACCAGCATTCTCCATATCACTATATACAGGAGATGTATAACTTATACCAGCTGTATATATATAATTATATACAGGAGATACCCAGGTTATACCAGCATGCTCCATATCACTATATACAGGAGATGTATAACATACCAGCTGTACATATATAATTATATACCGGAGATACCCAGGTTATACCAGCATGCTCTGTATCACTATATACAGGGAGATGTATAACTTATACCAGCTGTACATATATAATTATATACAGGAGATACCCAGGTTATACCAGTATGCTCCATATCACTATATACAGGAGATGTATAACTTATACCAGCTGTACATATATAATTATATACAGGAGATACCCAGGTTATACCAGCATGGTCTATACCATTATATACAGAAGATGTATAACTTATATACTAGCTGTACATATATAATTATATACAGATGATACCCAGGTTATACCAGCATGCTCCATATTACTATATAGGAGATGTATAACTTATACCAACTGTACATATATAATTATATACAGGAGATCTCCAGGTTATATCAGCATGCTCCATATCACTATATACAGGATGTATAACTTATACCAGCTGTACATATATAATTATATACAGGGGATACCCAGGTTATACCGACATGGTCTATATCACTATATACAGGATGTATAACTTATACCAGCTGTACATATATAATTATATACAAGAGATACCCAGGTTATACCAGCATGCTCCATATCACTATATACAGGAGATGTATAACTTATACCAGCTGTACACATATCATTATATGCAGGAGATACCCAGGTTATACCAGCATGCTCCATATCACTATATACAGGAGATGTATAACTTATATACTAGCTGTACATATATAATTATATACAGATGATACCCAGGTTATACCAGCATGCTCCATATTACTATATAGGAGATGTATAACTTATACCAGCTGTACATATATAATTATATACAGGAGATCTCCAGGTTATACCAGCATGCTCCATATTACTATATAGGACATGTATAACTTATACCAACTGTACATATATAATTATATACAGGAGATCTCCAGGTTATATCAGCATGCTCCATATCACTATATACAGGAGATGTATAACTTATACCAGCTGTACATATATAATTATATACAGGAGATCCCCAGGTTATACCAGCATGCTCCACATCACTATATACAGGAGATGTATAACTTATACCAGCTGTACATATATAATTATATACAGGAGATCTCCAGGTTATACCAGCATGCTCCATATCAGTATATAGGAGATGTATAACTTATACCAGCTGTACATATATAATTATATACAGGAGATCTCCAGGTTATACCAGCATGCTCCATATTACTATATACTGCAGATATATAACATACCAGCTGTACATATATAATTATATACAGGAGATACCTAGGTTATACCAGCATGCTCCATATCACTATATATAGGATGTATAACGTATACCAACTGTACATATATAATTATATACAGGAGATCCCCAGGTTATACCAGCATGCTCCACATCACTATATACTGGAGATGTATAACTTATACCAGCTGTACATATATAATTATATACAGGAGATCCCCAGGTTATACCAGCATGCTCCATATCACTATATACAGGAGATGTATAACTTATACCAGCTGTATATATATATATAGTTATATACAGGAGATACCCAGGTTATACCAGCATGCTCCATATCACTATATACAGGAGATGTATAACTTATACCAGCTGTACATATATAATTATATACAGGAGATACCCAGGTTATACCAGCATGCTCCACATCACTATATACTGGAGATGTATAACTTATACCAGCTGTACATATATAATTATATACAGGGGATCCCCAGGTTATACCAGCATGCTCGATATCACTATATACAGGAGATGTATAACTTATACCAGCTGTACATATATCATTATATACAGGAGGTCCCCAGGTTATACCAGCATGCTCCATATCACTATATACAGGAGATATATAACTTATACCAGCTGTACATATATAATTATATACAGGAGATACCCAGGTTATACCAGCATGCTCCATATCACTAGATACAGGATGTATAACCTATACCAGCTGTACATATATAATTATATACAGAAGATACCCAGGTTATACCAGCATGCTCCATATCACTATATACAGGAGATGTGTAACTTATACCTGCTGTACATATATAATTATATACAGGAGATCCCCAGGTTATACCAGCATGCTCTATATGACTATATACAGGAGATATATAACTTATACCAGCTGTACATATATAATTATATACAGGAGATACCCAGGTTATACCAGCATGCTCCATATCACTAGATACAGGATGTATAACCTATACCAGCTGTACATATATAATTATATACAGAAGATACCCAGGTTATACCAGCATGCTCCATATCACTATATACAGGAGATGTGTAACTTATACCTGCTGTACATATATAATTATATACAGGAGATACCCAGGTTATACCAGCATGCTCTATATGACTATATACAGGAGATGTATAATTTATACACCATCTTATCCTTATAACTTTCTAGAAGCTGCAGAACTTTCCCTGACTTTGTCTCCGGGGAGGACGGATAACGACTCTCAGTGTTGGAGAATAATAACCGATACATTATCACAAGATGAAAACTCCCACTTTGATTCGCTTTTCAGAATCATCCAGACAAAGAAGCTTCGGCTTCGGCGCTTTTCGCACAAATTAACATTAAGTAGCGGCACTCCAAGCTGCAAGAATTTCTCAAAAATAATTTCCATCGGCCGGCTAATATATTCCAAGTATAATTGCCTGCATGAAGTAATCTCGCCGCTGCGCACGGGGCAGACCGCCGTATTCTGCCGCGGAGTATTGTGCCGGCACGCCTGCTGATGGGGGTCTGACTCCCCCATAGACTCTTAAATAAGGTTCCTTAAGTCTTCATCTCATTCACATCACAATGGGGTTTAAGAGTTGTGAGCGCAGAAGAACTTCTGCTCGTTGTTTTTTCATCTTTTTTTCTTAAAGGGGACATGTCCCTAATAGCCGCCAGTAATGTGAGGCTGCCCTGTAGTGTAGCTTGCTGACTTCCATATGTGACGCCAGGACCTTGCTCAATGCCCTCCTAATAAGGGCGAGTGCTACCGTTTCTATACATTGGGTAGGATGAAGAGGGTGGAGGGTTGTGGTGAGGTAGGGTGTCAGTCAGCACTCGCACTATTTTGATTTCTGCTCTGAAGCCCCTGACTCGTACATCACAATTTCAGCACAACCTTTTGCAGCAAAGCATTATGGTCCTGAACTATTAAAGGGGATGTCGGGGACTTGCTATTGGTGTCCTATCCTCAGGCTTCAAGTGTGAGTGCGACTATTTAGTCCCACGAGTGAATATTTGGATGGTCTCGGCGCTCAGACGAAGGGCCGCACCGTCCGGCTCTACTGCCTCCATAGAAAAGGCGTTTTGAAGCCAGCGCGCCCGATCTTCCCCCACGATGCAGTCACTACGGACAGGTCCTATGTGTTCTTGGACGTAGTGCTAATGGTGGCTTCGCTTGGCCCCGTTATGCAGCCGTCATCATCATGGGGTCCGTGCGGCTCCTGTCCAGCATGCCGAATCCATGCCAGAGGCTCTGAGCGAAGCTCCCAACACAGGTGTGAATACAGCCTAACCGGCTGCCGCTGCTCCAGGCCTCCGCAGCCGCAGGTCAGGTGACTACTGCAGCCAATCAAAGACTGCAGTGAACTCCTGGCATCCTGGCACACAGGATGTGAGTACTGATGCCAGGAGTTCACATGGTGTTGTTGTTGCCTCTGATTGGCCACAGGGGTCAAATGACTTATGGCAGCCGTTTGCAGATGAGGAAGAGAATGGGGCAGTGGGAGTGTCTCACCGGAGTCCGGGAGGGAAGGAGGGTGAAGACAGGGGAGTAGATTATCTATTTTATTTTGGCACTTGTTCAGCCTTTAAAAAACCCGTCTTATTGTCACAAACTACGCCGAGTCCCAGGAGCGTGCGGCGGGTCTCAAGTGTCTAACAGCAAAACTGTCTTTGCTGCCCATAGCAACCAATCACAAGATGGCAACCAATCAGCAACCAATCACAACATAGTAACCAATCACAGCAACCAATCATAGTACAGCTTTCCTTTTAACAAGGAATGCGGGCGGAGCTCTGACTGTTGCTATGGGTAACGCAGACCCTCCCCCTATAAGGACTCATTCGCACATTTGCAGCATATTACACATGTAATACGGAGTGAGCCGACCCGCTGTTTTCATTGGTTTATTCACGGCTGCGGGTTTTTTACCAATAAACCGCATCCTGTCCGATTTTGTTCTGTTTTACGGGCAGAAATTGTCCATTAAATTACTTGTACTGCGCGAATCCGCACGACACGCAGATTCACTGCGCATTTGTGACGGAAATCAAATGGCCTACTGCGGGTTTTTTTGCTCACGTGCAAAAACAATGCAACACGGAATCCGCGGTGTTTGGGCCACGGCGCCCGCGGCAGCACAACATATTTGCGCCATGAACGAGGCAGCCTTTGTGCGTATCGGTGCATTGTACGTTTTGCGCACACGCCGCCTGTTCACACGTGCGCACATTACACCCCCACCCTGACGTAACAGACCCTTTAGTTAATGAGTTCCCATTATGTTCTAATTCTCACGAAATTGCACATTTGCGCACCTCCCACAGACGTCTGCGGGGGCCTTTGCTGTGCAATACACAGAACGATCAGCCGCTCCTACATTTGTGCACAAATAGCGCAGCAAAAAGTGCAGCCGCGCTCGCAAATCCGCCACCCCAATGCGCAAAAATGCATATGAACTACAATCTTCTGTAAATCCGTGCACGCATCCCGCCATTCGTAAGAAACCCTGCTGCGTATCCACCCCGTGTGACATCACCAGAGACGGTCCGGCAGTGACGGGGTTACGCCGGGGGACACGCCAATACACGCGGTTGGTATTTTGCAGCTTCGTCGGACGGATAATTATAGCGCCAAGAAACGACAACAAACGCTGGGAGCTGTCAGGTCCGAAAAATAAGATTTGTCCTGATCACACATCGCAAAATCCTCCCCAATTTGCCGTGATTTGCGCACGCTTTTAAGCCGCCTGTCACACCTCATCAGGCCGCGCACCGCATCAGATCCCAATTTGCTCCAGTTTATTAGCGCGCCTGGAGAAGAGAGGTCACCCCGATTATTTATGACACCCCCCTCGCCAAACGCACGCACATGTCGGCTGTCAGACCTAATAAAATGGCAGCTTACGAGGCGGCGGCGGATGAAAGCTCAGACAATTTGCCTATTTAGTCCCCAGCGAGCTGGAAGATGGCAACGACTGAGAAGTGACACTAATGTGCTGCGGCCCCCCCGAGTGCGAGAAGAGGGGCCGCCGGGACTCAAACACCAGAACGTGCCGGGAAACAAGACGGGAAGAGATCACCAACGGAATAGATTACGGGGTGCGGAGCCAGACGGACGGGGTGCTGGAGGCCTACATCACCGACCCCGTACATGTCTGTGGGCTCCCGGACGGGCGCGGTGCTGGAGGCCTACATCACCGACCCCATACATGTCTGTGGGCTCCCCGGATGGACGGGGTGCTGGAGGCCTACATCACCGACCCCGTACATGTCTGTGGGCTCCTCGGACGGGCGCGGTGCTGGAGGCCTACATCACCGACCCCATACATGTC
The DNA here is from genome assembly GCF_035609145.1 of Eleutherodactylus coqui. Taxonomy (NCBI): domain Eukaryota; kingdom Metazoa; phylum Chordata; class Amphibia; order Anura; family Eleutherodactylidae; genus Eleutherodactylus; species Eleutherodactylus coqui. The sequence continues at coordinate 2,766,100 of NC_089838.1, forward strand.
TGTGGGCTCCTCGAACGGACTGGGTGCTGGAGACCTACATCACCGACGCCGTACATGGATGTCTGTGGGCTCCTCGGACGGGCGCGCGTGCTGGAAGCCTACATCACCGACCCCGTACATGTCTGTGGGCTCCTCGGACGGGCGCGCGTGCTGGAAGCCTACATCACCGACCCCGTACATGTCTGTGGGCTCCCGGACGGGTGCGGTGCTGGAGGCCTAGATCACCGACCCCATACATGTCTTTGGGCTCCCCGGATGGACGGGGTGCTGGAGGCCTACATCACCGACCCCGTACATGTCTGTGGGCTCCTCAGACGGGCGCGCGTTCTGGAGGCCTACATCACCGACCCCATACATGTCTGTGGGCTCCCCGGACGGACGGGGTGCTGGAGGCCTACATCACCGACCCCGTACATGTCTGTGGGCTCCTCAGACGGGCGCGCGTTCTGGAGGCCTACATCACCGACCCCATACATGTCTGTGGGCTCCCCGGACGGACGGAGTGTTGGAGGCCTACATCACCGACCCCGTACATGTCTGTGGGCTCCTCAGACGGGCGCGCGTTCTGGAGGCCTACATCACCGACCCCATACATGTCTGTGGGCTCCCCGGACGGACGGGGTGCTGGAGGCCTACATCACCGACCCCATACATGTCTGTGGGCTCCCCGGACGGACGGGGTGTTGGAGGCCTACATCACCGACCCCGTACATGGATGTGGGCTCCCCGGACGGACGGAGTGCTGGAGGCCTACATCACCGACCCCATACATGTCTGTGGGCTCCCCGGACGGACGCGGTGCTGGAGGCCTACATCACCGACCCCGTACATGTCTGTGGGCTCCCCGGACGGGCGCGCGTGCTGGAGGCCTACATCACCGGCCCCATACATGTCTGTGGGCTCCCCGGACGGACGCGGTGCTGGAGGCCTACATCACAGACCCCGTACATGTCTGTGGGCTCCCCGGACGGGCGCGCGTGCTGGAGGCCTACATCACCGGCCCCATACATGTCTGTGGGCTCCCCGGACGGACGCGGTGCTGGAGGCCTACATCACCGACCCCATACATGTCTGTGGGCTCCCCGGACAGGCGCGCGGTGCTGGAGGCCTACATCACAGACCCCGTACATGTCTGTGGGCTCCTCGGACGGGCGCGCGTGCTGGAGGCCTACATCACCGGCCCCATACATGTCTGTGGGCTCCCCGGACGGACGCGGTGCTGGAGGCCTACATCACAGACCCCATACATGTCTGTGGGCTCCCCGGACGGACGGCGTGCTGGAGGCCTACATCACCGACCCCATACATGTCTGTGGGCTCCCCGGACGGACGGCGTGCTGGAGGCCTACATCACCGACCCCATACATGTCTGTGGGCTCCCCGGACGGACGCGGTGCTGGAGGCCTACATCACAGACCCCATACATGTCTGTGGGCTCCCCGGACGGACGCGGTGCTGGAGGCCTACATCACCGACCCCGTACATGTCTGTGGGCTCCTCGGACGGGCGCGGTGCTGGAGGCCTACATCACCGACCCCATACATGTCTGTGGGCTCCCCGGACGGACGCGGTGCTGGAGGCCTACATCACCGACCCCATACATGTCTGTGGGCTCCCCGGACGGACGCGGTGCTGGAGGCCTACATCACCGACCCCATACATGTCTGTGGGCTCCCCGGACGGACGGCGTGCTGGAGGCCTACATCACCGACCCCATACATGTCTGTGGGCTCCCCGGACGGACGCGGTGCTGGAGGCCTACATCACAGACCCCATACATGTCTGTGGGCTCCCCGGACGGACGCGGTGCTGGAGGCCTACATCACCGACCCCATACATGTCTGTGGGCTCCTCGGACGGGCGCGGTGCTGGAGGCCTACATCACCGACCCCATACATGTCTGTGGGCTCCCCGGACGGACGCGGTGCTGGAGGCCTACATCACCGACCCCATACATGTCTGTGGGCTCCCCGGACGGACGCGGTGCTGGAGGCCTACATCACCGACCCCATACATGTCTGTGGGCTCCCCGGATGGACGGGGTGCTGGGTATTTGTGTGGGCAGTACACAGAGAATAGAGCTGATTTCTCTGGGCTCGCCTGCAGTCTGCCCTTCTCTGCAGAAGTCTCGATACACGCAAACGTGCAATATGCTGCGCAACTCCGCAAAAAAGGGAACACATGATGCTGAATAGCCTTTTACATCAGGGTGGGGGGGCTGCGCCCGTGTGACCCGGCCCTGCATGAGCAAAGAGTAAAGTAAAATGCGTCGATGCATGCGCAAATCTACCTGTTCATGACACAAATGTGTTGTACTGAAATGTGTGCAATTGCAGATATGTCTGTAGGAGCCCTGAGTGTGTGTGTGTATATATATATATATATATATGTGTGTGTGTGTGTGTGTGTGTGTGTGTGATGTACTGTATGTGTAATGTATATATGTGCCTCTCTGTATACATATGTGTGTGTGTGTGTGTGATGTACTGTATGTGTAATGTATATGTGTGTCTCTGTGTATATATATGTGTGTGTGTGATGTACTGTATGTGTAATGTATATATGTGCCTCTCTGTATATATATGTGTGTGTAATGTGTATGTCTGTATGTATGTAGGTATTTATGTCTCTGTATGAATATATGTGTGTATAGTGTATACTGTATATGTTTCGGTATATATGTGTATGTACAGTATGTGTAGTGTGTATGTATATATATATATAGTATGATTACGCCTACAAGAGCAGGATTGCGTCTTTCCGGAGGGTTCTGCGCTCTCGCAGGTCGGCCCGGCGCTCTCACTCACCTCCACAACTTCTTCTGCACAGAGTTGTAAATCAAAAGCTGAAAATAGTCTGTGCGGCTGCCAAGTGTCCGGCGCTATTCTGGGCACCGGCGGCTCCGATTGGGATTCCGGCTCCTCTCTGTCCCTTTAAACATGGCGGCTCATCTATTAATAGTGACTGCGCCTGCTGCTGATGGTAATGAGATGGAAACAGTTACCGGCCCGCGACAACGCGCACATTACTACCGAGGGACCCTGGGGGCGCCGCCGCGAGATGCCACCGACTCTAATGTTATGTGCGCCAAAGATGTAGCACAGCGCCAGGTCAGAGTTATCAGTCAGGGCAGGTCAATGGGCACGTAGGTGATACATGGCCCTACAGGGGATGAAGAACTACAACTCCCAACCTGCCCAGGTAGGCCGAGAAAAGGTAACGCCTAACGATGCAGAGAATGAAAATGAGTTTCTTTAGTTGCGCAAAACCGTTCCAAGTCAGAAGGAAATGGGTCAACCACGAAAACCGTATGATTACACTATGCTCTCAAAAGTATTGCGCCCCCACCGATCCTGCGCCGTCAGTTGAAGCGGATATGCAGATTGGGTTTGTGAGCATTAAGCCCCATTTACACGGGACGAGTGTCCGCTAAACGATGCCCACCCCTCGTCTCCACACATACTGGCTGCGGTGCTGCTGCACGGGAGCGAGTATCACTGACTCACAGCGGGGCGGCTGCAGGAGATTTCTCGCCTCGCTCCCCTCTCCATAATATAGCAGCTGTTCAGTACTGAATGGCTGCTATATACACTGAGCGATCAGGATTTTAAGCTACATACACGATGATCGCTGATCGCTCAGTGTAAAGCCGCGGTCAGTACTGAAGGCCACTGTGTTAGTAAATGGAGAGGGGCGGGGGAGCAAGCAGAGGAATCTCCAGCAGCCGCCCCACTGGGAGCAGCGATACTCACTCCTGTGTGACAGCATGTATGTGCAGGGACAAGTGCCGGGCATGGCTTGCCCAACAGTCGTCCCGTGTAAATGGGGGTTAAGGTATAAAGGAGAGGATCCCAGTGCAGAAACCATCAGATGCCATCAAGACTTCCAACGGGGTCCGGTGGGGGATGTCAACAACCGATCAGTACGGACATCGCAGCTTCTGGACCTCCCAGAGTCCACTGTTGGCCATCTTATTGGGAGATGGAAGCCCTCCGGTGTGTGCGGTGCCGCCACGTCCAGGGAGACCTCGTAAACTGACGGATCGTGGACATTGAAGCCTTGTAGGCGCTGTGAAGACATCACACACATCATCTGCCCTCGCCCAGGGGTCTCACCAGCCATGGGGACCTCCATTAGCACCAGAACCCTCCGTAGGAAGAAAATGTTTCAAGATGTAAAAGAACTCCGCGCTCATAGGAGTGCTGACAAATCCAAAGAGCCAGTGGGCAAAAGAAGTATCTGAAGACATTTACTGTATATATATATATATATATTCTGCCTGTATATGCTATATCATTCATCATCGGCCCCACAAAGGCTCTTTATGGGGCCGAAATGCGTTGCCTTTCATCTCTGTTGCAAGAATAAGTATATGGACTTCCTATCCAGTATGTGAGACCTGTGGGTACTACTATTAGGAGGGGCTCCTGTACACCCCCCCCCCCCTCTGCTCCCATCACAGTAAGTATATGGACTTCCTATCCAGTATGTGAGACCTGTGGGTACTACTATTAGGGGGGGCTCCTGTACACCCCCCCCCCCCCTCCCATCACAGTAAGTATATGGACTTCCTATCCAGTATGTGAGACCTGTGGGTACTACTATTAGGAGGGGCTCCTGTACCCCCCCCCCCCCCCCTCCCCTCCCATCACAGTAAGTATCTTCAGATACTTTCTTGCCAACTGGCTCTTTGGATTGGTCAGCACTCCTATGGACGCCGAGTTCTTTTATATTTTGACACATTTTCTTTCTATACCCCGGAAACTCTTTGGGAGTTCACTGGATTCCCCTGCGGCTCTCTTGGTGTGGATGCCTTTGATGCCATAGGAAGACTGGTTACTTGTGGAGCCAGGACTGCAGGGGTGGAGGTCTGGCCCCATTTCCCGGGGGTCCAGACATCCACGCCAGGTAAGTCCTCCTTTTCCTACATTTGATATTTTGCCTCTGTGGCGCTTTACTAAAACCCTCCATAGGGAACGGCATGTAAAGGGTTACCATGTACGAGCGGCTGCACACAACATCACAGCAGAGACCGGACTGTAGGTGAGTGGAGGTGTTGTGGACAGGTGAATCACAGGACACCATCTTCCGATCGGATGGTCGAACTTGGGTGTAGTGGTCGCCCGGAGAGCGGTCTCTATATAACTGTATCGCCCCAGCAGTGAAGTTTGGTGAAGGTGGTGCTATGGTGTGTGTGTGGGGGAGGGGGGGGGGTATGCTAGAAGAGACAAGGGCCATTGGTTGTAGTGAAGTCTACAGAGGGGACTGTATACTTTGCTGGGCCACAGTGGGGGCTCTCATAGAAGTCTCTGTATTACTTTGTGGGACCATGGAGGGGGATCTATTAGTTTGGGGGTTCACAGAATAGGCTGCATCAGTTTGCAGCGGCACAGAGAGGGATATATTAATTTGTGGTGGCATCAAAAGAGCTTTATTAATTTGTGGTGGCATGGAGGAGGCTCTGTAACTTTGTGGAGGTATAAAGGGGGTCCTATTACTTTGTGAGGACATAAAGGGAGCTCTAGAACTTTCTTAAGACACAGAGGTGGCACAGGGCATAAAGGGGGCTCTATCTTTTTATGGTGGCACATAGGAGGCTCTATTACTTTCTGGGTGTGCACAGGGCATAGAGGGGCCTCTATTACTTTGTGCTGGCACATAGGAGGCGCTATTACTTTCTGGGTGTGCACAGGGCATAGAGGGGCCTCTATTACTTTGTGGTGGCACAGAGGAGGCTCTGTTACTTTGTTGTGGCACAGGGCATAGAGGGGCCTCTATTACTTTGTGGTGGCACAGGGCATAGAGGGGCCTCTATTACTTTGTTGTGGCACAGGGCATAGAGGGGCCTCTATTACTTTGTGGTGGCACAGAGGAGGCTCTATTACTTTCTGGGTGTGCACAGGGCATAGAGGGGCCTCTATTACTTTGTGGTGGCACAGAGGAGGCTCTGTTACTTTGTTGTGGCACAGGGCATAAAGGGGGCTCTATCTTTTTGTGGTGGCACATAGGAGGCTCTATTACTTTCTGGGTGTGCAGAGGCGGCTCTATTACTTATTCAGGGTACAATGTGGGCAATACCACTTTATGAAGGGGCATAATGGGAAATGATTCTTATGGACGGGGAGAAAGGAGAGCATTATAACTGTGGACCATAAGTGATGTATTATTTCTTGCTGTGGGCACTAAATGTGAAGCCACTATGATTTTAAGGGGCACTAGTATTCTTTAAAGTGCAAGGGGGGGGGGGGGCACTATTACCATTAGGATGCATTAACACTGGTACTGTATTGGTGTGTCTGAAGGTTGGCGACTATGTGCACAGGCAAGAGGAGCAAGGAGAACCAAAGCAAGGGCGCTTGGCATAGAACAGTGGTACAGCCGAGTATAGTTACAGCACAGAGGGGGACCCAAGTTGTGTGAACCGCCCAGGGTCTATGGTGTATATAATACTCCAATGTTCCGGCCTAAAGGTCCCCCCATCTATCCTCAGAGCTTCCCGGCGGAGGCTCAGGGCAGTTGTGGGCACCTTATTTGTTGATTCCATAGATCCTTACAGCATGACCATCACAGATGGTAAATTAGGCTCCCCCGCCCCCTCCAATCCTGATCATTTCCATCTCTGATGAATGCTGAATTCTCCCGGTCCAATCGCATTAGATAAGATGAAATAGCCTCAATTCCACTGACATTCTGTCATATCACAATAATTAGAGCATCAACCACTTATCTTCCTCTAAAGACATTCCCTGAGGGCCAATTATCATGAAACGTGCCCTCTCTCATTCAGTTATTTTCATTACATGATCCCATATAGATGTAGATACTTTTGTGTCTCCGTGTAGCACCAGATGGCGGATGCAACGTCAAAAGAAAGGGCCTGGAACAACAAGTGAGACGGAGCCCAGGTGCCTTTGTGAGACTGAATAGCGAATAATTACAGGGCAAATATAAAATTCCTGTAGATTAAGGTTTTCTAATAGGCACCAGCTTTGTACATAGGTTTAAAGGGACATTCTGCATGGCTAATAAGTATCAGACTGCACATTATATAGGAACTTCTGGCTGCAAGTCATGTAATTAACAGCATATTCTTTACATAGGGAGCAGTATAATAGTAGTTATATTCTTGTACATAGGAGGCAGTATTATAGTAGTTATATTCTTGTACATAGGGGACAGTATTATAGTATTTATATTCTTGTACATAGGGGGCAGTATTATAGTAGTTATATTCTTGTACATAGGGGGCAGTATTATAGTAGTTATATTCTTGTACATAGGAGGCAGTATTATAGTAGTTATATTCTTGTACATAGGGGGCAGTATTATAGTAGTTATATTCTTGTACATAGGAGGCAGTATTATAGTAGTTATATTCTTGTACATAGGGGGCAGTATTATAGTAGTTATATTCTTGTACATAGGGGGCAGTATTATAGTAGTTATATTCTTGTACATAGGGGCAGTATTATAGTAGTTATATTCTTGTACATAGGAGCAGTATTATAGTAGTTATATTCTTGTACATAGGAGCAGTATTATAGTAGTTATATTCTTGTACATAGGAGGTAGTATTATAGTAGTTATATTCTTGTACATAGAGGGCAGTATTATAGTAGTTATATTCTTCTACATAGGGGGCAGTATTATAGTAGTTATATTCTTGTATATATAGGGGGCAGTATTATAGTAGTTATATTCTTGTACATAGAGGGCAGTATTATAGTAGTTATATTCTTCTACATAGGGAGCAGTATTATAGTAGTTATATTGTTGTACATAGGGGGCAATATTATAGTAGTTATATTCTTGTACATAGGAGCAGTATTATAGTAGTTATATTCTTGTACATAGGGGGCAATATTATAGTAGTTATATTCTTGTACATAGGAGCAGTATTATAGTAGTTATATTCTTGTACATAGGGGGCAGTATTATAGTAGTTATATTCTTGTACATAGGGGGCAGTATTATAGTAGTTATATTCTTGTACATAGGGGGCAGTATTATAGTAGTTATATTCTTGTACATAGGGGGCAGTATTATAGTAGTTATATTCTTGTACATAGGTGGCAGTATTATAGTAGTTATATTCTTGTACATAGGAGCAGTATTATAGTAGTTATATTCTTGTACATCAGGGGATAGTATTATATTAGTTATATTCATGTACATAGGAGCAGTATTATAGAAGTTATATTCATGTACATAGGAGGCAGTATTATAGTAGTTATATTCTTGTACATAGGGAGCAGTATTATAGTAGTTATATTCTTGTACATAGGGGGCCGTATTATAGTAGTTATACTCCTGTACATAGGAGCAGTATTATAATAGTTATATTCTTGTACATAGGGGGCAGTATTATAGTAGTTATATTCTTGTACATACGGGGCAGTATTATAGTAGTTATATTCTTGTACATAGGGGGCAGTATTATAGTAGTTATATTCTTGTACATAGGAGCAGTATTATAATAGTTATATTCTTGTACATAGGGGGCAGTATTATAGTAGTTATATTCTTGTACATACGGGGCAGTATTATAGTAGTTATATTCTTGTACATACGGGGCAGTATTATAGTAGTTATATTCTTGTACATACGGGGCAGTATTATAGTAGTTATATTCTTGTACATACGGGGCAGTATTATAGTAGTTATATTCTTGTACATACGGGGCAGTATTATAGTAGTTATATTCTTGTACATAGGGGGCAGTATTATAGTAGTTATATTCTTGTACATAGGGGGCAGTATTATAGTAGTTATATTCTTGTACATAGGGGGCAGTATTATAGTAGGTATATTCTTGTACACAGGGGGCAGTATTATAGTAGTTATATTCTTGTACATAGGGGGCAGTATTATAGTAGTTATATTCTTGTACATAGGGAGGCAGTATAATAGTAGTTATATTCTTGTACATAGGGGGCAGTATTATAGTAGTTATATTCTTGTACATAGGGGGCAGTATTATAGCAGTTATATTCTTGTACATAGGAGCAGTATTATAGTAGTTATATTCTTGTACATAGGGGCAGTATTATAATAGTTATATTCTTGTACATAGGGGGCAGTATTATAGTAGTTATATTCTTGTACATAGGAGGCAGTATTATAGTAGTTATATTCTTGTACATAGGGGGCAGTATTATAGTAGTTATATTCTTGTACATAGGGGGCAGTATTATAGTAGTTATATTCTTGTACATAGGGGGCAGTATTATAGTAGTTATATTCTTGTACATAGGGGGCAGTATTATAGTAGTTATATTCTTGTACATAGGTGGCAGTATTATAGTAGTTATATTCTTGTACATAGGAGCAGTATTATATTAGTTATATTCATGTACATAGGAGCAGTATTATAGAAGTTATATTCATGTACATAGGAGGCAGTATTATAGTAGTTATATTCTTGTACATAGGGAGCAGTATTATAGTAGTTATATTCTTGTACATAGGGGGCCGTATTATAGTAGTTATACTCCTGTACATAGGAGCAGTATTATAATAGTTATATTCTTGTACATAGGGGGCAGTATTATAGTAGTTATATTCTTGTACATACGGGGCAGTATTATAGTAGTTATATTCTTGTACATAGGGGGCAGTATTATAGTAGTTATATTCTTGTACATAGGAGCAGTATTATAATAGTTATATTCTTGTACATAGGGGGCAGTATTATAGTAGTTATATTCTTGTACATACGGGGCAGTATTATAGTAGTTATATTCTTGTACATACGGGGCAGTATTATAGTAGTTATATTCTTGTACATACGGGGCAGTATTATAGTAGTTATATTCTTGTACATACGGGGCAGTATTATAGTAGTTATATTCTTGTACATACGGGGCAGTATTATAGTAGTTATATTCTTGTACATAGGGGGCAGTATTATAGTAGTTATATTCTTGTACATAGGGGGCAGTATTATAGTAGTTATATTCTTGTACATAGGGGGCAGTATTATAGTAGGTATATTCTTGTACACAGGGGGCAGTATTATAGTAGTTATATTCTTGTACATAGGGGGCAGTATTATAGTAGTTATATTCTTGTACATAGGGAGGCAGTATAATAGTAGTTATATTCTTGTACATAGGGGGCAGTATTATAGTAGTTATATTCTTGTACATAGGGGGCAGTATTATAGCAGTTATATTCTTGTACATAGGAGCAGTATTATAGTAGTTATATTCTTGTACATAGGGGCAGTATTATAATAGTTATATTCTTGTACATAGGGGGCAGTATTATAGTAGTTATATTCTTGTACATAGGAGGCAGTATTATAGTAGTTATATTCTTGTACATAGGGGGCAGTATTATAGTAGGTATATTCTTGTACACAGGGGGCAGTATTATAGTAGTTATATTCTTGTACATAGGGGGCAGTATTATAGTAGTTATATTCTTGTACATAGGGAGGCAGTATTATAGTAGTTATATTCTTGTACATAGGGGGCAGAATTATAGTAGTTATATTCTTGTACATAGGGGGCAGTATTATAGCAGTTATATTCTTGTACATAGGAGCAGTATTATAGTACTTATATTCTTGTACATAGGGGCAGTATTATAATAGTTATATTCTTGTACATAGGGGGCAGTATTATAGTAGTTATATTCTTGTACATAGGAGGCAGTATTATAGTAGTTATATTCTTGTACATAGGGGGCAGTATTATAGTAGTTATATTCTTGTACATAGGGGGCAGTATTATAGTAGTTATATTCTTGTACATAGGGGGCAGTATTATAGTAGTTATATTCTTGTACATAGGGGGCAGTATTATAGTAGTTATATTCTTGTACATAGGAGCAGTATTATAGTAGTTATATTCATGTACATAGAAGGCAGTATTATAGTAGTTATATTCTTGTACATAGGAGGTAGTATTATAGTAGTTATATTCTTGTACACAGGGGGCAGTATTATAGTAGTTATATTCTTGTTCATAGAGGGCAGTATTATAGTAGTTATATTCTTGTACATAGGGGCAGTATTATAGTAGTTATATTCTTGTACATAGAAGCAGTATTATAGTAGTTATATTCTTGTACATAGGGGGCAGTATTATAGTAGTTATATTCTTCTACATAGGGGGCAGTATTATAGTAGTTATATTCTTGTACATAGAAGCAGTATTATAGTAGTTATATTCTTGTACATAGGAGCAGTATTATAGTAGTTATATTCTTGTACATAGGAGCAGTATTATAGTAGTTATATTCTTGTACATAGGGGGCAATATTATAGTAGTTATATTCTTGTACATAGGAGCAGTATTATAGTAGTTATATTCTTGTACATAGGGGGCAGTATTATAGTAGTTATATTCTTGTACATAGGGGGCAGTATTATAGTAGTTATATTCTTGTACATAGGGGGCAGTATTATAGTAGTTATATTCTTGTACATAGGGGGCAGTATTATAGTAGTTATATTCTTGTACATAGGTGGCAGTATTATAGTAGTTATATTCTTGTACATAGGAGCAGTATTATATTAGTTATATTCATGTACATAGGAGCAGTATTATAGAAGTTATATTCATGTACATAGGAGGCAGTATTATAGTAGTTATATTCTTGTACGTAGGGAGCAGTATTATAGTAGTTATATTCTTGTACATAGGGGGCCGTATTATAGTAGTTATACTCCTGTACATAGGAGCAGTATTATAATAGTTATATTCTTGTACATAGGGGGCAGTATTATAGTAGTTATATTCTTGTACATACGGGGCAGTATTATAGTAGTTATATTCTTGTACATAGGAGGCAGTGTTATAGTAGGTATATTCTTGTACATAGGGGGCAGTATTATAGTAGTTATATTCTTGTACATAGGGGGCAGTATTATAGTAGTTATATTCTTGTACATAGGGGCAGTATTATAGTAGTTATATTCTTGTACATAGGGGGCAGTATTATAATAGTTATATTCTTGTACATAGGGGGCAGTATTATAGTAGTTATATTCTTGTACATACGGGGCAGTATTATAGTAGTTATATTCTTGTACATACGGGGCAGTATTATAGTAGTTATATTCTTGTACATACGGGGCAGTATTATAGTAGTTATATTCTTGTACATACGGGGCAGTATTATAGTAGTTATATTCTTGTACATACGGGGCAGTATTATAGTAGTTATATTCTTGTACATAGGGGGCAGTATTATAGTAGTTATATTCTTGTACATAGGGGGCAGTATTATAGTAGTTATATTCTTGTACATAGGGGGCAGTATTATAGTAGGTATATTCTTGTACACAGGGGGCAGTATTATAGTAGTTATATTCTTGTACATAGGGGGCAGTATTATAGTAGTTATATTCTTGTACATAGGGAGGCAGTATAATAGTAGTTATATTCTTGTACATAGGGGGCAGTATTATAGTAGTTATATTCTTGTACATAGGGGGCAGTATTATAGCAGTTATATTCTTGTACATAGGAGCAGTATTATAGTAGTTATATTCTTGTACATAGGAGGCAGTATTATAGTAGTTATATTCTTGTACATAGGGGGCAGTATTATAGTAGTTATATTCTTGTACACAGGGGGCAGTATTATAGTAGTTATATTCTTGTACATAGGGGGCAGTATTATAGTAGTTATATTCTTGTACATAGGGAGGCAGTATAATAGTAGTTATATTCTTGTACATAGGGGGCAGTATTATAGTAGTTATATTCTTGTACATAGGGGGCAGTATTATAGCAGTTATATTCTTGTACATAGGAGCAGTATTATAGTAGTTATATTCTTGTACATAGGAGGCAGTATTATAGTAGTTATATTCTTGTACATAGGGGGCAGTATTATAGTAGGTATATTCTTGTACACAGGGGGCAGTATTATAGTAGTTATATTCTTGTACATAGGGGGCAGTATTATAGTAGTTATATTCTTGTACATAGGGAGGCAGTATTATAGTAGTTATATTCTTGTACATAAGGGGCAGAATTATAGTAGTTATATTCTTGTACATAGGGGGCAGTATTATAGCAGTTATATTCTTGTACATAGGAGCAGTATTATAGTACTTATATTCTTGTACATAGGGGCAGTATTATAATAGTTATATTCTTGTACATAGGGGGCAGTATTATAGTAGTTATATTCTTGTACATAGGAGGCAGTATTATAGTAGTTATATTCTTGTACATAGGGGGCAGTATTATAGTAGTTATATTCTTGTACATAGGGGGCAGTATTATAGTAGTTATATTCTTGTACATAGGGGGCAGTATTATAGTAGTTATATTCTTGTACATAGGGGGCAGTATTATAGTAGTTATATTCTTGTACATAGGAGCAGTATTATAGTAGTTATATTCATGTACATAGAAGGCAGTATTATAGTAGTTATATTCTTGTACATAGGAGGTAGTATTATAGTAGTTATATTCTTGTACACAGGGGGCAGTATTATAGTAGTTATATTCTTGTTCATAGAGGGCAGTATTATAGTAGTTATATTCTTGTACATAGGGGCAGTATTATAGTAGTTATATTCTTGTACATAGAAGCAGTATTATAGTAGTTATATTCTTGTACATAGGGGGCAGTATTATAGTAGTTATATTCTTCTACATAGGGGGCAGTATTATAGTAGTTATATTCTTGTACATAGAAGCAGTATTATAGTAGTTATATTCTTGTACATAGGGGGCAGTATTGTAGTAGTTATATTCTTGTATATAGGGGGCAGTATTATAGTAGTTATATTCTTGTACATAGGAGCAGTATTATAGTAGTTATATTCTTGTATATAGGGGCAGTATTATAGTAGTTATATTCTTGTATATAGGGGCAGTATTATAGTAGTTATATTCTTGTACATAGGGGGCAGTATTATAGTAGTTATATTCTTATACATAGGAGGCAGTATTATAGTAGTTATATTCTTGTACATAGGAGGCAGTATTATAGTAGTTATATTCTTGTACATAGGGGGCAGTATTATAGTAGTTATATTCTTGTACATAGGGGGCAGTATTATAGTAGTTATATTCTTGTACATAGGAGCAGTATTATAGTAGTTATATTCTTGTACATAGGGGGCAGTATTGTAGTAGTTATATTCTTGTACATAGGGGGCAGTATTATAGTAGTTATATTCTTGTACATAGGAGGCAGTATTATAGTAGTTATATTCTTGTACATAGGAGTAGTATTATAGTAGTTATATTCTTGTACATAAGACCAGTATTATAGTAGTTATATTCTTGTACATAGGGGGCAGTATTGTAGTAGTTATATTCTTGTACATAGGGGGCAGTATTATAGTAGTTATATTCTTGTACATAGGGGCAGTATTATAGTAGTTATATTCTTGTACATAGGGGCAGTATTATAGTAGTTATATTCTTGTACATAGGAGTAGTATTATAGTAGTTATATTCTTGTACATAAGACCAGTATTATAGTAGTTATATTCTTGTACATAGGGGGCAGTATTGTAGTAGTTATATTCTTGTACATAGGGGGCAGTATTATAGTAGTTATATTCTTGTACATAGGGGCAGTATTATAGTAGTTATATTCTTGTACATAGGGGCAGTATTATAGTAGATATATTCTTGTACATAGGGAGCAGTATTATAGTAGTTATATTCTTGTACATAGGGGGCAGTATTATAGTAGTTATATTCTTGTACATAGGGGGCAGTATTATAGTAGTTATATTCCTGTACATAGGAGCAGTATTATAGTAATTATATTCTTGTACATAGGGGGCAGTATTATAGTAGTTATATTCTTGTACATAGGGGGCAGTATTATAGTAGTTATATTCTTGTACATAGGGGGCAGTATTATAGTAGTTATATTCTTGTACATAAGGGGCAGTATTATAGTAGTTATATTCTTGTACATAGGGGGCAGTATTATAGTAGTTATATTCTTGTACATAGGGGGCAGTTTTATAATTGTTATATTATTGTAGTTAGAGGGCTGTATTATAGTAGATATAGTCTGGTACATAACAGGCAATACTATAGTACTCATTATTAAAGTGGTAGTATTGTGCTCAAGATTGTGAATTTTATGAGCTACTGCTATTATACCACCACTATTTCTTGAACTTATCATTTAGTCTTTAGTGCACCTTTAAGTTGTTTACATGACGTGGTGCTATGGAACATTTGGATCACTTTGGTAGTACGCCTGATATAACTTGCAGGGCATTAAAGAAAAATTGTATTCAACGCCAATGCAGCTGTCATTGAAATGGTCCCACGGTAGCGGTCACAGACTTCCTCATAATGGCTGAGAAAATGATATAAAGTAAACTCAATTCTACATTCTGCAAGTTACCGGGATAAAATATGGCCTGTTGAAATCTAATATGTTGCAAGTAACTGTCTTAAACCAAAAATGTCATCCTGAGTGATAAATACCCCTGGAGATAGAAGTCATTGAAATATTAAGAAGTGGTCATCAAAGAAAATCAAACCATAACAGGCAGTTTAGAGGTCCATTATGGAGCGTCATTCCCAGGCAGGCAATATGTCTCTGCCAGCATCTATCTCTTCAAGAATCTACAAGTAGAGGAATAAAGCCGCCTTCACCCCGAAGCCCTTCAGTTCTCGATGTTTGAGAAATAAAAGAATAGCCTAAAAAAAACATGTTGTCATGAAATCCCTTTAAGAAGAGATCATCAAGGAGAAGAGAACAATAGCAGACAGTTTAGACGTCCATTAGCTAATGTGTTTTACAAGCTGCTAATACATTTTTGTCCTTGAGTCCAGCTGTAAATAACCATCCAATAGGTGGCGCTGCAAAGGCATTGCACCATCTGCCATTTGCATACCAAATTTCCCAGAGGAGCGCTGCATTGCCTTTAAGTCTCCTGATGCCTACTTTCTGCTCTCCCTGATCCATATCACAAGCCTCTCATCCAGCCAACCCAAAACCTACCGAACACTGATGAGGGCAAGAACATTGAGAAAGCTGTTTATATATAACGGGGTAAAATGCTTGTAGTGGTTTATATTACGTTCTATACTTTTATTATGTTCTGGCCTTTTAAGCAGGGAGGAGACGGTGTGATGGTTTTGGGGGGTGCAAGAGGGAGTGTAGAGGTGAGGTTTGACCTGGACAACTGTGCCTTCTGTCCTAGGAGCAGCGAACAGCAGCGTGTGCGGGCCAGAAACTGACAGACCACTGATGGATGTTCATCTACTGGTTACCTGAAACAATATATTGCCAACTGCTCCGTCCCCGCTCTCAGACCGGCGTCAGTAGTAGGCACACACGAGTAGGTACCGGGGCCCAATGAGCTAGGGGGAGCCCACTCAACCTAGTTACCTGAGATGTATCACAGGGGTCAGTAGACACAGCAGTCGGACCTCTTGATTTAAATTTGGACAGTATGAAATTCATAACAAACGAACAAGCAAACAGAGCTTACACACCTCCGATTATTTCCCAACAGGGACATTATTTCTAAAAGGTGGCAAATGGGTGCGTTTTTATGAAAGGGGCCATTATTAGTGAATGGGACATAAAGAAGGCATTATTGCTAAGTGGGGGCCATTTTTACTGTGTCAGAGTCACTATAAACAGTAGAGAGGCTTACAGATCACACACAAATATGGAGAGTACTACTGTGTGGGGTACCACAGGTGGCATCATTAGTATTGTTGGTACTATAGAAGGGGGATTGTTACGGCACTCTGCCCCCCGAGCGCCAGTTGGGGTGCCCTGATCTTCCCGCACCCCACTGTCCCTGCCTACTTGCCTCGGCCCTGGCTAACCCCAGGCGGACAACTGGGCGGCAGTCCCTGCGCTGGCTAGGGACCTGGCGACTGCCTAGATGGAACTACTAACAGGGGACAGAGTGCCGACAGAAGAGGCAGGTGTAACAGACCAACAAAACTACTAGGTGAATCAAGGCTGGAGGTGTAGCTCACAGGCAGACGAAAGGATACTGACAAGCAACTAGGACAGACTAGAATAGACCTGACTAGAGGCTAGCAGAACCAATAACTGGCAGTGAGTTCAGATCACTGCCAGCCTTATAACTAAAAGCCTCCGCCCAGGGGCGGAGAGTGGGAGGAGCCGACTCTCCCACTGTTGCATAAGGGAGGTGGATGAGAGCGG
The DNA here is from genome assembly GCF_035609145.1 of Eleutherodactylus coqui. Classification (NCBI taxonomy): domain Eukaryota; kingdom Metazoa; phylum Chordata; class Amphibia; order Anura; family Eleutherodactylidae; genus Eleutherodactylus; species Eleutherodactylus coqui. The sequence goes on from NC_089838.1 coordinate 2,783,233, forward strand.
GCGGCACCCTACGGGCGGACACGCCCACGCCGCAGCACGCTGGCTGCTCCACGCTGCTGCACGCTGGCTGCTCCACGCCGCCGGGAGATCCCTGACAGCACAGCTCCGGGACGCCGAAGCCGACCTCGAAGCGGCGCGCGCCGGCCGCGGGGCCCAGCGCCGCCCTGCATGGTAACAGGGATCATGTAAAGTGTAGATAACATAGGAAGGGTGATAGAAAAGCAAGGAGCCAAAGATGGCTGGGTGTTAAATTGCACACAGACAGGTTGTGGCTGGGAGAAGTTGTCATGGCGGTCTGGGCTGGATACAGAAGAAAAGGGGAACTAAACAACTTAAGTCAGTGAGGACGTCACCATTGATCACTGGAAATAACAATACTGTAAGCACCTATATGGTCTGCAGAACACCTGTGTAGAGCCAGTATCTAGCCACTGTATGCGCTGCTGCAGATTTACTGCCGCATGTGCAATACACATTACAAAGGTTCCCACTGAGACTCTGTTGCCAAAGGGCCAGCATAAACCTGTAGCCAGCCTTTTGATGGCTATCTGTGCCAACAAGCAGAGGTTTCGTTTAAAGACCGTTTCCAGTTGAGAACTGTATTTGGTAATCTTTCAATTAAAACATTGCAAGTTGCCAGCAAGACGTCTCAAGCTGCTCATCGTAGATATTCCTGGACCCTCTGGTGCACACTGAGCAGCCGAGCCCTATTCCTGATCAGACCACTGGAGGACCTGGTGTGACCCGAGCCCAAACAGGAGCGGTTTACTGCCGCAGTACCAGTTAAAGAGGAAAGACTCTGCATGTCCGCAAACTAAACCAGGGACCGTCCCTCTGACGCAGTCCAGCGAGCCTCAGGATGTGGTGCCACCGGTTCCTCTACACTAGGAAGCCCAGGTAAGCCACAAAGAAGTGTGCCTCACCTGACGTGGTCCAAAGCCACTGTAAGAGAGCAGTCATCTTCCACTGGTGGCTTTCCATGTACATGGTTATCCCTTCATTATGAAGAAGACTCTGGATGGAGTTATATCCTTATTTATGTTGTAAGATCTGAGACTGATTTATGAGAAAGCTAGCTTTCAGTAGGCGCTGAGGAGGCATTGTCCTATCCTGCATTTGCATTCCAACTTTCCCAGATGAGCATTACATGGCCTAAGTCTCCTTAAGCCAACTTGGTGCTCTCCACAAGGAGAACCCTTCCTGATCCAGCTGTAAAACCATGAAACGCTCCAGACACAGAGTCTCTTCCATTTCTCCAAGACGTGAGCCAAGACGGTCCCTAGCGATTCCTTTATTGGGGTATTGTGGTCACAGACTAACATTGCACATCATCACTATAAGTCATTTTATAATAGGTTCTCTGTAACTGAAATAGGTTCTTCTGCCTGAGAAGTATCTCCACTTTTTCTGATGTCTTTTCCACATTTGTTACTTCCTCCCCTGTTCATCGCCTCCAACATCCTGATGGGAGGACAGGAGCGGAATCACTGTGCTGTGTTGCCCATGTGCAGTTCGAAAGCTCCTGTCTATCTGCTCCAGCAGGTTCCCTGGCTCTCTCGGTTAGAGGGTTGGTAGGTGCTGGTAAGTTGTAGGACCCGTGAGCTATGGGTGGAGCTACAGTGCTGCCCAGGAAACAAGCTTTATGCATGCTGGGAGTTGTAGGTGACGGTCTGTTGCTGAGCTTACTGTGGAGGTGATGCATGTAGACAAAGCGGCAGATCAACGGCGGCAGGGGATGAAGGAGAGGGTCCAGAGCGGAAGATGAAAGGTGCAGATTTCTGCTACTTAGCTGTAACTTCTGAATTTCATCATTTTCTGAATTTCCAATTTTCGTATGGAAAACCCCTTTAAAAACTGGTCAAGAAAGGAAATCGGATGATAACTGGCAATCTGGACATCAATCAAGAAAATCTATTTCTGACTGCATCTATCTCTTCACAGAATCCGGCTCCGCGGACTCTCTGTACGAAGAAGAAGAGTGCAAAAAGCTCGAGATGTTTTTGGTGACCCCTTTAAGTACTGGTCATTAGAGAGAGAGAATAACCAGAACAGGTAGTTTAGAGGTCTTTACTGAACATTATTACAAAGCAAATTGTTCACTCTTCAGATTTTACCAAAACATAATCACAAAACACAATGAACCCGACGCGCTTCTGGCCAGAAAAACAGCCAGAAAGATCAAAGGCGGCGGTGGCTAGGAAATTACTGAAGAACTGCTACCAAACAGAGAGAATCCACAACCAGCATTTGGATTTTCAGCAGTAAATATGATTATCAAAGCTGTAGAAATCCTAAAATGCGCCACGACTTGAAATCCTTCTATTTCTCCAATCAGGATGGAGATGAACCTAGAAGACTCCAGATTGTTGCTGGCAATCCCTTTAAGAACTGTTCATCAAAGCGAAGAGAAAAATAACCAGCAGTTTAAAGGTCTTTATTAAATATCATTCCCAAGGCTATAAATTCTACAAAACGCGCCAAACCTATTCCTCTGATCAGAAGAGGAAAAATAGTCTAAAAGATCCAAGAAGCTACTGAGGTTGGACTGGTCACCGAGGTGAAGGAATCCATGACAAGCAGAAGTCTATTATTAAGGATGATTATGCAGTCGTAAATAGTATGAAACGCGTTGTTGTTATTTTAGACGCTTTCATTTTTCTGATTATAAGTAAAGGAATAGCCCAGAATATCCAAAAAGATTCGTTAAAACCCATTTAATAACCAAGAGAAAAGATCTGCGCCAGCGCTTTAGGTCTCTAACATTAGATATCATTATCTAGGATGTAGAATCTATAAAACACGACGCGGTTTACATTTTTTTTAACTTCTCTAAACGGAAATAGAATAACTTAAGGGTGCCTGGATATCATTTAAAGGAGCGGTCTAAGCAGACAAAACAACCACAACGAGCGGCCTAAATGTCTTGTAATAAGGATCATTTCCAAGGCTATCAAGATCTACGAAACGCGTCGCACCTAAAGAGCTTCCTTTCTTAGATTAGAAGAAGACAAATAGTCTAAAGTTCCAAGGAGGCGGTCGCTCGCAGAGAAATCTATGCATAATCAGCAGTTTACAGGTTTATCATCACACATCCATAAAAGCTGTTATACGCGCCGCACCTTCAACCGCTTCTGTCGCTCTGATCAGGAGAGAAACCTAAAAGGTCCAACATGGTGGCTGAGCGTTCTTTTCTCTCACTTTCAAACAAGAGTATAATTCAATTTCAGAAGCAGAACGGAGTATAACGGCGTCTTTCATTCCGTAATGATCGGTTTCCTTCACCACCAGCGTAGCATTTTGCGAGCCCGCCTTATCTCTACAGAGGCATTTAATAATACTCTCAATAATTTTGTTTTTCTACCATAAATTTGCATACGCCCCGCCAAGCTTCACGATCCGAGCACAGCAAATTGAAAGATAAATTAAAACAGGGAAGCAACAGAGCCGAGAATAAAGTTTATTTTTTTTAATATGTTTTATTATAGCTGTTGACTTTTTATTATTTGCGCACGACACAGATGACATTTTCTATTATTCGAAGATTGTAAATAATTAGCTCAGCATCAGACTAATATTGTTGTTGATACAGTAAGATTGTTGTGCGAATTTGGATAGTCTAGTAGGTAAATGTACCCCCCTTGAAGGGAATCAATGTGATTTAAAATAAAATACACCTGCCATAATACTGCCCCCTTATGTACAAGAGTACAACTACTATAATACTGCCCCCTATGTATAAGAATATAACTACTATAATACTGCCCCCTATGTACAAGAATATAACTACTATAATACTGCCCCCTATGTACAAGAATATAACTACTATAATACTGCCCCCTATGTACAAGTATATAACTGCTATAATACTGCTCCCCTATGTACAAGAATATAACTACTATAATACTGCCCCCTATGTACAAGAATATAACTACTATAATACTGCCCCGTATGTACAAGAATATAACTACTATAATACTGCCCCTATGTACAAGAATATAACTACTATAATACTGCCCCCTATGTACAAGAATATAACTACTATAATACTGCCCCCTATGTACAAGAATATAACTACTATAATACTGCCCCTATGTACAAGAATATAACTACTATAATACTGCCCCCTATGTACAAGAATATAACTACTATAATACTGCCCCCTATGTACAAGAATATAACTACTATAATACTGCTCCCTATGTACAAGAATATAACTACTATAATACTGCCCCTATGTACAAGAATATAACTACTATAATACTGCCCCCTATGTACAAGAATATAACTACTATAATACTGCTCCTATGTACAAGACAATAACTACTATAATACTGCCCCCTATGTACAAGGATATAACTACTATAATACTGCCCCCTATGTACAAGAATATAACTACTATAATACTGCCTCCTATGTACAAGAATATAACTACTATAATGCCCCCTATGTACAAGAATATAACTACTATAATACTGCCCCCTATGTACAAGAATATAACTACTATAATACTGCCCCCTATGTACAAGAATATAACTACTATAATACTGCGCCCTATGTACAAGAATATAACTACTATAATACTGCGCCCTATGTACAAGAATATAACTACTATAATACTGCCCCCTATGTACAAGAATATAAGTACTATAATACTGCCCCCTATGTACAAGAATATAACTAATATAATACTGCCCACTATGTACAAGAATATAACTACTATAATACTGCCCCGTATGTACAAGAATATAACTACTATAATACTGCCTCCTATGTACAAGAATATAACTACTATAATACTGCTCCTATGTACAGGAATATAACTACTATAATACTGCCCCCTATGTACAAGAATATAAGTACTATAATACTGCCCCCTATGTACAAGAATATAACTAATATAATACTGCCCACTATGTACAAGAATATAACTACTATAATACTGCCCCCTATGTACAAGGATATAACTACTATAATACTGCCCCGTATGTACAAGAATATAACTACTATAATACTGCCTCCTATGTACAAGAATATAATTACTATAATACTGCTCCTATGTACAGGAATATAACTACTATAATACTGCCCCCTATGTACAAGAATATAACTACTATAATACTGCCCCCTATGTACAAGAATATAACTAATATAATACTGCCCACTATGTACAAGAATATAACTACTATAATACTGCCCCCTATGTACAAGAATATAACTACTATAATACTGCTCCATATGTACAGAAATATAACTACTATAATACTGCCCCCTATGTACAAGAATATAACTACTATAATACTGCCCCCTATGTACAAGAATATAACTACTATAATACTGCTCCATATGTACAGAAATATAACTACTATAATACTGCCCCCTATGTACAAGAATATAATTACTATAATATTGCCCCATATGTACAGAAATATAACTACTATAATACTGCTTCCTATGTACAAGAATATAACTACTATAATACTGCCTCCTATGTACAAGAATATAATTACTATAATATCGCTCCATATGTACAGAAATATAACTACTATAATACTGCCCCCTATGTACAAGAATATAGTTACTATAATATTGCCCCATATGTACAGAAATATAACTACTATAATACTGCTTCCTATGTACAAGAATATAACTACTATAATACTGCCTCCTATGTACAAGAATATAACTACTATAATACTGCTCCTATGTACAAGAATATAACTACTATAATACTGCCCCCTATGTACAAGAATATAAATACTATAATACTGCCCCTATGTACAAGAATATAACTACTATAATACTGCCCCCTATGTACAAGAATATAACTACTGTAATACTGCTCCTATGTACAAGAATATAACTGCTATAATACTGCCTCCTATGTACAAGAATATAACTACTATAATACTGCCCCCTATGTACAAGAATATAACTACTATAATACTGCCCCCATGTACAAGAATATAACTACTACTGTATAATAATGCCCCCATGTACAAGAATATAACTACTATAATACTGCTCCTATGTACAAGAATATAACTACTATAATACTGCCCCCATGTACAAGAATATAACTACTATAATACTGCCTCCTATGTACAAGAATATAACTACTATAATACTGCTCCTATGTACAAGAATATAACTACTATAATACTGCCCCCTATGTAGAAGAATATAACTACTATAATACTGCCCCCTATGTACAAGAATATAACTACTATAATACTGCTCCCTATGTACAAGAATATAACTACTATAATACTGCCATCTATGTACAAGAATATAACTACTATAATACTGCCCCCTATGTACAAGAATATATCTACTATAATACTGCCCCTATGTACAAGAATATAACTACTATAATACTGCCCCCTATGTACAAGAATATAACTACTATAATACTGCCTCCTATGTACAAGAATATAACTAATATAATACTGCCCCCTATGTACAAGAATATAACTACTATAATACTGCTCCCTATATACAAGGATATAACTACTATAATACTGCCCCTATGTAAAAGAATATAAATACTATAATACTGCTCCTATGTACAAGAATATAACTACTATAATACTGCCCCCATGTACAAGATTATAACTACTATAATACTGCCTCCTATGTACAAGAATATAACTACTATAATACTGCTCCTATGTACAAGAATATAACTACTATAATACTGTCCCCTATGTAGAAGAATATAACTACTATAATACTGCCCCCTATGTACAAGAATATAACTACTATAATACTGCTCCCTATGTACAAGAATATAACTACTATAATACTGCCATCTATGTACAAGAATATAACTACTATAATACTGCCCCTATGTACAAGAATATAACTACTATAATACTGCCCCCTATGTACAAGAATATAACTACTATAATACTGCCTCCTATGTACAAGAATATAACTAATATAATACTGCCCCCTATGTACAAGAATATAACTACTATAATACTGCTCCCTATATACAAGGATATAACTACTATAATACTGCCCCTATGTAAAAGAATATAACTACTATAATACTGCTCCTATGTACAAGAATATAACTACTATAATACTGCCCCCATGTACAAGATTATAACTACTATAATACTGCCTCCTATGTACAAGAATATAACTACTATAATACTGCTCCTATGTACAAGAATATAACTACTATAATACTGCCCCCTATGTAGAAGAATATAACTACTATAATACTGCCCCCTATGTACAAGAATATAACTACTATAATACTGCTCCCTATGTACAAGAATATAACTACTATAATACTGCCATCTATGTACAAGAATATAACTACTATAATACTGCCCCCTATGTACAAGAATATATCTACTATAATACTGCCCCTATGTACAAGAATATAACTACTATAATACTGCCTCCTATGTACAGGAATATAACTACTATAATACTGCTCCATATGTACAAGAATATAACTACTATAATACTGCCCCCTATGTACAAGAATATATCTACTATAATACTGCCCCTATGTACAAGAATATAACTACTATAATACTGCCCCCTATGTACAAGAATATAACTACTATAATACTGCTCCTATGTACAAGAATATAACTACTATAATACTGCCCCCTATGTACAAGAATATAACTACTATAATACTGCTCCCTATGTACAAGAATATAACTACTATAATACTGCCCTCCATGTACAAGAATATAACTACTATAATACTGCCCCCTATGTACAAGAATATAACTACTATAATACTGCTCCCTATGTACAAGAATATAACTACTATAATGCTGCCCCCTATGTACAAGAATATAACTACTATAATACTGCCCCCTATGTACAAGAATATAACTACTATAATACTGCCCTCTATGTACAAGAATATAACTACTATAATACTGCCCTCTATGTACAAGAATATAACTACTATAATACTGCCTCCTATGTACAAGAATACAACTACTATAATACTGCCCCCTATGTACAAGAATATAACTACTATCATACTGCTCCTATGTACAAGAATATAACTACTATAATACTGCCCCCTATGTACAAGAATATAACTACTATAATACTGCCCCCTATGTACAAGAATATAACTAGTATAATACTGCCCCCTGTGTACAAGAATATAACTACTATAATACTGCCCCCTATGTACAAGAATATATCTACTATTATACTGCCCTCTATGTACAAGAATATAACTACTATAATACTGCCCCCTATGTACAAGAATATAACTACTATTATACTGCCTCCTATGTACAAGAATATAACTACTATAATACTGCCCCCTATGTACAAGAATATAACTACTATAATACTGCCCCTTATGTACAAGAATATAACTACTATAATACTGCCCCCTATGTACAAGAATATAACTACTATAATACTGCCCCCTATGTACTAGAATATATCTACTATAATACTGCCTCCTATGTTAAAGAATATAACTACTATAATACTGCCCCCTATGTACAAGAATATAACTACTATAATACTGCCCCCTATGTACAAGAATATAACTACTATAATACTGCCCCCATATGTACAAGAATATAACTACTATAATACTGCCTCCTATGTACAAGAATATAACTACTATAATACTGCCCCCTATGTACAAGAATATAACTACTATAATACTGCCCCCTATGTACAAGAATATAACTACTATAATACTGCCCCCTATGTACAATAATATAACTACTATAATACTGCCTCCTATGTACAAGAATATAACTACTATAATACTGCCCCCTATGTACAGGAATATAACTACTATAATACTGCCCCCTATGTACAAGAATATAACTACTATAATACTGACCTCTATGTACAAGAATATAACTACTATAATACTGCCCCCTATGTACAAGTATATAACTACTATAATACTGCCCCCTATGTACAAGAATATAACTACTATAATACTGCTCCTATGTACAAGAATATAACTACTATAATACTGCCCCCTATGTACAAGAATATAACTACTATAATACTGCCCCCTATGTACAAGAATATAACTACTATAATACTGCTCCCTATATACAAGAATGTAACTACTATAATACTGCCCCCTATGTACAAGAATGTAACTACTATAATACTGCCCCCTATGTACAAGAATATAACTACTATAATACTGCCTCCTATGTACAAGAATATAACTACTATAATACTGCCCCCTATGTACAAGAATAAAACTACTATAATACTGCCCCCTATGTACAAGAATATAACTACTATAATACTGCCCCCTATGTACAAGAATATAACTACTATAATACTGCCCCCTATGTACAAGAATATATCTACTATAATACTGCCCCCTATGTACAAGAATATAACTACTATAATACTGCTCCTATGTACAAGAATATAACTACTATAATACTGCCCCCTATGTACAAGAATATAACTACTATAATACTGCCCCCTATGTACAAGAATATAACTACTATAATACTGCCCCCTATGTACAAGAATATAACTACTATAATACTGCTCCTATGTACAGGAATATAACTACTATAATACTGCTCCTATGTACAAGAATATAACTACTATAATACTGCTCCCTATGTACAAGAATATAACTACTATAATACTGCCCCCTATGTACAAGAATATAACTACTATAATACTGCCCCCTATGTACAAGAATATAACTACTATAATACTGCTCCTATGTACAAGAATATAACTACTATAATACTGCCCCCTATGTATAAGAATATAACTACTATAATACTGCCCCCTATGTACAAGAATATAACTACTATAATACTGCCCCCTATGTACAAGAATATAAATACTATAATACTGCCCCCTATGTACAAGAATATAACTACTATAATACTGCCCCCTATGTACAAGAATATAACTACTATAATACTGCTCCCTATGTACAAGAATATAACTACTATAATACTGCTCCTATGTACAGGAATATAACTACTATAATACTGCTCCCTATGTACAAGAATATAACTACTATAATACTGCCTCCTATGTACAAGAATATAACTACTATAATACTGCCCCCTATGTACTAGAATATATCTACTATAATACTGCCTCCTATGTTAAAGAATATAACTACTATAATACTGCCCCCTATGTACAAGAATATAACTACTATAATACTGCCCCCTATGTACAAGAATATAACTACTATAATACTGCCCCCATATGTACAAGAATATAACTACTATAATACTGCCTCCTATGTACAAGAATATAACTACTATAATACTGCCCCCTATGTACAAGAATATAACTACTATAATACTGCCCCCTATGTACAAGAATATAACTACTATAATACTGCCCCCTATGTACAATAATATAACTACTATAATACTGCCTCCTATGTACAAGAATATAACTACTATAATACTGCCCCCTATGTACAAGTATATAACTACTATAATACTGCCCCCTATGTACAAGAATATAACTACTATAATACTGCTCCTATGTACAAGAATATAACTACTATAATACTGCCCCCTATGTACAAGAATATAACTACTATAATACTGCCCCCTATGTACAAGAATATAACTACTATAATACTGCTCCCTATATACAAGAATGTAACTACTATAATACTGCCCCCTATGTACAAGAATGTAACTACTATAATACTGCCCCCTATGTACAAGAATATAACTACTATAATACTGCCTCCTATGTACAAGAATATAACTACTATAATACTGCCCTCCTATGTACAAGAATATAACTACTATAATACTGCTCCTATGTACAAGAATATAACTAATATAATACTGCTCCTATGTACAAGAATATAACTACTATAATACTGCCCCCTATGTACAAGAATACAACTACTATAATACTGCCCTCTATGTACAAGAATATAACTACTATAATACTGCCCCCTATGTATAAGAATATAACTACTATAATACTGCCCCCTATGTACAAGAATATAACTACTATAATACTGCCCCCTATGTACAAGAATATAAATACTATAATACTGCCCCCTATGTACAAGAATATAACTACTATAATACTGCCCCCTATGTACAAGAATATAACTACTATAATACTGCTCCCTATGTACAAGAATATAACTACTATAATACTGCTCCTATGTACAGGAATATAACTACTATAATACTGCTCCCTATGTACAAGAATATAACTACTATAATACTGCCTCCTATGTACAAGAATATAACTACTATAATACTGCCCCCTATGTACTAGAATATATCTACTATAATACTGCCTCCTATGTTAAAGAATATAACTACTATAATACTGCCCCCTATGTACAAGAATATAACTACTATAATACTGCCCCCTATGTACAAGAATATAACTACTATAATACTGCCCCCATATGTACAAGAATATAACTACTATAATACTGCCTCCTATGTACAAGAATATAACTACTATAATACTGCCCCCTATGTACAAGAATATAACTACTATAATACTGCCCCCTATGTACAAGAATATAACTACTATAATACTGCCCCCTATGTACAAGAATATAACTACTATAATACTGACCTCTATGTACAAGAATATAACTACTATAATACTGCCCCCTATGTACAAGTATATAACTACTATAATACTGCCCCCTATGTACAAGAATATAACTACTATAATACTGCTCCTATGTACAAGAATATAACTACTATAATACTGCCCCCTATGTACAAGAATATAACTACTATAATACTGCCCCCTATGTACAAGAATATAACTACTATAATACTGCTCCCTATATACAAGAATGTAACTACTATAATACTGCCCCCTATGTACAAGAATGTAACTACTATAATACTGCCCCCTATGTACAAGAATATAACTACTATAATACTGCCTCCTATGTACAAGAATATAACTACTATAATACTGCCCTCCTATGTACAAGAATATAACTACTATAATACTGCTCCTATGTACAAGAATATAACTAATATAATACTGCTCCTATGTACAAGAATATAACTACTATAATACTGCCCCCTATGTACAAGAATACAACTACTATAATACTGCCCTCTATGTACAAGAATATAACTACTATAATACTGCCCCCTATGTACAAGAATACAACTACTATAATACTGCCCTCTATGTACAAGAATATAACTACTATAATACTGCCCTCTATGTACAAGAATATAACTACTATAATACTGCCCCCTGTGTACAAGAATATAACTACTATAATACTGCCTCCTATGTACAAGAATATAACTACTATAATACTGCCCCCTATGTACAAGAATAATAAGAGCAATAAGAATAATAGCGATAATACATTGTCATAATGATAAAAAAAAAACTTTATTGTGAACTTTCCCCTTTTTATTTATATAAAAGAAGAAAACTAACACCCCACATGAATGCTTTCATCACATTCGTAGCGATCTGTATAAGAAATTGAACACGCTGTGCGGTATTGTAAAAAGTGTAAAAGAAAACTCTAAAAAACTGAGAGAAAGCGCTTACCGTACTTTGTTCATTTTATCCACCTAAAACGCAAAAATATTGATGATAAAAGCTATATCTGCCTCAAAATGGTAACAATAAAATCTACAGCAAAAAACACGCCTCACCGCGCTCCCTGCACGAAAAAGAAAAAGGTTATGATGAGTCTTTGAATGCAGTGATAAAAAAAAATTCAAAGAAACCGGTTTTATTGTGAAAAAACATAAAAAAATGTAGATTTTTGTTAATGTTGTAATCCGACCCGCCGACAGAAAAAAATGCATCGGGTCGTTTATGCTGCAGGATTAACGCTGTTAAAAAAAACCGGTGGAATTCATGTGTTTTTTTTCTCCCCGCCCTCCAAAAAAAGTTAAGAAAAGTTATACAATAGACTATATGAACCCCAAAAAATGGTACCAATAAAAACTACAGCTCGCTGCCCAAAAAAACACGCCCTGATACAGCCAGGGGGGTGGAAAATTATAAAGTCACGGTCTTTGAAAAGTGGAGATGAAAATCCCCCCAAATTGTCATCTCCCTAAGACTAAAAGAGGCGGCGTGAGTAAGGGGTTAATGGCTCTGTGCCGTTATCACTCTGTTGGTAACACGTGACTATTAGTTACTCTCTAATATCAGACTGTGTCTTAGTGCTGAGTAAATGTCCTCTGATGGTGTAATAAGTCCTCTGACCTTACTAGTGAGGGACATATCTGAGGATAGTATATCCCACGTAGTATCTTACTGGTACGTGGATACACTTAATTATAAACCATTTATTTGTCTCGCTCTCCCGGTGCGGAGATTATAATAGAGTCTCATATAAGTAGGTGAGGCATCGGGGTGGGGGGGAGCATCAAGTGTTAATTATCATTGCTAGTTTCTTGGTGACCCCTTGCAAGCTTGCCCTAGGCCCTGGACCCTGCAGTGCCACTTAATTACTTGCACAAGCACGTCTCCACCGAGTCGGAAGCTGTAAAACAAATGCAACGAGGAACTGATCACTCGTACCATAAACCATTAAATCATCTGTAAGGCAGTACTGTGCAGATCAAATATACTAATGTGGTCATCTAGTACAACTACTGCCCCTGCGGCTATCAGGGGCAGTAGTTGCACCCTGGTCCTGATAGCTGAGGGGACGTAAAGTCACCTCCGTTCAGTGTCAGATTAGGTAGACCACAGACACTGTGCCCATTGGCACTGTCCAACACTTACAGTATATATGTGGCTCTCCTACTATACCCAGAGCGGGTGGCATGTTAATTGTATCACCACTCATTATACAAGCGTGCCATCACTTTGCCGGTACAGGTAGAATAACTTTCTTACATTGGTGGTACAGCACCACCATGTAGCAGCTGGTAACATCTCCGCCGCTGTTTCAAAGTTCCCACTGTGCCACCAGTCCAAAGGACCCAGACACGGGCACAAATATCCAGCTGCATGGGGTAAGGGTGGCAGGGACATTGAGAACCTGTCTTTTAAGGTAGGCTCCATCCCCACTCCCTTCCTCTGCTGACTTGAGGACCTGCAGGAGTGTGGTCATGTGAACATGTGTAGGTCCTTCTAAGAGAGCGGAAGATCATTGCAAAAAGCAGTTATGTCTTCTTAAAACTGCAATGTGCATGACATTTTTGGGCGACCAATGAGGTTATAATCTGCCATTGCCTCCATTATATAAGGAGTAGAGATGAGCGAGCATACTCATCCGAGCTTGATACTCGTTCGAGTATTAGCGTGTTCGAGATGCTCGTTACTCGAGACGACTATCACGCGATGTTCGAGTCACTTTCATCTCTGAGACGTTAGCGCGCTTTTCTGGCCAATAGAAAGACAGGGAAGGCATTACAACTTCCCCCTGCGACGTTCAAGCCCTATACCACCCCCCTGCAGTGAGTGGCTGGCGAGATCAGGTGTCACCCGAGTATATAAATCGGCCCCTCCCGCGGCTCGCCACAGATGCATTCTGACAGAGATCAGGGAAAGTGTTGTTGATGCCGGAGCTGCTGTAGGGAGAGTGTTAGGAGTATTTTAGGCTTCAAGAACCCCAACGGTCCTTCTTAGGCCATAGAAATCGCAGATTGCACCTATCTGCGATTCCTGTTCTCTTCTCTATATGCGGCAGCAGCGCCGACCCCATTGAGAACATATAGAAGACAAATCATTCTTCTCTGCCACAGCTGTAACAGCTGTGGCAGAGAAGAACGATGTTTGCCCATTGAATTCAATGGAGCGGCAATACAGTAGGTTCCACTGAAAGCAATGGGCTGCCGGCGATCGCGGGATGAATTGTCGGGAAGGGCTTAAATATATAACCCCTTCCCTGCAATTCATCCAGAAATGTGTTACAATAAAAATATATACTGGCGTATAAGGCGACGGGGCGTATAAGACGACCCCCCAACTGTCACCCTATACGCCGGGAGTACAGCGGAGCAAAGAATAAAAATCATTACTCACTTCTTCTGACGTTCTGCGCTGCTCCTGCAGGCTGTCGCTCCCTCCTGGTCCCTGGCAGAGCATTGCTTTCTGGACGCAGGGCTTGAAATCCCCGCCTCCAGAAAGTTACTGTGATTAGCTAACACACGCCATCAGCCAATCACAGCCATTCAATGACATCATTGTCATTGGCTGTGATTGGCTGAAGGCACGTGTGTTTTCTGGAGGCGGGGATTTCAAGCCCTGCATCCAGAAAGCAATGCTCTGCCGGGGACCAGGAGGGAGCGACAGCCTGCAGCAGCGCCGCAGAACGCCGGGGGAGGTGAGTAATGATTCTTATTCTTTGCTCCGCTGTATTCCCGGCGTATAAGGTGGGGGGTCGCCTTATACGCCGGTATATACGGTATATATTTTTATTTTTACACATTTCTGGATGAATTGCAGGGAAGGGCTTCTATATTTAAGCCCTTCCCGACAATTCATCCCGCGATCGCCGGCAGCCCATTGCTTTCAGTGGAACCTGCTGTATTGCCAGCTCCATTGAATTCAATGGGCTAACATCGTTCTTCTCTGCCACAGCTGTTACAGCTATGGCAGAGGAGAACGATCTTTATGCTGACAGTGCGGGGGGGGGGCACTCTTGCCGCTATTGTGGCTTAATAGTGGGACCTGGGAACTTGAGATGCAGCCCAACATGTAGCCCCTCGCCTGCCCTATCCGTTTTTGTGTCGTTCCCATCACTTTCTTGAATTGCTCCGATTTTCACAAATGAAAACCTTAGCGAGCATCGGCGATATACAAAATGCTCGGGTCGCCCATTGACTTCAATAGGGTTCATTACTCGAAACGAACCCTCGAGCATCGCGAAAATTTCGTCCCGAGTAACGAGCACCCGAGCATTTTGGTGCTCGCTCATGTCTAATAAGGAGACATCAATATTAATAATGACACACGGTAAATGGAGGAGAGGGGGCTTTAAAACCTAGGACTCTGGCGCAACCTGTTGGAAAGTATCGGCTCAGAAGATGAGTGGAGTTAGTGACCTAGATCAGCAAATCAAGTGTTTCGAGGTTCACAGACCCCTTCATCAGACAGCTAGATAAACTTGTAATAGAGTGTTCAGATTTTCTGGTCTGATAATGCAAAAGGATTAGAGACTATGGACGGCCAGTGGTGGTAATCCTGGTGGCCCAGAGCAGCAGTTTGAAGTCCAAGTAGGTTAACTATGAATCCCACTGCCATGTACCACATCCATCAGAGTTCCACCACCACTCAGATGACCAACATCTTCAGTCCCCTAGGGAAGAAATGAGAATTAAAACACATGCCAGCAAGTCGTGCCAGGGTCCTAACTTTTTAAACCACCCTCTATTCTAACGCTAACCTGACCATTAGTCGACCCGCAGCACTTCCTCCACACCCATCATATAACGCCCTACAGTATACAGTACATTAGTGTACCACTCTTGCCATAGGTTCACTTTCTGGGGTGATCTGCACAGACAACTCTCCGTATTTCGCAAATGGTAGTTGGAGGAACCTTTACGTTAACCCTCTGAATATGTTTATTAAGAGCTAAGATCTAATTAAAGACAACCCCTTTTAGATTGCATCCCGGAAAGTAGCTGAACTTGCATGGAAAGTCATAGAGTCGCCCCCACAGGGAACATATAGTATTACAAGGCAGGCATTCCAATGACTGGACGGCTGATGCCATTCTTATAGAGTGGATCTTCTCATAGAGGTGGGGCATGAGTGGGAGACCCCACTGTATTTGGTAAGGTGTGTGTTCAGGCTGATGTCCCGTCCGGATGACCACCATTCCTGTACATGTTACAATCTATACTGCCTGCTATACAACATAGTGCCTCTGCATGTGCACAGACTTGTCCCCACATGTCTGCCCTATTATGAACTACCTCTACTGCAGAATACTGACTACCCAGTTTTTATATAAATGCCTCTTATGCAGTCCGTGGAAGCAGGCCCACACCGCGGTGTTGTAATGGTTAACTCGGTGAGCCTATATTTTATAACGGTTGACCCAAGTGTCAGACATCATGATGGCGCAAATCACCAGTATGATGAGTCAAACAATGAGACGAGAGCAAGAGAGTGCGATAGAGGTTGAATGAGGCCATAGAGCAAGATCCCGACAACAGATAAATAAGGTGGATAAAATAAATGGAGGGCAGTAACGGGGAGGAAAAAAAGAACATTTTGTCATTTATACAGAGATTAATAGAAAGCCACAAGACAGATTTCAGGAGATCAACGGCAGATAAATGAATCGGAGGCAGCAGTGGAGAGTGATTCTCTCTCGGCACGGCTTTGAAGAGATTGCATGGGATAGAGGTGTCCAACTGAGCGGCCTGATGAGAAAATGCGCCTGCAATCAATATCTGAGAAAATGAGGACATAAATTAGAGTTCCGTTCGTCAGGGACTGGGCCGCGTCTTCTCAAGAAGCTGCCAGGCGTAGCGACAAAGTCTAGGAGCCTAAGAGGGCATGGGGAAATTGGAAACTTTTCCTTGAGACGAGCGAGTGGAAGAGTTAGATAAATAATCTGTCTCTTCCGTTATATAAAGCCCCACATATTATCACCGCCTCTGTAAAGTCAACGGCGGGAGAACATTCTTCATTAGGAGAAGCCATTTTGTACTAATGGTTTCTTCTGAATGTCAGTTAATATCAGTCGGTCTGGGATCTCGGGAAGTCTCCAACAGACTCGACTAATTGGGTTTCAAGCACCATCTCCTGCTTAGGCCTCCATCCCAAAGGCGTGCTTCTGTTTCCCGCTATCTCCATCCATCTTCCATTCTGACCAGTCACTGCGCTTGTAACTTTTCCTTTATCTCCTAAATGGCTTCTTGGTAATTTCCTTTTTGGCTGTCAGGAGCATTAGGGGAAAGAAAAAAAAGTTCTGCCTCCTTATCTCTGCGCGCAGTGCACTTCCCCGTCATGTCTGCAGACTGAATGGTCTCCGAATGAGAGGGCTCTTAAGTGGAAGTGTAAAAGGCAGCCGGGTGGGGTGTCTCATTTTCCTCCATCTCTGAACGAGAGAGCTGTTAAGTGGAAGTGTAAAATGCAGTTGTGTAGGGTGTCTCGTTTTCCTCAGTGTTCCCAAGGACTGACTCTGTATTCGTAATAGGGCAGTGAATCAGCAGCAGCTGTTTGAAGGCCTGTGTACTTAACAAAAGGAAAAATGTGTTCCTGACAATAGCTAAAAAATAGCATATCTGCAACTGTTGATAATTATGTATCTTGCATAACAAGCTGCTCGTTTAGGGATGGGCACGCATGGACTATGTAAAAAATTGCCACTTTGGTGGCCAAAACAACAAGATTGTAAATTATGAATGATGCAGTTCTCTCTCCCCCTCTCAGCAGGAACTCCCAGCACAGTCTGATCTACCTGTTAGCAGTTGACTTTGAACCAGTTAATCATCTTCATGCAAACTGAAGCTAAAGAACTTCCTTCAATTTTAGCCAACCAAAGGTGCCTTTACACAGACCAATAGTCACCCAAATAATCCCTTAAATAAGCAAATTCAGGTGACTGTCAGCTCGTGTAGACATGGCCCCCGACAGGGCACTGAGCGAGGAGTCTACCCTTATGAGTTGGTCCCTACCTCAATCAATGAAACAAAGATGGCCTCTTCTTACATATCTTATCCAATCAATTGATTGCTGGAGGTCCATCGTCCAGGACCCTGCCAAACAGTAGAATAATATGAACTGCAGCACATCACTGGGACTAACTTGGACGAACCGACGAACTAGAGACAATAATGAGGAGGATTGCCATGGTGTTTTCACTGTACCAGACTGTTAAACCCCATCAATACTGAGGGCCTATCCCAAATTTCTTTAATTGTCTTCTGGATTGGACAAAATGTCATCGAGTCCCTATTAGAACAAGTTGATGAGGTAGATAGAAGGAGGCAATCTGGACCAACCTCTATGAACTCATGCCAACGGCTTTGTCAATCAAGGTTCTCCATTCTTGTGGAATCCTATAAAATCAATAAATGATAATGCATTTACAACCCCAATTCCAAGAACGTTGGGACACTGTGAAATGTAAAGAAATGCAAAGAGAAAAAAGAAGGCAAAGATTTGGAAATCCCATCGAACCATATATTATTCACAGCAGAACACATCAGAGGGGGGAGATTGATGGCAGCAACACATCCCAAAAAAGTTTGGACAGGGTTAATCAAAAGGCGGAAAAAGTGAGTACCGCTCAAGGTTCAAAGTCACACGAATATGTTGAAAAAGAGCATGTTAGAGAGGCCGAGTAACTCAGAAGCAAAGATGGTCAGAAGTTCATTAATCTGTGAAAAACAGTGTCTGAAAATTGTGGGCCAATTTCAGAAAAATATTCCACAACTTTAAATATCCCATGATCTATAGTACATATTATGAAAACCTGGAATAATTCATGTGTGCAAGAAACAAGGCCAATGGTCAATATTGGATGCTGGAGGTCTACGGTCCTCAGGCGGCGCTGCATTATATACAGTCATGAGTCGGTAATAGAAATCACTGCATGGGCTCAGGAATACTTCCAGAAATCATTGTCTGTGAACACACCTCACCGTACAATCCGCTAATACATCTTAAAGCTGCATCATGCAAAGAAGAAGTCATATATCAACACAATCCAGAAACACCGGCATCTTCTCTGGGCCAAAGCTCATTTACAATGGACCGAGGCAAAAGGGAGAACTGTGCTGTGGGCAGATGTATCAAAGTATGGAATTGTTTTTGAAAACCTGCGGACTCAAGAGGAGAGGAACATCCGGCTTGTTATCCAGTCCAGACCGTCCACCAATAGAACCGGCCGACTGCAGTCCAGACCGTCCACCAATAGAACTGGCTGCCTGCAGTCCAGACCGTCCACCAATAGAACCGGCCACCTGCAGTCCAGACCATCCACCAATAGAACCGGCCGCCTGCAGTCCAGACCGTCCACCAATAGAACCGTCCGCCTGCAGTCCAGACCGTCCACCAATAGGAAATATTTGGCGCATTATAAAACGAAAAATCCGGCAAAGACGACTGAGAACTAAAACAATGTCTCCCTTCCGCTCTGATATGTTCCGTTGTGAATAAAATATGGTTAGATGAGATTTCCAAATAATCACATAGTTTTTTTCTTTAAAATTATTTACATTTACAGTTTCCCAACTTTTTTGGAATTGGGGTTGTAAATGGACATCACTTAGCCATCAAAAACAGCTCACCATAGGGAAATCCAAGAGTCACACTGGAGGGAAAATGATCATTCCATGCCACCGTTCCCTGGGTGATAGCTGCTCCTGGTAGGGGGTCCCGTCAGCTTTACTCTAAGGAGGCCAACGCAACCTGAGAAGCCCTGCTCAAACCAACAATATGGGCCATTGCTACTGTTCCTGTTAATACAGGGTGTCTAAGGGCAGAGCGATTTGTATAACCGCATGCATTCGGCAAAACCACTTCACACAAAAGGAAATTAAAAAAGGGAGAGAAAAAATATAACCAGCGACCTTCTCTAAAAACCGATGTTATCACAGGTTAAATAGCGCCGCGTCCGCGCCTCCAGGAGTGCGAAAATCAATTTTTCTTCTTTATTCAAGTAATATCAGAAAATCTCTGGACCTCTTTCTTCTAGACCCGAAGCTTAACCCCGCAGCATTTAACCCCTATTTGGAGAAAGCACTGATGTCATAAGGAGTTGGGTAATTGGTTGCCGATCTCCCTTACTCTGAAGACCAATAACTGGACTGAAGGCTCCTTACGTCACTGATGATACCCGAGAGAAGCATTAAGGGAGTTTTCTAGTTTAGAAAACCCATTTTCATATACCCTATTGCAACGTCCAGAAGTCTCCTGGAATAAGGGGGTACCTTCTGCACTCCCGGAACACTTGGCAGTCTACTGGACACTGGGCAAATACCTAAACCTACACAATACTCACCTCCTTGACTCTCCCAGACGCTCCAGTCGCCATCCTGCCAGTCTTTTCTGACTTCCGGGAAGCATGATCGCATGCTGTCTGAGCACATGATGGCTTCAGCCAATCACTGTCCTCTGCAGTACAAACCCTGAGGTCAGGGATTGGCCTCTTTAGTCACATGCTCGGACGGTCCATGATTGGCTACCGGGAAGAAAGCTGAAAGTGGCTGGATAGTAAACAGAGAAGCGGGGGAGTGGAAAACAATTCACAGCATTGGACACAAGATGTGATACGGGCGGGCGTGGAGGCTCTAGTACCCTGTTGTACCACCTCTAGCTTGGATACAAGATGCAATACGGGCGGGCATAGAGGCTCTAGTACCTTGTTGTACCACCTCTAGCTTGGATACAAGATATGATACGGGGTCATGGAGGCTCTAGTACCCTGTTGTACCACCTCTAGCTTGGATACAAGATGCGATACGGGCAATCATGGAGGCTCTAGTACCCTGTTGTACCGCCTCTAGCTTGGATGCAAGATGTGATATGGCCGAGCATGGAGGCTCTATTACCCTGTTGTACCGCCCCTAGCTTGGATACAAGATGTGATACGGGCGGGCATGGAGCTTCTAGTACCCTATTGTACCACCTCTAGCTTGGATACAAGATGTTATACAGGTGGCATGGAGGCTCTAGTACGCTGTTGTACCGCCTCTGGCTTGGATAGACAATGTGATATGGCCGAGCATGGAGGCTTTGGTACCCTGTTGTACCACCTCTAGCTTGGATACAAGATGCGATACAGCCAGGCATGGAAGCTCTAGCCCCTGTTGTACTGCCTCTAGCTTGGATACAAGATGTGATATGGCCAAGCATGGAGGCTCTATTACCCTGTTGTAACGCCTCTAGCTTGGATACAAGATGTGATACGGGCGGGCATGGAGGCTCTAGTACCCTGTTGTACCACCTCTAGCTTGGATACAAGATGTGATACAGGTGGCATGGAGGTCTAGTACACTGTTGTACCACCTCTAACTTGGATACGAGATGTGATATGGGTGGGCACGGAGGCTCTAGTACCCTGTTGTGCTACCTCTAGCTTGGATGCAATATGTGATACAGGCAGGCATGGAAGCTCTAGTACCCTGTTGTACCACTTCTAGCTTGGATACAAGATGCGATACAGCCAGGCATAGAGGTTCTAGTGCCCTGTTGTACCTCCTCTAGCTTGGAAACAAGATGTGAAACGGTGGGGGGAGGGCATTATGGTTCTAGTACCCTGTTGTACCACCTCTAGCTTGGATACAAGATGTGATACAGTGGCATGGAGGCTCTAGTACCCTGTTGTACTGCCTTTAGCTTGGATACAAGATGTGATACGGGTGGGCATAGAGGCTCTAGTACCCTGTTGTACCACCTGTAGCTTGGATACAAGATATAATACATCTGGAAATGGTTCTGACGGACACCCCAAAGTGGAATGACGGTGCCACCTGTCTGTAGATGATGGACAACAATTGATGATGATGGACAACAGTTGGAACTTCTGGTGCTTGTTGGACGATCAGATGCTCCTCTCTACTGGCGGTCTGTAGGAGGCGGCCTGAGCCTGGTCACCTTGTGTGCCCTCATCCACTGGTCCCAACACCTCCTAACAGTCTGGTCAGACGCTCCTCTCTACTGGTGGTCTGTCGGGGGTCCTGAGCCCGGTCACCTTGTGTGCCCCCATCCACTGGTCCCAACACCCCCTAACAGTCTGGTGAGAACGGCCGGGGGGGGGGGGGGGGGGGGGGGGACAATTCATCAATACGACCATCCAGCTTCTCACATCCCAATAATGCGCCCCCCTTCTGATAACGGGGTGAAATCTCTTCTCTGCGTTTAAGAGGCATCTAGTGGACAACAAGCTCTACACAAGCGGAAGAAGAGGTCACTGCACAGAAGGAGTCTCTGAGAGACTGCTGTGAGTTTTATGGTAATTAAACTTACCACAATGTAGATACAGCATTCATTACCGGTAGTAATGTACTACTAGACCTGCATTAACATCTGAATGAAAATATTAACACTGATGAGGCGCCATATTGCAATGATATAAACCATCTTAAATAAAACATTATATAGAAAATAATCTAACATTTGTGGACTCATTCTTGCTCAGAGCAACAACTAATGGAGATGATCACATACAAAGCAATACATACGAAGTAAAGGGTAATTTATTACTGGCTTATTAGAGGAAACTATAATTTTCAGTGCGCCCTATTGTTCTAAAAATGTCATCTAGTGGTTCATTTATTTTGAGCGCAAGTCGGAAATATTGACTGTGGATAATGGAATTCTATAATACAAATGTAAATTTTTAAAGCTACTCTAATACTGTCCCCTATGTACAAGAATATAACTACTATAATACTGCCCCCTATGTACAAGAATATAAATACAATAATACTGACCCCTATGTACAAGAATATAACTACTATAATACTGCCCCCTATGTACAAGAATATAACTACTATAATACTGCTCCCTATGTACAAGAATATAACTACTATAATACTGCCTCCTATGTACAAGAATATAACTACTATAATACTGCCCCCTATGTACAAGAATATAACTACTATAATACTGCTCCCTATGTACAAGAATATAACTACTATAATACTGCCCCCTATGTACAAGAATATAAATACAATAATACTGACCCCTATGTACAAGAATATAACTACTATAATACTGCCCCCTATGTACAAGAATATAACTACTATAATACTGTGACTATGTACAAGAATATAACTACTATAATACTGCTCCCTATGTACAAGAATATAACTACTATAATGCTGCCCCCTATGTACAAGAATATAACTACTATAATACTGCCCCCTATGTACAAGAATATTACTACTATAATACTGCCCCCTATGTACAAGAATATAACTACTATAATACTGCTCCTATGTACAAGAATATAACTACTATAATACTGACCCCTATGTACAAGAATATAACTACTATAATACTGACCCCTATGTACAAGAATATAACTACTATAATACTGCCTCTATGTACAAGAATATAACTACTATAATACTGCCCCCTATGTACAAGAATATAACTACTATAATACTGCCCCCTATGTACAAGAATATAACTACTATAATACTGCCCCCCTATGTACAAGAATATAACTACTATAATACTGCCTCCTATGTACAAGAATATAACTACTATAATACTGCCCCCTATGTACAAGAATATAAATACAATAATACTGCCCCCTATGTGCAAGAATATAACTACTATAATACTGCCCCCTATGTACAAGAATATAACTACTATGGTACTGCCCCCTATGTACAAGAATATAACTACTATAATACTGCCCCTATGTACAAGAATATAACTACTATAATACTGCCCCCTATGTACAAGAATATAACTACTATAATACTGCTCCTATGTATAAGAATATAACTACTATAATACTGCTCCTATGTATAAGAATATAACTACTATAATACTGCCCCCTATGTACAAGAATATAACTACTATAATACTGCCCCCTATGTACAAGAATATAAATACAATAATACTGCCCCCTATGTGCAAGAATATAACTACTATAATACTGCCCCCTATGTACAAGAATATAACTACTATAATACTGCCCCCTATGTACAAGAATATAACTACTATAATACTGCTCCCTATGTACAAGAATATAACTACTATAATACTGCCCCCTATGTACAAGAATATAACTACTATAATACTGCCCCCTATGTACAAGAATATAACTGCTATAATACTGCCCCTATGTACAAGTATACAACTACTATAATACTGCTCATATGTACAAGAATATAACTACTATAATACTGCCCCCTATGTACAAGAATATAACTACTATAATACTGCCCCCTAGGGACAAGAATATAACTACTATAATACTGCTCCTATGTACAAGAATATAACTACTATAATACTGCCCCCCTATGTACAAGAATATAACTACTATAATACTGCCCCCTATGTACAAGAATATAACTACTATAATACTGCCCCCTATGTACAAGAATATAACTACTATAATACTGCCCCATATGTACAAGAATATAACTACTATAATACTGCCCCCTATGTACAAGAATATAACTACTATAATACTGCCCCCTAGGGACAAGAATATAACTACTATAATACTGCTCCTATGTACAAGAATATAACTACTATAGTACTGCCCCCCTATGTACAAGAATATAACTACTATAATACTGCTCATATGTACAAGAATATAACTACTATAATACTGCCTCCTATGTACAAGAATATAACTACTATAATACTGCCCCCTATGTACAAGAATATAACTACTATAATACTGCTCATATGTACAAGAATATAACTACTATAATACTGCCTCCTATGTACAAGAATATAACTACTATAATACTGCCCCCTATGTACAAGAATATAACTACTATAATACTGCCCCCTATGTACAAGAATATAACTACTATAATACTGCCCCATATGTACAAGAATATAACTACTATAATACTGCCCCCTATGTACAAGAATATAACTACTATAATACTGCCCCCTAGGGACAAGAATATAACTACTATAGTACTGCCCCCCTATGTACAAGAATATAACTACTATAATACTGCTCATATGTACAAGAATATAACTACTATAATACTGCTCCTATGTACAAGAATATAACTACTATAATACTGCTCCCTATGTACAAGAATATAACTACTATAATACTGCCTCCTATGTACAAGAATATAACTACTATAATACTGCCCCCTATGTACAAGAATATAACTACTATAATACTGCTCCTATGTACAAGAATATAACTACTATAATACTGCCTCCTATGTACAAGAATATAACTACTATAATACTGCCCCCTATGTATAAGAATATAACTACTATAATACTGCCCCCTATGTACAAGAATATAACTACTATAATACTGCTCATATGTACAAGAATATAACTACTATAATACTGCCTCCTATGTACAAGAATATAACTACTATAATACTGCCTCCTATGTACAAGAATATAACTACTATAATACTGCTCCCTATGTACAAGAATATAACTACTATAATACTGCCTCCTATGTACAAGAATATAACTACTATAATACTGCCTCCTATGTACAAGAATATAACTACTATAATACTGCCCCCTATGTACAAGAATGTAGACAATTGATATTGTAATTTAGCATTAAAATTTTAAATACCTTTTTATGCTTTTCCTGCAGCAGGTATAAGTAATAAATAGCATTGCGGTGGTATTTTTAGTCTTTGCACTCATTTAGAGCCGTAACATCATTTAACCCTCCGTGCCCCCATTTGCTGTGGATGATTCCCACCCACTGCTTTTTGTGGCGTCCTTTTTTGTCTGTCTGCCAGGCAGGATGTCGCTCCCTTGAACTTGGGAGAGACAACGACAGAAATTCCTAGCGACCCGCGTTGACCTCGGGTTTAGGTTGGCCTGTTGTCATAGTAACTGGAAGCTGATGTATCATTTTATACGTCTGCTGCTTGAATTTTTAAAAGCCAAGATAGCAGATAAATTCGTACAGAAAACATTAGGAGAGAGTTATCTGGATTCTCCTATTCATTCCACTAGATCGGAGAGCCATTGACTTCAGCTGGAGTACTGAGTGGGGTTTCCCGTTACAGCAGTTCATGAGCTGTCGATAAGTCATAGTACTCTGATTTCGGGGGTCCTACCACAGATACCACACGGGTTGTGCTACTGGGATCGTCTGCTGGAGAGCAGGCTGGGCATGCAGGGACACTCTGTGATGGAACCAACAGTCCTTATAGAAAGAGTCCCTGATTCTATTGAACAGCATGCTATGCTTCATTTGACCTGCGGAGGTGCTGCAGGGAAACTGAAGATTTGTGCTTAGCTCTCCTGCAGATTATAGATGATTGCTGCAGGACAACATGCAGTCTGGTTATTTTGGGAGATTCTTTAAAGAGTTTTTTTCCAAGCGATGACAACCCCTTTAATGGCTCTTTTATGTCTAAACTGTGAGTTTTGTAGTAGGCTAAAGAAATTACACAGCAGTTTGATAAGAGGGGCTGCCTAAATATTCCTTACACCTCATGTCCTAGATTTTCCTGAGCAATCCCTCCTAGCAACTTATAAAGCCTGAAGGCATCTCAGGGCCGTATTTATCATGCAGGTAAGGCTGGCAGTCTCCTGGGGCAAGGCAGAATTAAGAAAAAGAACAAAATTGCTTCACGTTCCCCTCTGAATCCGGTTTCTATAGGCCTCCTTCAAAAAATACCAAAAAAAGGTCCTGATCAGCATCAACTGGTTACATCTGTTTCTAAGAAAGTTGGGTGAACTAATATGAGCACCTTTACAACTACCAAAAGGCCGTTGACTCAGCCCCCCCCAAAGGCCTTCGTCTGCCTAGTTGGGTATGGATATAGCCCAATAATTCCCAAAATAGTTAAATTAGCCATGCAGGACTCATATTTAAGATGAGTGCATCATTATAACTGTGACCGATGTAATGGGGCTCTTCAGGGTCATACCGTTAGGATAGGCCACTTATGTTAGTTACGTGGTGGCCCAATCTCCCAGACTACTGGTGGTCCACACAAGTTAGGGGTCGCGATTCTCCTGCTAGCACCATGCCCCTTAAAGAAGCCGAAGCAGCGGTGCTTCACCTTATCTTACTCACTTTAAAGGGATTTCTGAGATTTAAAAAACATTTATAGAGGGGACAGATAATGGTGTAAGACAAAAAGAAACTTTTTATATGGTTCCCAGGTCCACTGCTGCCAATCTGGTCCCAGAAGCAACGTCAGTGGTCATGTTCCATTCATCGTTCACGTGATTACTCAGCCAATCACCGGCCTCAACGGGCATCTGAGCATAAACACTAAGGCCAGTGATTTGCTGAGTGGTCACATGACCCACGATTTGCCGAGTGGTCACATGACCCATGATTTGCTGATTGGTCACATGATCCATGATTTGCTGAGTGGTCACATGACCTATGATTTGCTGGGTGGTCACATGACCCATGATTTGCTGAGTGGTCACATGACCCATGAATTGCCGAGTGGTCACATGACCCACGATTTGCTGAGTGGTCACATGACCCACGATTTGCTGAGTGGTCACATGACCCATGAATTGCCGAGTGGTCACATGACCCACGATTTGCTGAGTGGTCACATGACCCACGATTTGCTGAGTGGTCACATGACCCACGATTTGCTGAGTGGTCACATGACCCATGATTTGCTGAGTGGTCACATGACCCATGATTTGCTGAGTGGTGACATGTCCTATCTTTGGCAGGTGCGAGTATTTTGTGCCTCTAAAAACGTACATGTGAACACTTTCATAGGAAAGCATTGGTCCTGATGGACGCGATCGTTTTGCGTGCTTATTTGTGCGCGGAAACAACTCTCGTCTGACCGAGGTCTTAAAGTACTGAAAAATAAAGCAGTAAAAACAAGCAAAAATAAAAACGAATCCAATTTTATATATTAAAAATGTATATTATAAACTTTAGATATTTTATTACAATATTTATTTTTTTATAGGTTTTACATTATTTTTTTAGCTATATTTAATTACCTTTATTGTATTTACTTTTTATTTTATTTTACGGTTGTGTTATTTAATTTGACTTTTTAGTTTACTTCGTTACTTTATTTAATGTTTTACTTTATTTTATAGTATAAAATAATGGAATAAAATCAAATAAAGTAACGAAGTGAAGTAAAAAGTCAAATGAAATAAAAGATAGAATGGAAGTAAATAAAGTTACTAAAATATATCTAAATAACAGTAATAAAATGAAGTAAGACCTATAATAACATTAAGTAACACCATATAAGTAGAGATGAGCGAACCTACTCGTTTCGAGTAATTACTCGATCGAGCACCGCGATTTTCGAGTACTTTCGTACTCGGGTGAAAAGATTCGGGGGGCGCCGGGGGGGCGTGGTGGAGCGGGGGGTAGCAGTGGGGAACAGGGGGGAGCCCTCTCTCTCTCCCTCTCCCCCCCACTCCCCGCTGCAACCCCCCACTCACCCACGGCGCCCCCCAAATCTTTTCGCCTGAGTACGGAAGTACTCGAAAATCGCGGCGCTCGGGCGAAAAAGGGGCGTGGCCGAGTAGGTTCGCTCATCTCTACATATAAGTTATTATATAATCTAAAGTTAAAAGAAATGACACACATTTAAATAATGTGAAACAAAAGAACATAAAAATTGTCGAGTCAAATAAAAGAACCGGTAATCGCAGAAACGGTGACTTCCCCACAACCAGCCCGAACGGCAACTTTCCATCTCTGACTATGATGATAATGAGCGCTTCCCTCGGTGACGGCGGCGGTTTATTTCTTTGTTATGTTCCGGGCCTGGAAGGGTTTTATGAGTGACTTTAATTTCCTGCTATCTGGGCTCAGATTGGGGTGACACAGGTCAGTCTGTGCGCGGAGGAAGGTGTTTGATATTCTGAGCCCAGCGGCAGGAAATGACAGCTGAGGGGAGATAACTCAGGTTCACCTCTGCGGAGAACGCAGGAAAGTGTTGATTAAAAAAAAAAAGTTATTACATGTCGTTATTGGGTGTCATGCTGAAAATGGCAGACGTGAAATGTTGTTGATGCTATCACGCCACTGTGCCGTACAATAACCAAGGGACGGTAATGAGGAGACGAACAATCCAAAGCCTCCCGTCCGCCTCCAACCACATTCATCTCGATGCCAGATTCTTATAGAGGTCGAGGCTCTGTTCTTCTGATATAGGCGCAGAGAATGAAATGTATGCCGGTGGAAGCGGGCGCAGATGTGGACGATAATGGCCACCAATTTCTGGCATACATTATAGTAAATCTGTCAGGCTGGTCAATCTGTCCATCTTCTTCGAAGCCCCAACAACCTTTAGAAAAGTTGGGGTAGCATTTTAAAAAAGTCACAAATTTTTGTACAAAAAAGGTGTGCACCAAAGCTTCCATTTCCCTCCGTCAGTTTAATTCATCCGCTTTCCCTTCCATGGGTTCATGGGCAAACTCTCCCATATCCTTGAAGAACTCCACTTTCCCAGTTTGGTATTTGAAGAGCTTGTCTCCCAAGCACCCCTCCCCATCAGAAATGTTCAGAGACTCGTGACCACTACCGTTATTGGTGGAAGATGCTCCGGCAGCCATACACGTGTTACTGGATGAGACCGGTCCGAAGCTCTCGGCTCCGGTTCATCGATGTCTTAGTTGGGCGCACAGAGAACTTCTTGGCATCACATTTTTTAAAGGTTTTTTCATACGGTTCCATTTGAGCCATTTAACAAATGCCAATCACGGAGATCGGCGCTGGTTTACCTGGCCTTCATATGGACCGATTCAGGCAGCATGGGGTACGTATGATCATTCATGTGATCATTTGCCCCCCGATACTGCTCCGTCGCTGCCGGATGAACATTCTTCGTGTACAGGTGGAGTTGTGTTGCCAAGAATGATGAATTTTTGTGCCTCGTAAAAGATATCATATGACAAATGAAGTGATCGGTGGCACCTTCACCCAAGGATCGGGCAAACAAACATTCCAGCAAACGTTCTTGCCCAGTTGCAAACCGTTAATGGCCTATTAGCAGGGTAAGTCACCAACAGTAGATCAGCAGGGGTCTGCCACCCTGTATCTCCATCAATCAACTGTTTGCTGGGCCACAGCACTTGTGCTTGAAGCAGACAGCTCCGTTCCCACTGCAGTGGTCAAGTTTGGTATTGCAGGCAAAGTTTCCATTGAAGTGAATGGAGCTTTGCATGTAATATCAAGCTAGGCCACTGCAGTGGGAACGGAGCTGTCTGCCTTCTGCAGAAATCAGTTCAGGGCATGAATGTATGGGCCTGGCAAAAAGGTGGCAGACTGATCTACTATTAATAGCATATCCTGGATAGGCCATCAATGATTTACAACTGTAGTTGACAACCCTGCTGAGTTTGAGTCAAAATGCTATATTCATAAATACAACATACAAAAATATGTGTTAAAGCCACGCCCAGGGGCGCTGCAAAGAAAAGCTTCAAAGATACTTAGCAGGTGAAGTGACATTACAGGTTGATGATGAGCAAGAATTCACCCATGATAGCAGTTGTACATAGAATGTATGCTGTCACGCTTGGACCGTAGAAACACACTTCGCTTGCAAAAGGGTGCACAATAGATAACACTGCAACACACTTTGTGTGACCGATAAGCAGATCGGCGGCTTACAGTAACTTTAGTGCTGAATTCATATATGATGCCGCTTTTTCTGCCCCGGGAGGTTTTCCAATTATGGGGAATAATCTCATCCAATCGCCGTTTTATTGTATTTTTTTAAAATCTGCCGATACAATTAATCCAGTCGGCTCACCATTAACCTGCTTAATAAAAAGAACAACAAAAGGATTGCCCTACTATTTCACACTCACTGTTACACGCTGCGTGCTGACTGAACACTATAAGGGTAGGTTTATGTAACATATAGGGTTCACATGGTGGAAACGCTGCGGATCGTCCACCAGTGAGTTATAACTCATGAACTGTGTTTTACAGGTCATTGGTTAGACCACAGGTGTCAAACACAAGGCCCACGGGTCGAATCCGGCCCGCTACCTCATTTTCTGTGGCCCGCCAGCTGTGCACAAAGTTCCCTCACCTCGGTGCTGCTGTCAGTAGGCGATCTTCTATCGGCTTGTTCTGTCTAGTGCAGACAGTAATACAGGATTGCTGATAGCACACTGACAACAGCCGCGGAGGAGGGAAGAAGCCTGCAGAGAACGTGTGCGTCTGTGCGTATATGTGTATAATAGTGTGCGCCTGTATGCGTGTGCGTGTGTGTGTATATATATATATATATATATATATATATATATAAATAAAATAATACTGTGCGTATATGTGTATAATAGTGTGCGCCTGTATGCGTGTGTGTGTGTGTATATATATATATATATATATATATATATAATAATACTGTACGCCTGTATGTGTTATATATAATATTAACAATTAGAATCGGCCCTTTGAAGGCAACCATAAGGCTTATGTGGCCCTCGGTGAAAATGGGTAAGACTAAATAAAAGAATCAAAATCCTAAAACAAACATCATGTTTGGTATCGCTGCGTCCGTAAAACTCCGATCTATCAAAGTAATGCATTATTTACCCCGCAAGGTGAACGGCGTCTGAAAAAAAAATAAGAACGCCAGAAATGCAGTTTTTTTGGTTATTCTG
Source organism: Eleutherodactylus coqui (assembly GCF_035609145.1). Classification (NCBI taxonomy): domain Eukaryota; kingdom Metazoa; phylum Chordata; class Amphibia; order Anura; family Eleutherodactylidae; genus Eleutherodactylus; species Eleutherodactylus coqui. The sequence goes on from NC_089838.1 coordinate 2,815,417, forward strand.
TCTCCAAGAAAAGATGCAATAAATAGTGATCAAAAAGTCATAGGTGTTCCAAAATGGTACTAATACAAACTACAGGACGTCCCGCAAGAAATGAGTCCCGGACAAATATGTGGGCGGAAAAATAAAAAAGTTATCGCGTGCAGAAGATGGCGGCAGAAAATAATTGAAAAAAATGAAATGTCTTTGAAAAAAAATAAAAGTAGTACAGCAAAAAAAAAAAAAACTACATAAACTTGGTATCGGAGTAATCGTACCGACCCACAGAATAAACTATCAGGAAACTTTTGTGGCCATAGAAACAAGGCGCACCGAAAGATGGCGGAATTTCATTTTTTCTTTTCATTTTACTCCACTTAGAACTTTTTAAAAGTTTTTCAGTACATTATATGTTACATTAAATAGCACTATTGAGAAATACAACTACAAATACTGCGACGCCGATGGATAAAGGAGGTACGATTTTTTTAAATGAAAAAATACTTGGTCACTAAGGGGTTAAATACCTTGACAACGAGACGCGCCGCTATTAGTCAGTTCTACCAGTGGAATCAGCGGGGTTTAATTTTACAGAAACGAATCAATTACTTTCGATTACGAAAATTTTTTTAAAAATTTGTTGTACAGTGTAATCAGCGAGTTACAGCGGTCTTGATGCATAATAAGCAGGAAGGAAGACCTGAAGGGAGACTTGTTCTCAAGCTTCTTTCAAGGTGTTGACTTTCTCGCCCATAGCATGCTGGGGTATCAAAGGTGGCCAAAGGAAGTTACGGGGTTGAACTGCACCAATACACGTGGCTGTTCTCTTCCAGAAATAGTGCCACACCTGTCCACAGGTTGTGTCAGGTATTGCAGCTCAGCTCCAGATACTCGAGATAGCTTAACTGCAATACCATATATGATCCATGGACTGGTGTGGCGCTGTTTCTGGATGAAAGCAGTCAGCTTATTATATAGGGTGTCATTAACATATGTCAGACAAACCAGGAGTGAACTTATGGTAATTAGGCGACTTTATTTACGGAGTATCAGTCGATTCTTCGCAGCCATCTCCTCTATTAGGAACATAAATCATTCTTTCTAATACCCCTAATAATGCATCACCCTCCAGCGATCGTCAGCATATTCCCCGGCTCCTTCCACCGATGTCATATTTGTAAGTAATTATTTTATTGAATGTATTGTTATCCCGAGGACAAGCAACGTCGGCTTGTTTCTTCGTCTGAGCGCCAACCTTCGGGCAGCTGTCTGTGCAGATTTGTAAATGTACCTTTCCAATTTAAGGCAGCCTGAGGGGCAAATATGTAGTTTGTGTACATAAACATGGTTGCAAGTCAATCATATGTTGTATGATCGGTCCGTCGGCAGCACTGAGGTGTAGAACGTCTGTCAAGTTCAGAAAAATCCGGCTTAGACGTATCCGTTTCTGAGAAAGCTGACAACCAAATGGCCCTCATTAGAGCTCCCACAGGCTTCTCAGACCTCTAGTTCTTGGAGAGTACTATTCTCCTTGAGGAGACCAGCAGTTTTCATAGGGAGTCTTATAGGATAGGCAATGCTCTCTGGGAAAAAAGTATGCAAAGCAGTTCGCCTCCGGAAGAAAGAAACTGTCTCTACAGTGCCACCTATTAGAGGTAGCTACCCTAAAAATCCATATCAGATCCTTTACTGTCCTCTGATCAGCGGGTCAGCTGTCTAGTTTTGCAGTCATTCGCCCCACTGAATCTATCGAATCTCTTCTTTTTCTTTGTACGTTCCCCTTCTCCCACACAGACCTCCATTCACTTTGGCCCCATGTGCTCTGAATCTATCAAGTGGACAGTCTCGTCCATCTACTGTCAATGTGTGATGTTAGGTTTAGGTCAGGATTAGGCTGGGTTCAAATGGCGCGGAATTGCCGCGGGATTTCCGGAATAAAGTGGCAAAGTGGACGAGACTTGCAACCTTAGAGTTTGAGGTCTCTACCCTTTAACCTCCTCAATATGGATGTGGGCTTTGCCGTGGGGTCTCCAGGCTATTAGTCAGGAAGTGTTCTCAGTACTGCGCCAGCTAATGCTACTTGAGGTCTAGATGCGGTATCTGAGGGTGTGGACTGGAGCATAGTCAGACAGTGCCGATTGAGGTGGGTTGCAAACTTGACCAAGAGGAAGAAGCCGGAGGTCGAGTTATGGAGAAGAGGTTTAGCACAATGAAAAAAGCTGGAGGTCAGAGCAGGCAGCAATCAGATGTATAGTCAGTATAACAAGCCGAGGCCAGGAGTGGAGACAGGAACAAAGTCGGGAAAAGCCGATGTTAGGAAACCATAAAGTCAGAACAATTTGATAGGACCTTGAGTGAGACCAACATGACCACAATACTCAGGCATTCTCCATAGGGAAAGGATGCCTGATAGATTCAAGAAACACTGAGAATTGGCGGGGGACACATTTGAGAGTTTTACGCCGGCCCTCTTAAAGAACAGCTGAGTGTATACATGTCCTCCAAGCCATGGTTACTGCCCAAGCAGATGCCGGAGGGTCTGAAGAGAGGGAGCTGAGTATGGGCACCGCGACTGTCTAGAGGAGTGAGTTGATAGCTACGGTCGCCAACCGTAACAGTTTACTCCCCACTGAAGCCACCTATTGGCAATGAGCGGAGAAGAGAAAGTGCCAGGAGCTAAATATTATGGATGTTGGTTGGGGGTACAAAAAAAAGAAAAGAGATAAAATTAGCGGGGCTGAAGCTAAGCAGCTAAGCTGATGAGAGGACACGGCAGATTCTCCTTAAAGGGGTTGTCTAATGTAAACCTTCGATGGCCTATCCTTAGGACAAATCACCAAGGGTAGATTACGCGGGGATCCATCACCCAAGAATCCCACCAATCAGCCATTTGCCGGGCCACTTGTGAAACTGGCCACTGCATAAGAACGGAGCTGTTTCCTGCGGATGAGCACTGTTGGGTCACCTAAAATCAGTAGTTCTGTGAGACCAGACTCTCTTGTGTATGGCCAGCTTTGGGAGGGGTTCCCGGATTATTCCTATGGGTTGGCCCTGGCCTAATCTGCAGGGGAGGTCAGCAATCTACCTACAGAAAAACAATGTAAGAAAATGGAGAACAGGTTGCCTTTAAGAAAAAATAAGAAAAATCTAATCTAATATTTAAGTTTCTTGTACTTTTGAGAAAGTTCTGCAAAGTTTTCTGTCCAGCCGGAGCTCCAGAGGGGCTTTTATTTTCTGCAGTCCAATTATTTGAGCTTCATCGGAAAATAAGGGAAATATAAAAAAAGTCTCTTTCTGTGACAATCAAAGTCTCTTTGTTCGCTCTGCCTTTCTGCCTGTGTCAGATTAGTCTTAAAATCCTGTTTGACTTTTGTGATTTCACAAGTCAGGAGAAATGTGGAATAATTGTGTGAGAACAATAGTAGAATCAGCGGAGAGTTCTGCAGTACGCTCCCGGGGGGAGACAGACAGTAAGAAGGGGCTGGAAGGAGGGTGTCGCTCCATGACACGGGCGGGATGGAGGCTGTAGTGGGTAGGATGTCACTGAGACTGCAAGGAAAGGATCAATGGCACAAAAAGGAATACAAACTACCAAAAATTAAAGGGGTTGTTCAATTTAGTCTAATGGGGGGGGGGGGGGGGGGGAGGGGTATGGATGTAATGTGGCCCCCCTACTTAAAACCCATTGGATTTGTCAGAGAGGAGAGTTGCTATAAAGGCAATATGACCTTCAGTCTGTAGGTAGAACACACAGTCCACCACTAGGGGCACTATTGCAGGGAGGTTTGGCCTCACAGGCACTTCTTCATGTTCTGATGATGCACTGATTGTCCCATAGAGATCTGTCTTAGAATGTGAATAGTGATTTACATGACTGTACATGATACATATATGGTGCATTGTTGGCAGGTAATATGAACAAGCAGAGCTGCAATATAAAGAATGAGGGATAAACAGAGACCCTCCTTTCTGATAATATTACAGGAGTTTTCAGGGCAGGGCAGAAAATAAAAATAACCAATAGTCAACTCCTTAAAAGGGTTGTCCAGCGAAAGGAAATGCCCGGACCAGTGCCATCGGGTCGTCTCCTTTGCTTACTGTCAATGGGTGACGTCAGTCTTCCTCTGCCCACTGCAAAGCTCTGCAGTCAACCCAACTGGCAAAGGTAGGTGACAGGTACGTCGTGAAGCCTTTGCAAGGTAATGTGCAGAAAGCATCTAAAACACATAATAAATGTGGAGAGCGGCATGTATTTTTTACATAAATTGAGCCAGAATTCAAGCTCATTTAGCTAATGGCCCATTCACATCTGTGCTTGATTTTCTGCCGATCCAGCAGAAAATCTCGGATGACATGGTCCAGCATGCTGTGCTATTTCTTCTGTGAAAGTGCTGTGAAAATAGTCAATAGAGTCTATTTGGTGCCATTTGGCTCCTGCAGGTGCCAAAGAACGCCAGAGCCCCAGGCACAGGTGTGACTAGGAAATGAGAAGATGCCTCCATTATAATTAAAATAAATAAATTAAAATGTGCTTCAAATGTCATGTTTCCTATCGGAACTTTAAAAAAAGTTCAAGAAACTTTATGACAATAAAAATGAAAGTCACAAGATGAAAAACCAAAATATAGTAAAACGAATTACACAAAGAATAAAAATCATTAATAACAACATCATCAATATGAATCTAAAAGAAAAACAATAAATAAAAAAAACAACATAAATAGGAAAAAAAGGGATAAAATAAAAGTAAATAAAAAAGAAACATAAAAAGTAGAACATATTTTTAATAATAAAACAATAGAAAATATTGATAAACAAAAAGTAGCAAAATGATAACAGAAAATAAAAACAACTATAAATACAAAATACTATAAATATGAGAGGAAATAAAAAGTGACGACTAGAGATGAGCGAACGTGCTCGGCCACGCCCCTTTTTCGCCCAAATACCGCGATTTTCGAGTACTTCAGTACTCGGGCGAAAAAATTCGGGGGGCGGGGGGGCGGCGTGGCGGCGCGGGGGGTTGCAGCGGGGAGTGAGAGGGAGAGAGAGAGGGCTCCCCCCTGTTCCCCGCTGCTACCCCCCACGCCGCCACGCCTCTCCCCGCCCCCCGGCGCACCCGAGTACTTTTCACCCGAGTAGTGAAGTACTCGAAAATCGTGGTATTCGGGCGAAAAAGGGGCGGGGCCGAGCACGTTCGCTCATCTCTAGTGACGACATAATAAAATAGGAATGCTAAATCATAATAGAACATCATTCCTATATATGATAAAGCCATGACAAGCAGGAATATCAGTCTAAATGATGCAAAAACATCCTAAATATAAAGTCAGGACAATAATGAGGAGGAGGAGACTGATGATCTTCTAATTGTTCCTTCTTTCACAAGGAGTTTATAGCAGACCAGATCACGGACTCCGTCGTATCGCTGCACTGATTAACAAGACAACCGGCTCCCAGTCCGCCGCTGCCCCCATCTCGGTCCGTGTGAACACATGCTAACGTTAAACTCCCAATTAGCGGTGAGTTTACATATACAAACTGCGGCTTATTAACACGAGACATTTAATGAATACTACATGTTACATCTAATCTGCATTTACATATCAAGGGCCGCTAACCAGGATAACGGGATTTCATGTTGTTGGGGAGTTTCCATAGGATACGATACCTTACAGTAATTAAAGGGACATCATTTCTCCGGGGGGGGGGTTCCTTTTATTATGAAAGGATCCTTTTTTAGACGTTCAGACCCCCTTTTAATGAGGCTAAAAGAGTAGAAATAAACCTCCTATACGAAGGAGCTGAGAACTAATAAAACATATTATGTCTCCTACAACACATTAAATCAGGATTAAAGGCACAAATTTTATACCATTAAATGTTTTATTTGCCCTAAAAGGAGTCATATTAGTGTTGGAGTACTTCTTTAAATTTAGAATGGGCAATAAGGCTACCGGGATTTGCGTTCTCTCATGCGTCCAAATTAATTGATGATGCTCATTGGAGAAAGAACCAGAGATATCAACTGTGTGAAGTCACCACTGTGCTCTTTCTTAGAGGACCAGCCCAGTGCTAACTTTATTTATAGTGCAGAGTGAAACAAAGAAAGGTATAGTGTCTAATCACAGTGGACAACACCTTGAAAGTAGCAAATCATTGAGTAGTAAGGACTGAATACATAATGTGATGTGCGCTTACATTATTTACACTGATAGGGTGTAAAAGAATGTGGATACAATGACTATATAAGGTCTTCAAAAACCGCTGCTTCTACGAGCTTCGGGCTAAGTTATATATTAGCCCTTTGAATAACAAATATAACACAGATACTTTCACAGTAGGATCCGTCATACCGGCCAATCATTTCCCATCATTTACATCAGCACTATGGTACACTGGTTGTAATGCCTTACATCCATCCCTGTCTTTAGTAGTTCTGACAGTCTAATTCCTCAACCTATATACACCCCAAAGGCATAGGAATCTAATTGATGTTTTGACTTCATGTCCTTATTTATAGGAGGAAGTGCAGCTCTGGATCACTTACTGCCGCTCTAGTAAGTGAAATACTGTGCTAGTTTAACTTATCGGTATGCTTTTGGAGTATAAGTGAGTCTACTGAGGGGGCAGTTGGGTGAGAGGCCATCAACATGAGTCCAAAGGAGCAGCTAATTTTCTCCTAGTACCACAAAGGTGTATGGAGTTTTATAGGTCACTCAATGCTCTCTGGGAAAGCTATGCAAATGAGTGATGGGATCATCCTCCACAGCAGCATCTACGAGAAGATAGCCACCCTATGAGTCAACCTATTAGCAGGCCTTGTAACATGACCAAAACACTCATGTGCAGACACGGTTTTCAGGTTTCTTGCCCTATTTTATCTCCTTCTCCTTCCAATACTAGTACATATAAAGCAACAACTTTGGGTGGAAATGGGTGGGATTTGGGCTCTTTGTCTATGCCTGGATCCCAGCAGCATTTGGCACACTAATTCTCATTCCCTTTGCCCCCTCAAAATGATGCCAAGCCAAAAATGGAAGTGAGCAGTAGCCAATGAACCTATTCTCTCTGCAAGACCTCAAGAGCTTGTGGGATGTCTCATTCAGCCTAGTCAATTTAAGTGTATGGTAGACAATCATCTTCACCCCCTTGCATGTCTGCCTTGTATCTCATACCCAAGCCTGTGCCCATGGCTGACCTTAGCATGGTTGCACAGGGCATTGGCGACCAGCTTGTAGGGGGATCACCAGGTAGATGTAGGCTGGGGGTGATTGCCCCTCTTAGATCCACCTGGCCAATGATCTTCTTCCTCTTGTGGAGCTACATGAATCATCCTCCTCCTGGCTCTGCCTTCTCCTCCCCTCTGATGTTTCAAGGCATTGCTGTCAGCACACTGGCACCTCCACAACATAATCACTTATTTCTGCTACTGTATTTATATTATGAGCTTGGTTCTGGCATTATACCCATGTACTGAGCTTGGTTCTGGTATCTATATACTGAGGTTGGTCTGTCCCGTATATACAGTGGACATAAAAGGTTTACGTACCCCAGTTAAAATATCATGGTTTTGGTCATATTAAAAGATTCAACAAAGCCGAATCCTGGTAGAAGAGCTGGACTTGACATGGTGTAAATCACGGCAGCGGAGTGCAGACTGCTAGTTATCAGGAGTGTGAATGTGATTGGCTAATTCCGAGCACGGCCCCAAATATAAGAGGGTGTGAACACTTATGCAACCACATTATTTTATTTTTTTATTTTTTTATTTTCCACCCTAAACGATTTTAGTTTGTTTTTCAATGGAATTGTCCAGATAACGGGTCCCACGGAAGTGGAAATAAATCTGAAATGACTCATCTTTGTCGGATCTTTTAACATGACAGAAACATGCCATTTCAACAGGGATGTGTAGATTTTTTTATATCCACTGTATGCACTGAGCTTGGTCTGTTCCTGTATTTATGTTAGGAACTTGATTCTAGTGTTTGTATTTATGTTATGAGCTAGGTTCTGGTGCTGTATTTATGTCTTGAGCTTGGTTCTGGTGCTGTATTTATGTCTTGAGCTTAGTTCTGGGGCTGTATTTATGTATTGAGCTTGGTTCTGGTGCTGTATTTATGTTATGGGCTTGGTTCTGGTGCTGTATTTATGTATTGAGCTTGGTTTTGGGCTGTATTTATGTTATAAGCTTGGTTCTGGTGTTGTATTTATGTATTGAGCTTGGTTCTGGGGCTGTATTAATGTATGAAGCTTGGTTCTGGGGCTGTATTTGTGTTATGAGCTTGGTTCTGGGGCTGTATTTATGTTATAAGCTTGGTTCTGGTGCTGTATTTATGTTATAAGCTTGGTTCTGGTGCTGTATTTATGTCTTGAGCTTGGTTCTGGTGCTGTATTTATGTCTTGAGCTTGGTTCTGGGGCTGTATTTGTCATGAGCTTGGTTCTGGGGCTGTATTTGTGTTATGAGCTTGGTTCTGGGGCTGTATTTATGTACTGAGCTTGGTTCTGGGGCTGTATTTATGTATTGAGCTTGGTTCTGGGGCTGTATTTATGTATTGAGCTTGGTTCTGGGGCTGTATTTGTGTTATGAGCTTGGTTCTGGGGCTGTATTTATTTACTGATTGCAGAATGCAGTCAAGCTGTCTATCAGTGCAATATACATTCTTTTTTTTCTTAAGACCATGCTATCATCCTCAGTTGTGTGCCAGACTGATGTCTTCACTCTGTTCCTGACCATTCAGCAGGGCTGGAAACTCAGCACATTCCAAACGCCTCAGACAAAAATCAAGCATCAGCAGACAATGTTTACTGCAAGTCCTATTAAATGAGGAGAAGATGTCTTTGGACGGACATGTGAGAGCGGTTTGATCTCCGCCCGGGGAGGCAGTAGCGGCGTCTAAATGATCTGATGCTAACCAAACAAAATGTCTATCCAAAGGACAAGCTAATTAGACGCATGAAGCTAAACATCGCGCAACGGAAAGCTAAGCAACTTTATACTAAACTTTGCATTTAAAATTCTCACCATTTCTGCTATCTGCCAGTAAATGGAAACCTTCTTGTTCCCACCGAGAGCTGAAGACGTGGCGGACCCCTCCTGAACGGCTCATTGCAGCATCAGCTCAAGTTTTTTTGTCTTGATAAATGATAACTTACCCACCAGGTCTTCTCTGTTATCAGCACAATGCCGGGCACGGCACCTCATCTGGGCTTGTGAGGCTGCCAGCTGGACCCTAGAGGACTGGCAACATATGGGGTGGTCCCATAAGGCACGGTACCAATTGTTTCAAGCTGATGGTAGGGTTTCTGTGTGGCGCAGACCCCTTGAAGCTGTGGACCCCGGCTGTCAACAAGGCACTGTGCACGCTGGTAGTGGCTCCATACTGGTGTGGGGTGTCTACTTATGGCATGGGTTGGGTCTACTGGTCCTCCTAAACATGCAATTTACCGCTGCCGACTACACTTCACTGCTTGGTCATCCTTTGCAGCCTTTCATGCCCCCCCACAGTGATGGGATATTCTAGCAAAAATATGCACCATGCCATCGGGCCCAAGATGTCCAGAATTGGTTGGAGGAGCATGGGTAGCTTTCCAGATAGCTCAACATCCCTTCAGAAGTCTTGCATCCACTTATGGAATCAATGTCATACCGAGCTGCTTCAATTCGCTGAACTAGAGGAGATCCTATACAATATTAGTTCCTGTCCCATGACTTTTGGCACGTATATGGCGCTGCATATGGTGAGCTTCCCCTAGTGTTAGCTGTAGGTTGCTGCTATGGCAAGCAACGGTAACACATCAATGCCAACGGGAACAGATCAATGCCCTCCAACCACACCACTGTATGGCCGGCTGCACATGACCGGATTTGGATAGCAGAATCCGCTATCATCACCTGCGCCGACGATCTGTGGCATTCCGCAGCCATTAGCAAGAATAGAACATTTGCATGTCTGCTCATACGAGTGGACAGCAATTGCGATTTCCGCTCGCGGAAAAAGAATTGCAGCATGTTCTATTTTTGTGCGGATTCCGCAAAGACGGCTTTTATTGAAGTCAATGGAAGCCGTCCGACCCGCAGCCCTTCTGCAATTGACATTGTGGAAAGGTTGCTGATTCTGCGTTATCGCATATAACAGTAAAAGCAATAAAAAGGATTTGGGGATTATGTCAAAAGTAAAAGAAAAGTCAAAGATGCTATTGGATGCTTACAGGATGAAAATGATGAATTGGTTAAGATTGATGTTGAGAAGGAAGAACTTTTAAATTCCTATTTTGTATCTGTTTTCTCTCAGAAAGTAGATGGATCAGCTGATCTTCCCTGTGCAGAGAGATGGTGAGGGAACACTTAGCTAACCTAAATGAATTCAAGTCTCAAGGTCCAGATGAATTACATCCTAGGATACTAAAGGAAGCAGCGGACGTAATTGCTGAACCACTCGCCATAATCTGTGGAAATTCCTGGAGAACAGGAGAAGTCCCAGAAGATTGGAAAAGAGCAAATGTTGTCCCTATCTTCAAAAAAGGAAAGAAGGTGGATCCATCAAACTACAGGCCTGTGAGCCTGACGTCCATACCGGGAAAGATCTCTGAAAATATTATTATACAGCATGTATGCAAGTACTTGGATGAGAATGGAGTAATTAGCCAGAGCCAGCATGGGTTTGTAACAAACAAGTCATGCCAGATGAATCTAATTTCCTTCTACGACAGAATTGCCGACTGGGTTGATCAGGGAAATGTGGTGGATATAGTATATCTTGAGTTTAGTAAAGCATTTGACAAAGTATCTCATATCATACTTATTGAAACAAATGACCAAATATGGGATTGACAAGGCAACTGTTAGGGGGATTCACAACTGGCTGAGTGATCGTACTCAAAGAGTGGTCATAAATGGCTGCACATCCAAGTGGAAGAATGTATCAAGTGGGACCACAAGGCTCTGTCCTAGGCCCAGTGTTGGTCAACATTGTTATAAATGATCTGGAGGAGGGAATTGTGGGAAACTGATCAAATTTGCCGATGACACAAAGCTAGGAGGGATAGCTAACACTAGGGAAAAGAGAGAGAGTATTCAAAAAGATCTAGAAAAGCTTGCACAGTGGGCGGCGAGTAACAGAATGGTATTCAACAAGGAGAAATGCAAAGTCCTACATCTGAGCAAGAAAAATGAAAAAAGCATATACAGGATGGAAGGAATTGAGCTAAGCAGCAGCACATGTGAAAAAGACTTGGCTATACTAATAGATCATAGACTGAACATGAGTCAACAATGTGATGCAGCAGCCAAAAAGGCAAACATAATTCTGGGATGTATTAAGAGAAACATAGAGTCTAGATCACGTGAGGTCATTATCCCCCTCCACTCTTCCTTAGTCAGCCCTCATCTGGAATACTAGGTCCAGTTCTGGGCACCCCACTTTAAAAGAGACATAGACAAACTGGAGCAAGTTCAGAGAAGAGTTACCAAGATGGTGAGCGGTCTGCAAATCACATCCTATGAGGAACCGTTAAAGGATCTGGGAATGTTTTGTAGAAGAGAAGGCTGAGAGGAGACTTAATAGCGGTCTACAAATATCTGAAGGGCTGTCACAGTGCAGAGGGATCAGCCCTATTCTCATCTGCACAAGGAAAGACTAGAAGCAATGGGAGGAAACTGAAAAGGGCAGAGACACAGATTAGATATTAGACAGTGAGGGGGATCAATGAGTGGAACAGGTTACCACGGGAGGCGGTGAGTTCTCCTTCAATGGAAGTCTTCAGAGGCGGGACAGACATCTGTCTTGGATGATTTAGTGAATCCTGCACTGAGCAGGGGGTTGGACTCGATGACCCTGGAGGACCCTTCCAACTCTACCAATGGTATAGCATCTCTGGGTGCCCTTAATAGAGACAGTTTCTTGAATAATTACAGCTATAATTCACATAATTCCACCTATGAATACTATAACCACACCCATGAGCAACACAACCACACCCACAACCCCACCCCCTCCCCAATTCACTCTGATGGATGGTAATTAATTTGTCATTCACTGTTCGTGTCATTTGGGGACCAGCCACTAAGATACATTCAGACTGCCGGCCTGTGGCTGTGGGTACTGGGCTTGAAGTGTCTCTTTTTACTCTTTGCCTTTAAATTCAGCATAAGAATTATTGAAACTCCAATTGAGTGGAGAACGGCGAGCGAGAGCGAGGATTCTGTGCCAATAACCCACTGCTGCAAATCTCTCATTTCTAATTACTAAGCAAGCTGCAAGACACATACCCAGAGTGCCAGCCAGTTAGGAAGTCACGCCAGCCGGGCACAACCACCCAACCTATTCAAATTGTCATTGGAATTAAAACTGTAGGCATATCAGCTGAGCTGTGCCAACAGCCACCGCACTTATAAGGACTTGGTACTGTTAAATCTGGCAGAACAAGCCTATAGTTTATCGTTACTCTGTAACCAATATGGAAATTTTCTATTAGGCGACGGTAAAAGAATCGTAACAAACAAGACTAAAGGTCTATATTACGTTAGTGCCTCACAGAGCCGTACCTTAAGGGTGCGCTATTATAGGCAAGAAAAGGCTCCCCCGTTGTATCTGCGCTGCTTTCACTTTGCAATTGGGCATAGGATAGTACTTGGACAGCTTCGCCGCTCAATCCACCACGGCCACGTTGGCAAGGTTGTGCCACGTTGACCATTATAGTATTATATTTTCTATTGCCAGGCTTTACCATCTTTCTAGCTATTTAGCCTTAAACGAAGTCATCAGAAGACCTGCTATCTCTCAAAGTGCATGTGGGTCAACTGACCTTTGGGTGGGGGTGCCTTTGCCTTGTGGAATATTTCAAGTAGACACAGTCACACTTCTTATGACCATGAATGTGTATAATGTGGTTATTATGACCAAATAATCGTGTACCCATGATACCTTATGTCCATGTTAATGGATGGGGACAAGGTTCAAAATGGCCGACTATGTTTGCAACTTCCTATTACCAGGAAAAACTCCTCAAAAAGAAACACTGAAGGGATTGTTGGAATAAACACATATTGGTAGCAGTGTTGGTGGAGAACAGTATCCCCTGTCAGTCCCGATCTCTGTTTACATTGGTTGTAGTGCTGCAATCAATGTGAGGCTCCAAACGAGGCCACTCCACTACTAGGACTTATGTCCTACAAACAGGCCATCGTTGGGGCCAGAAGATCCAATGGCATCACAGGCCACATAACAGAGTGCCGAATGGGTGTATTGATGGGTTTGGGCTTACCCTTCAAGAACCCACCTTCTGAAGGGTAAGACATGGGACCAAGGGTGAACCCACAAAGACCAAGCCCACCTGGCTGCTATGGGACCCCTAAAAAAAAAAGTAAACCTTTGATTGGCCCCATCCCCCATTGGGTAGGACTCCCCATTTAAGAAGAACTGTATTGTTGGCAAGGGGATCGGGAATTGACCCAAAGGTCATAGGGATGGGTTGAAGGGAAAAACAACAACCCTCCAGGTAACGTATAAGGCGTGGGACCTACCACAGACCAAGCCTAAGTGACTGCTATGTGGCCCCTGAATATAGAAAACCAAGCTTTGATTGGCCCCATCCCCTACTGGGAAAGACTTCCCTCTTTAGAGGAACTGCCTCAACAAGAGGTCAGGAATTTGCCCAAGGCTCATGGAGATGGGTTGGGGGTTGTTGAATTGCCGTTTAGTTAGACCACGGGGGTTAACTGTTCTGGTGTCACTTTCCCTTTAAGCCCCCAACTATTAGAGTTGACTGGAACCCTCCGGGGAGATAAGCGCTGCACATTAATTGTAGCATATTTATTGTCAACATCCCTTCCAAGCCTCCATGCATCACATTCACAGCGCCAATGATTAGCAACGTGATCAAAGCGCTGCCAACCGCGCCTCTCCAGACCTCGGCCCTCTCGCTATTTTATCAGCTGTCACTTTGTACGCGGAGGGACGTTTTGACGCAGCCTGTGATCTTTTTTCTTTTTTTTTTCCTGGTGAGATGTGATCCAAAACTTTATTGCTTCTCGTGTATAAATGAGACACTCGGCATTTTCTTCTGGTCTGTTTCCTCGGAATGTTAAGTGGTAATTATTCTTTCCCGTTATTTCTTTAAACTAATTATGATGCCACCGTTAGACAAACAAAATAATGTCTGGATGAGCAATCTGCCGCCGTGGATGTGACTGGGTGAGGAGCGGCGCATCAACCAACAGAGTCTATTTAAAGGGACCCACACCACTTTATGAAGACCTCCCAAGAGCCTCCAAGAGGTGCGGCTTATGCAGATTTGCATAAAGAGGTGATTCTGCGCCACTTGGGGGCTGTACCTTGGTAGACCGGGGTGGGGCTTCTGCAGATTTGCATAGATTGGTGATTCTGTGCTATTTGGGGGCTGTATTTTGGTAGAATGAGGAGGGGCTTATGAAGATTTGCCTAAAAGAGGGATTCGGTGCATTTTATGGCTGTGACTTGTTAGAATGGTACTGGGCTCATGCAGGTTTGCATAGAGGCGCGATTATGTGATATTCGGGGGCTTTACCTTGGTAGAATGGGGTGGGGCTTATGCAGATTTGCATTAAGAGGTTTTTCTGTGCTAGTTAAAGGATGTAGCCTTGTAGAACAGGGCGGGGCTTAACTGGAATGATGAGCGGTATGTTTATTGATTTCTATATGGCGGCACAAGTGATCAGAGAGTATTTTTGTATATACTGGAAGGTTCTAGGTGTCTCAAAGGAGTTTTCTGAGATTCTATTGTATACTTAATTTAACCCCCCCCCCTGAAAATGTACCTATCCAACTTGGAGGCAGGGCCACCAATAACTGACCCATGACGTCCCATAACCAAGTTCCATGGCTTAGTGATGGAGAAGCCTTGGTGTGTTTATGGGATGTCATGTTCCATTTTAGGGCCTCCCATTGGCGGCAGCCATCATGTGGGTAAACCGCCGTGCCAACATTTACAGAGATCTGCTCTGCACTCATTTTAATTGGGACTGCCGAAAATAGGCAAGTGCTTCTACTCATATTTCCATCAGATCCACTGAAATGAATGGAGAGGGGGGGGGGGGGGGCTCAGGAACCCTGTTCTTGGAGGCTCAATGGTGAAACCCACCAATCAGACTTAGGTGATAAAAGTTAATGGTGGTTCAACCCCTTTAACTATCTTTTATTATTCCATTCACATCCACTTACACCAGTGTGGTTTTATTTGGACAACCCCTTTAATATAAGTGAAGCACCCGATCTGCCCAAAATGCCATAGAATACCGGGGGCAAATTGCAGTAGCCCTCACAACCACCATTTGCATATCTCCTATTACGGCATCTAGCCCCCCCCCCCCCCCCACTCTCTTACTGCTGCAACAACATCCCCTTTAAGTGGCTTCCCTATAGGGAAATATCCACAAAACTGAAGGAGACGTGACAGTTGTCAGATGGATAATTAGTATTATTGGAATGTCAAATGTCATTTTGGCGCAGATGAAGCTGCACTAATTACGGGCCGGCTCGTGTTGCGATTCCTCGGCCCCCTCTTTGTTCTGCGCTACAGTGAGATTTTCTCTATTGTCAGGCTGCTAATGATTCTGCATAACTTTTCAGGACAAACAATATGGCTACCATTACGCATCCTAGACCTCAGTGGGGGATTAGGCCCGTAGTCCCCTCCACCGCGCACCATAGACTACTTTCTGGTAAGTAGCTACTTATAATAACAGCGCTCCTACTGTGGCCCCTTTGTCCCCAATATAGCTCTTAGTAATAGTGCCCCCAATGTGGCCAAAACGAAATAGTGTGTTTTTTTTTAGTAATTGTGCCCCAATACAGCCCCTTACAGTAATACTGCTGCTAATGAGGCCCTTTAGTACTAGTGCCCTCCTTGCGGTCCTTCAGTAATAGTGCCCTCCTTGCGGTCCTTCAGTAATAGTGCCCTCCTTGTGGTCCTTCAGTAATAGTGCCCTCCTTGTGGTCCTTCAGTAATAGTGCCCTCCTTGTGGTCCTTCAGTAATAGTGCCCTCCTTGTGGTCCTTCAGTAATAGTGTCCTCCTTGTGGTCCTTCAGTAATAGTGTCCTCCTTGTGGTCCTTCAGTAGTAGTGCCCTCCTTGCGGTCCTTCAGTAGTAGTGCCCTCCTTGCGGTCCTTCAGTAGTAGTGCCCTCCTTGCGGTCCTTCAGTAGTAGTGCCCTCCTTGCGGTCCTTCAGTAATAGTGCCCTCCTTGCGGTCCTTCAGTAATAGTGCCCTCCTTGCGGTCCTTCAGTAATAGTGCCCTCCTTGCGGTCCTTCAGTAATAGTGCCCTCCTTGCGGTCCTTCAGTAGTAGTGCCCTCCTTGTGGTCCTTCAGTAATAGTGCCCTCCTTGTGGTCCTTCAGTAATAGTGCCCTCCTTGTGGTCCTTCAGTAATAGTGTCCTTCTTGCGGTCCTTCAGTAATAGTGCCCTCCTTGCGGTCCTTCAGTAATAGTGCCCTCCTTGCGGTCCTTCAGTAATAGTGTCCTCCTTGTGGTCCTTCAGTAATAGTGCCCTCCTTGTGGTCCTTCAGTAATAGTGCCCTCCTTGTGGTCCTTCAGTAATAGTGCCCTCCTTGTGGTCCTTCAGTAATAGTGCCCTCCTTGCGGTCCTTCAGTAATAGTGTCCTCCTTGTTGTCCTTCAGTAGTAGTACCCTCCTTGTGGTCCTTCAGTAATAGTGCCCTCCTTGTGGTCCTTCAGTAATAGTGCCCTCCTTGTGGTCCTTCAGTAATAGTGTCCTCCTTGTTGTCCTTCAGTAATAGTGCCCTCCTTGTGGTCCTTCAGTAATAGTGCCCTCAAAATTCTGACCTCCCATCAGCAACATAAATCTGTCTCCATCTGACCAGGAGATGTTTCTCTGCTGCTCAGTGATACAAGTTTTGCGCTCTTTTGCCCGCTGGAGTCTCTTCTTTCTGTCTCTCTTAGACACAATGGCGCTGGAACTGGTCGCCCGCTGTTATAGTCCAACCCAGCTGAGAAAACAAGTTTTGTGTTGTGACATGTAAGTCGGAGCCCCAGCGGTGTCCTCGGTGCTCCTGGCTGCTTAGAACGATTCCTGACATCCTCCTCTGACCCCTTTCTGTGACGAGTTGCTTTCATCCAAGGATCCCCTACAGCAGAATAGAGATTGCAGCTCCAGAGAATACAGCATGAGTATATAATACCCAGGATGGGTATACAACAGGTCATGTGATGGATTGGGGTGGAGGCAGAATGAAAATGATGTATTTAAAAAAACTCAGATGAATGTATTATAAGCAAACATCCAATAGCAGTATTAGAACACTAGATGGCGCTTTTCAGTATTACCGCATATACCCTGCACCTGTTTAGAGATCAATCTTCTTGGTGCAGCACACCCAGTGGTTAGGAGCGGCATTGCAAGAAAATGGAATGTAAAATAAAGATGATTGGTGCTCATACAGGTAGGAGTGTCTGGTGACGGGGGGGGGGGGGGGGGTGCAACACTTTTGGATTTTCCTCTTATTCATTGCTTGAACAGTTATGCAGGATTTCACAAGGTTGTAAACTGAGTATAAAATGCAAATCACCCAGAACTCCCTATGATGCTCCCAATAACGCATAATAGAAACAACGGGATCTCTGAAAAGCTGATCATAACGACAACGTCAGGAAAACAAATCACTGCCGGCGTCACAGGAGCTACTCCGGAGCAACAATGGCAGCCGAAAGAGGAGGCGGAACACGAGCGGAAATGTACAGCGAGGCCGAATACAAGAGGAGGGGGGTAATTCACAAAGGGACGCTATAGAGAATGCTTCACTAATGAGGTCACAGACGCCGAACCAACCGGAAGACATAGAAGGAAATGGTATGAGGTTGGAAACACCGGAAGGGGAGTGCAGATATGTATGTACACAGTGACTCCAGCAGAATACTGAGTGCAGCTCTGGGGTATAATACAGGAGCAGTACAGGATAAGTAATGTATGTATGCAGTGACTCCACCAGCAGAATAGTGAGTGCAGCTCTGGAGGATAATACTGGATGTAACTCGGGATCAGTACAGGATAAGTAATGTATGTACACAGTGACTCCACCACCAGCAGAATAGTGAGTGCAGCTCTGGGGTATAATACAGGATGTAACTCAGGGTCAGTACAGGATAAGTAATGTATGCACACAGTGACTCCACCAGCAGAATAGTGAGTTCAGCTCTGGGGTATAATACAGGATGTAACTCAGGATCAGTACAGGATAAGTAATGTATGTACACAGTGACTCCACCAGCAGAATAGTGAGTGCAGCTCTGGAGTATAATACAGGATGTAACTCAGGATCAGTACAGGATAAGTAATGTATGTACACAGTGACTCCACCAGCAGAATAGTGAGTGCAGCTCTGGAGTATAATACAGGATGTAACTCAGGATCAGTACAGGATAAGGAATGTATGTACACAGTGACTACCAGCAAAATAGTGAGTGCAGCTCTGGAGTATAATACAGGATGTAACTCAGGAGCAGTACAGGATAAGTAATGTATGTACACAGTGACTCCACCAGCAGAATAGTGAGTGCAGCTCTGGAGTATAATACAGGATGTAACTCGGGATCAGTACAGGATAAGTAATGTATGTACACAGTGACTCCACCAACAGAATAGTGAGTGCAGCTCTGGAGTATAATACAGGATGTAACTCAGGGTCAGTACAGGATAAGTAATGTATGTACACAGTGACTCCACCAGCAGAATAGTGAGTGCAGCTCTGGAGTATAATACAGGATGTAACTCAGGAGCAGTACAGGATAAGTAATGTATGTATACAGTCACTCCACCCGCAGAATAGTGAGTAATGGTATCAGGGGTGTTTGGATTGACAATAATATATTTAAAACAGTTGTCCTCTCTGAGCAATCTCCTTCTGTGATGATAAGTGGACCATGGGGTGACCTGCTGGGACTCCCACAGAGCAGCTGTAGCATCTAGGAAAGCTCAGATCAGTCTCCAATCCTCCTGCAGCACCACCACACTAAAATCAATTGATTGACTGTGTATATAAAGACATTTGGGTTCTCCAGACAAAAAGCTGATTTCTGCGGCCACTCCGTTATAGGACTATTACATGAGGGTCTTGAATGGCGGACGGCCCTCTGTTACTGTTTTTTTTTTCTAATTCTGACAACCACTTTAAGATCAACCTGTAATGGAACTGCCCTCTAACAAATAATAATTAACCCCAAGGCATCTCATAACGATCAGATCTCAGAGAACGATGGCGAGTGGCTGAGATTATTGAAAAGAGAACTTATTGTTCATCATTAGCCGAGGTGTCAGGGGGCGACTTCAGAAGTGCGGGAGAAGAAAGCCGGAATGGTGAAGAAGGCAGAACAAAGATAGATAAGTAGACAGGAGAAAAGTGAATTTACCCCGACGTTACATAACAAACACAGCATGACAGCAAATCTGTTCCAATCTCATTTACAGCCGCTTGTATAATTGAAGGTGACAGCAGAGGTCAAAGCAAAGCAAACAGGGGTGATAAAAATGAGCCGTATTGGTGAAATGACCGAATGTGTCGTTTTATGATCACAGATGATACACTGGAGTACTAACCGCTAAATAGCTTATTACGGAAGCTTTCGGCCATAAACCTGGTATGTCAATGGGGACGAATAAAAGTATGTGGACCGGCTATGTCCATCCATCATATAGCTGGAATGCTCTGCAAGAAAAGCCTGCAGGATCATGAGATGTGGATGCAGGAAGGGCAAGAGGACCACGAGTACCTACTGATCCTGCATGGGGAGATTGGTACCTCAAGATACGCAGGTAAAGAGATGCGGACAAGAGCTAGTCAACTGTTGTTGGATCATTGGCTAAATGACTACTATGATTGTATCCTACGTCATCAGTAAATTACAGGATTCACCAAGCTTACATAATACTGCCCCTATGTACAAGAATATAAGTACTATAATACTGCCCAGTATGTACAAGAATATAAGTACTATAATACTGCCCGCTATGTACAAGAATATAACTACTATAATACTGCTCCTATGTACAAGAATATAACTACTATAATACTGCCCCTATGTACAAGGATATAACTACTATAATACTGCCTCCTATGTACAAGAATATAACTACTATAATACTGCCCCCTCTGTACAAGAATATAGCTACTATAATACTGCCCCCTATGTACAAGAATATAACTACTATAATATTACCCCCTATGTACAGGAATATAACTACTATAATACTGCCTCCTATGTACAAGAATATAACTACTATAATACTGTCCCCTGTGTACAAGAATATAACTACTATAATACTGCCTCCTATGTACAAGAATATAAGTACTATAATACTGCCCCTATGTACAAGAATATAACTACTATAATACTGCCCCCTATGTACAAGAATATAACTACTATAATACTGCTCCCTATATACAAGAATATAACTACTATAATACTGCCCCTATGTACAAGAATATAACTACTATAATACTGCCTCCTATGTACAAGAATATAACTACTATAATACTGCCCCTATGTACAAGAATATAACTACTATAATACTGCCTCCTATGTACAAGAATATAGCTACTATAATACTGCCCCTATGTACAAGAATATAACTACTATAATACTGCCCCTATGTACAAGAATATAACTAGTATAATACTGCCCCCTATGTACAAGAATATAACTATTATAATACTGCTCCCTATGTACAAGAATATAACTACTATAATACTGCCCCCTATGTACAGGAATATAACTACTATAATATTGCCCCCTATGTACAAGAATATAACTACTATAATACTGTCCCCTATGTACAAGAATATAACTACTATAATACTGCCTCCTATGTACAAGAATATACCTACTATAATACTGCCCCCTATGTACAAGAATATAACTACTATAATACTGCCCCCTATGTACAAGAATATAACTACTATAATACTGCCCCCTATGTACAAGAATATAACTACTATAATACTGCCCCCTATGTACAGGAATATAACTGCTATAATACTGCCCCCTATGTACAAGAATATAAGTACTATAATACTGCCCCTATGTACAAGAATATAACTACTATAATACTGCCCCCTATGTACAAGAATATAACTACTATAATACTGCCTCCTATGTAGAAGAATATAACTACTATAATACTGGCCCCTATGTACAAGAATATAACTACTATAATACTGCCCCTATGTACAAGAATATAACTACTATAATACTGCCCCTATGTACAAGAATATAACTACTATAATACTGCCCCCTATGTACAAGAATATAACTACTATAATACTGCCCCCTATGTACAAGAATATAACTACTATAATACTGCCCCCTATGTACAAGAATATAACTACTATAATACTGCTCCCTATGTACAAGAATATAACTACTATAATACTGACCCCTATGTACAAGAATATACCTACTATAATACTGACCCCTATGTACAAGAATATAACTACTATAATACTGCCCCCTATGTACAAGAATATAACTACTATAATACTGCCCCCTATATACAAGAATATAACTACTATAATACTGCCCCCTATGTACAAGAATATAACTACTATAATACTGCCCCCTATATACAAGAATATAACTACTATAATACTGCCCTCTATGTACAAGAATATAACTAGTATAATACTGCCTCCTATGTACAAGAATATAACTACTATAATACTGCCCCCTATGTACAAGGATATAACTACTATAATACTGCTCCCTATGTACAAGAATAAAACTACTATAATACTGCCCCTATGTACAAGGATATAACAACTATAACACTGCTCCCTATGTACAAGAATATAACTACTATAATACTGCCCCCTATGTACAAGAATATAACTACTATAATACTGCCCCCTATATACAAGAATATAACTACTATAATACTGCCCCCTATGTACAAGAATATAACTACTATAATACTGCCCCCTATGTACAAGAATATAACTACTATAATACTGCTCCCTATGTACAAGAATAAAACTACTATAATACTGCCTCCTATGTACAAGAATATAACTACTATAATACTGCCCCCTATGTACAAGGATATAACTACTATAATACTGCTCCCTATGTACAAGAATAAAACTACTATAATACTGCCCCCTATGTACAAGAATATAACTACTATAATACTGCCCCCTATGTACAAGAATATAACTACTATAATACTGCCCCCTATGTACAAGAATATAACTACTATAATACTGCCCCCTATGTACAAGAATATAACTACTATAATACTGCCCCCTATGTACAGGAATATAACTACTATAATACTGCCCCCTATGTACAAGAATATAACTACTATAATACTGCCTCCTATGAACAAGAATATAACTACTATAATACTGCCCCCTATGTACAAGAATATAACTACTATAATACTGCCCCTATGTACAGGAATATAACTACTATAATACTGCTCCTATGTACAAGAATATAACTACTATAATACTGCTCCCTATGTACAATAATATAACTACTATAATACTGCCCCTATGTACAAGAATATAACTACTATAATACTGCCCCCTATGTACAAGAATATAACTACTATAATACTGCCTCCTATGTACAAGAATATAACTACTATAATACAGCCTCCTATGTACAAGAATATAACTACTATAATACTGCCCCTATGTACAAGAATATAACTACTATAATACTGCCTCATATGTACAAGAATATAACTACTATAATACTGCCTCCTATGTATAAGAATATAACTACTATAATACTGCCTCCTATGTACAAGAATATAACTACTATAATACTGCCCCCTATGTACAAGAATATAACTACTATAATACTGCCCCTATGTACAAGAATATAACTACTATAATACTGCCCCCTATGTACAAGAATATAACTACTATAATACTGCCCCCTATGTACAAGAATATAACTACTATAATACTGCCCCCTATGTACAAGAATATAATTACTATAATACTGCCCCCTGTGTACAAGAATATAACTACTGTAATACTGCCCCTATGTACAAGAATATAACTACTATAATACTGCCCCCTATGTACAAGTATAGTCGTTTACTTGTCACGCAGTGATCTGCTGCTTTCTCAGGGACATGATACACTGATAGATACAGGCATTCTCTAATTAGCTTTCATCTTTGGAAATTTCAGATGCATAATTAAAAGCCGAGACAGGATCATGTTGTCTTGTATGATAATAAGGGACAGACCATTCAGAAAATGGGGGATTACATTTAACTTCTCCCAGTAACCAATTAAAAGATTCTGTTATTAACAGATGTATCAAACGTTAACTTCATATTTGATGCATTATAACTTTACTACACTGCTGTAAAGTGAGTTATCACGGCTCGCCAGTCATGCTAAGGATTGCTGCATCTATAGATTGATTACTAGATCATTAAGGAACCGGAAGATCTCAGGTGTAAATAATGCAGTAGATCCCAATTTAATTGCTTACTAGATTTCCATATAATTAAGGCAGCTTGGTAGTGGTAATGTACAGCCAGGGCGGACCCAGATCAGGATTCCTGCATTCCTGTTCCTCGGGGGTGTGTCTATTTTCCAAAACACGCTCTTTCTACTATTGTTCCCAAACATAGATTTATCTATTAAAAAGCTGAAGTAGCTTTGTAGCAGATTGCTAGAACTGGCAATTTGGTTTAATATGTTGACCCATCCCCATGCTTTACACTACAGCTTTGCTTGCTTATATTGGTTGCTGTGTATAGGCTGATATAAAAAACATCCACACTATATTTATTGCTGAGCCCCTCACCAGCGTATCTGTGGGACAGGAACGCCGCGCCATTTATTATATTTATCTGCTATCTTCACGATTAAGGACACAGCATTCTGTCCCGGGAGAGCGAAGACGCCACCATGATTGATGTAATCGCTGACGAGATGATTCATCCGCGCTCTTAAGGCCACACTGAGAAAGTTATTAAAGAGAAGTTGGACACTATAAATACAGACGGCGCGGCGGGTAGCCTGCCAGCGATATGATGAGCGCCTTCATCGCATCCGTGCCGTGGTACCTCCAGGAGCCTTAAAGGAAAACTTCACTTCATTGAATTAGGTAAAGCGTCACTTCTCCACGCCAATTCCTGCAGAAACCTACCAGAGATTCCACACACAGGTTTTGCCCAATAACTGCGTGGTATCTGGTAATTACTTGGTAGGTGGCGCTGTGGTGGTATCTGGTAATTACATAGTAGGTGGCGCTGTGGTGGTATCTGGTAATTACATGGTAGGTGGCGCAGTGGTGGTATCTGGTAATTACATAGTAGGTGGCGCTGTGGTGGTATCTGGTAATTACATGGTAGGTGGTGCTGTGGCGGTATCTGGTAATTACATGGTAGGTGGTGCTGTGGCGGTATCTGGTAATTACATGGCAGGTGGTGCTGTGGCGGTATCTGGTAATTACATGGCAGGTGGTGCTGTGGCGGTATCTGGTAATTACATAGTAGGTGGAGCTGTGGCGGTATCTGGTAATTACATGGTAGGTGGTGCTGTGGCGGTATCTGGTAATTACATGGCAGGTGGTGCTGTGGCGGTATCTGGTAATTACATGGCAGGTGGTGCTGTGGTGGTATCTGGTAATTACATGGTAGGTGGTGCTGTGGCGGTATCTGGTAATTACATGGTAGGTGGCGCTGTGGTGGTATCTGGTAATTACATGGTAGGTGGTGCTGTGGTGGTATCTGGTAATTACATGGTAGGTGGTGCTGTGGCGGTATCTGGTAATTACATAGTAGGTGGAGCTGTGGCGGTATCTGGTAATTACATGGTAGGTGGTGCTGTGGCGGTATCTGGTAATTACATGGTAGGTGGTGCTGTGGTGGTATCTGGTAATTACATGGTAGGTGGCGCTGTGGTGGTATCTGGTAATTACATGGTCGGTGGCGCTGTGGTGGTATCTGGTAATTACATGGTAGGTGGTGCTGTGGCGGTATCTGGTAATTACATGGTAGGTGGCGCTGTGGCGGTATCTGGTAATTACATGGTCGGTGGTGCTATGGTGGTATCTGGTAATTACATGGTAGGTATCGCTGTGGTCGTATCTGCTAATTACATGGTAGGTGGCGCTGTGGTGGTATCTGGTAATTACATGGTAGGTGGCGCTGTAGTGGTATCTGGTAATTACATGGTCGGTGGTGCTGTGGTGGTATCTGGTAATTACATAGTCGGTCGTGCTGTGGTGGTATCTGGTAATTACATAGTCGGTCGTGCTGTGGTGGTATCTGGTAATTACACGGTAGGTGGCACTGTGGTGGTATCAAGTAATTACATGGCAGGTGGTGCTGTGGCGGTATTTGGTAATTACATGGTAGGTGGCGCTGTGGTGATATCAGGTAATTACATGGTAGGTGGTGCTGTGGCGGTATCTGGTAATTACATGGTAGGTGGTGCTGTGGCGGTATCTGGTAATTATATGGTACGTGGTGCTGTGGTGATATCTGCTAATTACATGCTAGGTGGCGCTGTCGTGGTATCTGGTAATTACATGGTAGGTGTTGCTGTGGTGCTATTAGGTAATTACATTGTAGGTGGCGCTGTGGTGCTATTAGGTAATTACATGGTAGGTGGTGCTGTGGCGGTATCTGGTAATTATATGGTACGTGGTGCTGTGGTAATATCTGCTAATTACATGGTAGGTGGCGCTGTGGTGGTATCTGGTAATTACATGGTAGGTATCGCTGTGGTGGTATCTGGTAATTACATGGTAGGTGGTTCTGTGGTGCTATTAGGTAATTACATGGTAGGTGGTGCGGTGGTGGTATCAGGTAATTACATGGTAGGTGGTGCTGTGGCGGTATCTGGTAATTAGATCGTAGGTGGCATTTGGTAATTACATGGTAGGTGGCGCTGTGGTGGTATCTGGTAATTACATGGTAGGTGTGGCTGTGGTCCTATTAAGTAATTACATGGTAGTTGGTGCTGTTCTGCTATTACGTAATTACATGGTAGGTGGTGTTTTGGTGGTATCTGGTAATTACATGGTAGGTGGTGCTGTGGCGGTATCTGGTAATTACATGGTAGGTGGTGCTGTGGCGGTATCTGGTAATTACATGGTAGGTGGTGCTGTGGCGGTATCTGGTAATTACATGGCAGGTGGTGCTGTGGCGGTATCTGGTAATTACATAGTAGGTGGAGCTGTGGCGGTATCTGGTAATTACATGGTAGGTGGTGCTGTGGCGGTATCTGGTAATTACATGGTAGGTGGGGCTGTGGTGGTATCTGGTAATTACATGGTAGGTGGGGCTGTGGTGGTATCTGGTAATTACATGGTAGGTGGCGCTGTGGTGGTATCTGGTAATTACATGGTAGGTGGCGCTGTGGTGGTATCTGGTAATTACATGGTAGGTGGTGCTGTGGCGGTATCTGGTAATTACATGGTAGGTGGTGCTGTGGCGGTATCTGGTAATTACATGGTAGGTGGCGCTGTGGTGGTATCTGGTAATTACATGGTCGGTGGTGCTGTGGTAGTATCTGGTAATTACATGGTCGGTGGTGCTGTGGTGGTATCTGGTAATTACATGGTCGGTGGTGCTGTGGTGGTATCTGGTAATTACATGGTAGGTATCGCTGTGGTTGTATCTGCTAATTACATGGTAGGTGGCGCTGTGGTGGTATCTGGTAATTACATGGTAGGTGGCGCTGTAGTGGTATCTGGTAATTACATGGTCGGTGGTGCTGTGGTGGTATCTGGTAATTACATAGTCGGTCGTGCTGTGGTGGTATCTGGTAATTACACGGTAGGTGGCACTGTGGTGGTATCAAGTAATTACATGGCAGGTGGTGCTGTGGCGGTATTTGGTAATTACATGGTAGGTGGCGCTGTGGTGATATCAGGTAATTACATGGCAGGTGGTGCTGTGGCGGTATCTGGTAATTACATGGTAGGTATCGCTGTGGTGGTATCTGGTAATTACATGGTAGGTGGTGCTGTGGTGCTATTAGGTAATTACATGGTAGGTGGTGCTGTGGCGGTATCTGGTAATTAGATCGTAGGTGGCATTTGGTAATTACATGGTAGGTGGCGCTGTGGTGGTATCTGGTAATTACATGGTAGGTGTGGCTGTGGTCCTATTAAGTAATTACATGGTAGTTGGTGTTTTGGTGGTATCTGGTAATTACATGGTAGGTGGTGCTGTGGCGGTATCTGGTAATTACATGGTAGGTGGTGCTGTGGTAGTATCTGGTAATTACATGGTAGGTGGTGTTTTGGTGGTATCTGGTAATTACATGGTAGGTGGTGCTGTGGTGCTATCAGGTAATTACATGGTAGGTGGCGCTGTGGTGGTATTTGGTAATTACATGGTAGGTGGTGCTGCGGTGCTATTAGGTAAGTACAGGCTAGAAGGAACCTCCGTAACTAAGCTGGGAATTACACAATAATTACATGCTGCTCTGGTTGTGATTGGAGCATAAAGTACGCAGTGATGCAACTCCAAATCATTTCCACAGATTCTGTCCTAATAGGAAAACGTTTGACAACTATGGAAATTTGCAGAAAAAGGGATATTTCCAGTCTTTGTTCCTAAATGATTTCCCGTAGAGGGTGGGGCTTAGAATGTCCCCCAATATGGAAGCCTAATGTTGGGAGGTCCGACTCCAGAATCATGCAATCTGGCTATTCGCATACTTACTTCCTAAACCAGTCTGATTACTGATATTTTTGAATGCTGCTCTGGCTGTGATTGGAGTATAAAAATATAATGTAATTCCAGTAGAACACATTTCATCCTGAACGTAAAAACATGAGAGCGGTACGTCCTGTCCAAATATACAGACAAAGGGGAAGTTCTGAGAGTATAAAGGGGCGGGGCTTTACATGGCCGGTAATTTCGGATTAGGAGGTTTTATATAAAAGACTTCACCTAGCTAGATTCGTTTTACACACTTTCCTCCACGTGGAGCTAAACTAATCTGGGAATTTAAAAATATATTTTGAGTGCAGCTCTGGAGGTGATTGGAGTGTAAAGTGTAAAAGATGCATGTATCTGCTATAGGAAAAATTAAAAATGGCGCCGCACTCACACGCAAGTGACGACTTTTTTCTCATCACTGGAATTAATGGCCACATTTATGCAGACTCGTCGCTGCGAATAACGGGCTGTATTTTTGTGCTTCTTGCAACGTATAAAACTCGCACGATGTTCTTGTCCGTGTGGATTCACTTGGACGTATGCACATTTGTGCGTGCGTCAGCGCAACGTATTTACGCCATGAACGAGTCTTTTTTGCGAACATATTGGTGCATCGTACCGCACATTCTCTGCCCGCAGGGCGTGTCCCTTCGCGCGGCGGACACTCCCACACCTCGTTTTAAATCATTTAGCCTAATGAGTTCCAGATGTGTTCTTTTACCAGCCGAATTGCGCCTTGTTTCACGCATCCATTTGCGTATTGCGGGCGCACAAAAGTAGAGCTTGCTACGGAAATGTGTATTAACCCTTAACATCCATGGGGTCTACTCTCTGCGTTTTGCGCGCTCACAAAAGTGCTGGAATTCGCCCTGCGGCCGTACTTACATGGGTGAGAAAATGGTGAGCGCCGTGCGTTGTGAGAAGCGCAAAACTTGCATGATAATAGAATCCGTTCTTTGCATTGGGCGCATTTACTTGGATGTTTTTTCTCTTGCAGCGATGCTACAAGATCCAAAAGTCGCAGCAGATTCGATTTTATGGCGAATCCGCAGAAACCTTTCCGATTAAAAATACATGCAATCTTCCAGCGCAGGAAGATCACATGTTCAGCGATGCGGTGCGATGTTCTTGTAAAACGCTTCACAACTGCTTGAAAAATCGCATCTCTACAAGCGTCTCATCCGTCCGAGTTTCTCCGACTGATATCGCACTCGCCCAGCGGCTGCGGAGGTCCAACGGTGGCCATATTGGATATCACCCAGCTTTCCCAGATACGTTTTCTTCTATGTTGGCGCTGTCTGCGTCGCCCTCTGGCCGTACATTTAGCGTCTTCTCCCCCTATAGCGCCCTGGTTGGTGGGCGCCCTCCCGGCTCGCACATCTGCTCGCGTTCTACGGGCAGCGGAGACATATGCGTCTGTGAAATATGCATAGGTGGATTACAGAAGGGAAGCAGACCACAATCCACAGAGGAGCGCGGACCTCACGCTGACGGCCTCCCGATGACTCACAACTTGTCACATTAGATCAATGCGCTTCAGCGCCGCTGTCTGGCATACCAGGCACTTGGGACCTAAAGATGCCACGGTGCAGAAGCCTGGCACATCACACAAGTCATGCCTGCGCTGCCTCTTCTGATGCCAAGATGCCTCCATTCTGCTTCCCATTCTCGGGATCCTCTTCAGTCCCCCACAATCAGATGATTGTAAGATAAAACCTGCTGTTTTGTGCTCATTCACAGCAATCTATATGAACAAGCAGAGCTGCAGTATAAAGCATGGCGGACGGGCAGAGCAGCAGTCATTACAAGCTATTCAGGAATCTGGAATCACTCTTGTGGTAGATAATGCTTCCCAATGCTCCCCAGTTTGGGGGCTGTCACACTGTCTGCGGAGGGCAGGAGATTTCTCCTGCCCCACCTTTTAGTGGCATAGCCATAAGGGTCGCTCACATCGCAGTTGCGACTGGGCCCCTACGTCATAGGGGCCCACAGGAACCCCTCAACACACTACTAAAACTAACAGTAGTGTCTTACTTTTAATATGTGCCTCACATCCTCCAATCCGCCACATCACCCCCGCTACTGCGGCAGCTTCATGACAGCGCACCTCAATCAATCCTCCTCCCTGTCTCCAACAATCCAGGGCCAGGGAGGAGGATTCACTGCGACACGCTGCCACGAAGCTGCGCCGTTCATACGTGCGATCGCAGGATGTCAGGTTCATAATAAATGTAAATCACTGCTAGGGTTTGTGGGGGCATGAGAAGGGCACTATGGGGTGTGGGGGCATGAGAAGGGCACTATGGGGTTGTGGGGGCATGAGAAGGGCACTAGGGGGTTGTGGGGCACAAGAGAGGCATCATGAGGCTTGTGGGGGCACTAAAAGAGCACCATGGGCTTGTGGGGGCAGTAAGGAAGCAACATGGGTGGCTGTGGGCACTAATAGGGCACCATGGGCATATGGGGTCTGTAACGGGGTGCCATAGCCTCTTGGGGCACCATTAGCTTGTTGGGGAAGCTAAGGCTGCACTGTTAACTTGAGAGGGTGTAAAAAGGTACCACCACCTTATGGGGCACCATGGGCTCAGTAATGGTATCCTATAGCCTTGTGTGGCACTGTTAGCTTGTGAGGGTACTAAGGGGCACTGTTACTTAGTGGGTGAACTCAGTGGGCGGCATTACTTACTAAGGAGGCAGCATTACTGTCGGGGTCATTAGTGGGCACTATTACTATCAAAGGACATAAAAAACACAGCTTGGCATAAAATGGGATTTGTCAAAAAAGCTCCTGCCGCACCCTGACAACAGTCCACTTTCTTCAAAAGCCGAGACGTCTTCCTGCGGTCGTCAGTCATGTGACTGAATGGAAGGTGTTCCTGGGATGCCGGATGACAACCGCTATGGTCACCGCTAGCGCTCCGCTCCCACTGAAGGTGTCACTGAGCTTCCTGGGCTCCAGTACACACAGACCGATCTCCGGCGTCTACAAAGGCTGACGACCCTGCAGCCATGGCGACCCTCATAATGGCTGCCGCCCAGATGGAACCAAGACGCTGCTGAGGAGACTATCTGATACGCTGGTAAAGCTCAGGACCTAAAAGTGCCGAAGTTTTTATTTATGGTGGAATTTTTTTAAAGGTGGAAATCTAGAGTTTGTTTCACTGGAAGCGCGAGCCAGTAACCGCGCCATTTGTGTTTGGGACGATTACGTCTGGCAGCAGTGAATACTGGCCCTCGGTTCCTGTGAGCTCAGGATCGTCACGGACGATGCTGACCGTGGCCGACTCCGACCTTCACTTCTGGACCCGGCGCTGCAGTGCGCGGTGACATGTCGGTGTCTGGCGATACGCCACGAAGAGACTTTTGCAGGAACGGAGCTGACGTGCCCTCACATCTTGGACTCTGCCCGCTGACATCTTTGGCCGCCCTCCCCGATGCGCCGCCAGTAAAGTTCTGGTCGTTTTCGGTATTGTCCGGCTGTGTACAATACAACCGCGTAACTTTGCCCAAAATTGCCGCTGACATTCGATGACCAAACCGGTACTAGAAAAACCTCCATCGAGTACTCCGAGTAACCCACAGGTCGGCAGCGAGGAAACCTCACAGACCGTGCTGGGCCTCATTCACCAGAGCTGACCAGAAGGAAGGCCATCCGCGTTGCCCCTAGCAACCAATCGGAGCTCAGCTATCCT
This sequence comes from Eleutherodactylus coqui, assembly GCF_035609145.1. Taxonomy (NCBI): domain Eukaryota; kingdom Metazoa; phylum Chordata; class Amphibia; order Anura; family Eleutherodactylidae; genus Eleutherodactylus; species Eleutherodactylus coqui. The sequence goes on from NC_089838.1 coordinate 2,846,784, forward strand.
TCCTGGAACTGATGTGGTAAAATGAAAGCGGAATTCTGATTGGTTGCTAGGGGCAACATGGACGGTCTTACTGCCGGACAGCTTTGTTAAACAAGCCCCACCCTGTAGCGCCATGCGTACATTTTTGTGACAGGCCACGCCCCTTTGACGCAAAGACACAGCCTCTGAATCTCATAAAAGTGCTCTTCAATGACCCCCTCAGAGTAATAGTGAGCCCCCTTATTGGCCCCGATTGTGATACTGACTATTAGTGGCCCTAGTAATAACAGTGATCCCCATAATGGCCCCAGTAGAAACAGTGACCAAGTTAGTGACCCAAGTAGAAACAGTGGCACCAGTAGTAATACGGACCCCCATAGCAACAGTGACTCCCATAGTGGCCCCAGTAGTAATAGTGACCCCCATAGTGGCCCCAGTAGTAATAGTGACCCCCATAGTGGCCCACGTAGTAACAGTGACTCCCATAGTGGCTCCAGTAGTAATAGTGACCCCCATAGTGGCCCCAGTAGTAATAGTGACCCCCATAGTGGCCCACGTAGTAACAGTGACTCCCATAGTGGCTCCAGTAGTAATAGTGACCCCCATAGTGGCTCCAGTAGTAATAGTGACCCCCATAGTGGCTCCAGTAGTAATAGTGACCCCCATAGTGGCCCACGTAGTAACAGTGACTCCCATAGTGGCCCCAGTAGTAATAGTGACCCCCATAGTGGCTCCAGTAGTAATAGTGACCCCCATAGTGGCCCACGTAGTAACAGTGACTCCCATAGTGGCTCCAGTAGTAATAGTGACCCCCATAGTGGCCCCAGTAGTAATAGTGACCCCCATAGTGGCCCACGTAGTAACAGTGACTCCCATAGTGGCTCCAGTAGTAATAGTGACCCCCATAGTGGCCCCAGTAGTAATAATGCCCCTTATAGTGGCCCAAGTAGTAACAATGACCTCCATAGTAGCCACAGTAATAACAGTGACCCCAATAACGGCTCCAGTAGTAATAGTAACCCTCCAGAGTGGCCCAACTAGTAACAGTGCCCCCCATAGTTATCCTAGTGATATTGTTCCCCGTAGCTGCCCCAGGCGTAATAGGGACCACATAGCGGCCCCAGCAGTAATAGGGACCACATAGCGGCCCCAGGAGTAATAGGGACCACATAGCGGCCCCAGGAGTAACAGGGACCACATAGCGGCCCCAGGAGTAACAGGGACCACATAGCGGCCCCAGCAGTAACAGGGACCACATAGCGGCCCCAGCAGTAACAGGGACCACATAGCGGCCCCAGCAGTAACAGGGACCACATAGCGGCCCCAGCAGTAACAGGGACCACATAGCGGCCCCAGCAGTAACAGGGACCACATAGCGGCCCCAGCAGTAACAGGGACCACATAGCGGCCCCAGCAGTAACAGGGACCACATAGCGGCCCCAGCAGTAACAGGGACCACATAGCGGCCCCAGCAGTAACAGGGACCACATAGCGGCCCCAGCAGTAACAGGGACCACATAGCGGCCCCAGCAGTAACAGGGACCACATAGCGGCCCCAGCAGTAACAGGGACCACATAGCGGCCCCAGCAGTAACAGGGACCACATAGCGGCCCCAGCAGTAACAGGGACCACATAGCGGCCCCAGCAGTAACAGGGACCACATAGCGGCCCCAGCAGTAACAGGGACCACATAGCGGCCCCAGCAGTAACAGGGACCACATAGCGGCCCCAGCAGTAACAGGGACCACATAGCGGCCCCAGCAGTAACAGGGACCACATAGCGGCCCCAGCAGTAACAGGGACCACATAGCGGTCCCAGCAGTAACAGGGACCACATAGCGGTCCCAGCAGTAATAGGGACCACATAGCGGCTCCAGTAGTAAAAGGGACCACAAAGCGGCCCCAGTAGTAATAGTGACCACATAGCGGCCCCAGCAGTAATAGGGACCACATAGCGGCCCCAGGAGTAATAGAGACCACATAGCGGTCCCAGCAGTGATAGTGACCACATAGTAGCCATAATAGTAATAGTGTCACCCATGGTGGTCCCAGTAGTAATAGTGGCCCCAGTAGTGATAGTATCCCTCATAGTGGTTCCAGTAGTATTAGTGACCCCCACAGTGACCTTCATAGTGGCCCCAGTAGTGATAGTGACAACCATAGTGGCCCCAGTAGTGATAGTGACAACCATAGTGGCCCCGGTAGTGATAGTATCCCTCATAGTGGTCCTAGTAGTAATAGTGACCCCCACAGCGGCCCCAGTAGTGATAGTATCCCTCATAGTGGTCCCAGTAGTAATAGTGACCGCCATAGTGGCCCTAGTATTAATAGTGACCCCCATAGTGGCCCTAGTTTTAATAGGGTCCCCCATAGTGGTCCTAGTACTAATAATGAGCCCAAGAGTAATAATGACCCCCACAGTGGCCCTATCCTTAATAGCAATTCTTATAGTGGCCCTAGTAGTAACAGCGATCCATATAGTGGTCCCAGTAGTAATAATGACCCCCCACAGTAGCCCCAGTAGTAATAGTGACCCCGTTAAAGAGGTAGCGTCTCAAATCCGGGACTGTCCAGCAGAATCTGGGCCATTTGGGAGGCGTGTGGACACCAGCAGGTTTGCCCCCTGACAACAGTAGCCTGCTGAGGACGGGTAGAGTCCCACCCAGGTAACGAGTCGGCTGTGCCTGTGGTGGGGCGCGCTGCGTTTCAGGTGTAATTCCCCTTGAATCGCGCCACGTCTTTATCCCGAGGCCCGGCCCGCCGTGTCACTCACCATTATCCTTAGACCCAACATATTATTCAAGGTCGATGATACAAAGCAGGAATATATTTCCCGCCCGTCACCGCTGCGACAGCAAACTCACCGGACAACGTCAATCAAAACAAACAGCAATTCAGGACGAGGTAAAAATTAATTTGCATGTAATTGAAGGCGTCTAATGAACAGCGACGCAGGAGACGCCATCGTCTCCCTCAGCTTTGGATTTAACATTTTCACTTGTCTTGATTAATCAAAACAAAATATAATTGGCTAACAAGGAATAATTGTCCTGCACGCCGCCGCCATCTCCTGCCCCCGGCTTAAAGGGCTCCTCCACTTTTATGGAACCGACTGGAATCATCATATCATTAAGACGCCGGCTGCGTTCTAAAATGTTTTGTGTTTTCATTCATCTCCATTTTTAAGATCTCTGATGGCTGTCAGTGAATGGAAACATTCCGGTAGCCTGAAAACGTAACAGATGACGGTTAGGTACAATCTAGACGCAAAGCTCACTTTTGACCTGATAGTTTGTTACAATGTAACAGTTCACAACAGATGGTCTCCACTGGATGATACTGTAGCAAACCTTCAGCTGTGAGGAAGCAGAGCTCTTAAAAGTCAAAAGGAGAGCAAACTGCACCAAAAATGTGTCCCGTAGTAATACTGCCATATAGTGCTACACAGCAGCATCATACACACTACGACACAGCAGTCAGACCCTCACTTTACATCTTGTTATGTTGCAGTCTTGTGCACTCAGGACCCCATAAGGACAAAGTGACAACCGGAGAATAAGATGCCACAAGGTTTATACCCCTGGATTTGGGGATTGTCTGCCCTCCGTCAGGTTGGATGGGGCCGTCTGTGGAGCCATCTGCAGGTCTCTCCAGAGATGTGGGATTGGGTGCCAGTCAGGCTCTTGGTGGACCACCCAAGGAAATTACCAGCCCCTCCTGTGTGGTCTTGGCTGGGGTCTTCGGGTCATTGTCTTGTTGGAAGGTGACCCTTCTGCCCGGTCTGAGGTCCCTTGCGCTCTAGATCAAGTGGTCATTATCTCTGTACTTTGCACCATTCACCTTTCCATCCACCCTGACCGGTCTCCCCTCCCCAGTATGATGCTCCACCACCAGCCTCCATTGTAGGGATGGTATTAGGCAGATGATGAGCGGCGCCTGGTTTCCACCCACCCTGATCGGTCTTCTCTCCCCCAGTTGATAACCCGTCCTGCTTCTGATTGATTACAGAAGCAGGAAACTTTAATCCCTGACGTAATTTTACATACGGCTGGGTTTAAAGCCCGGGGCCAGGCGCCGTACATTTACCGTGCTTGGTCCTTAATGGGTTAAAGAAAAATGCCCCATAAGGCCACAAACATAATAAAATGCAATAACAGTGAAAGGGTTTGAAGACATTCCAAATGCATTATATATGGTGCCATCTGACGCTATATAGTACATGCTATAATACCAGCATATGGGCTAATCAGTATATTATACAAAATAATACGGTCACATGATACTATACAGTATATCATACAACCGCCATATAGTGCTATACAGAATATCACATGCAATGATACTGCCACATGGTGCTATGTAGTATATTATACACAATATCACCCGCCAATGTGTTTAAACATGGACCTCTACTTCATCTATGCAAGACTCTGAAATGTTGCTTGGGACCCCCAGATGGTCCTTGCCCCTAATCTTAAAAGATCAGGGGCACAAGCCTCAAAACATACCGTATGTCTGTCCACCCCCTCCATCACTGAGGACCAATTATTGCCAGGCAATTGAAAACCTAACAGTTCAAGTCCTTGCAGGTACATTAAATAAAGGTTAAAAAAAGTTGAAAAATTGCCCTGCTTAAAAAACTCTATACAAAGCCCAATATTACGATCATACAATGGCCATACAGAGGTAGATATCAGATCTACACAGGCAGACTGTATAAGTGTACAGTACTGTAAGTGCCCCTCTCAAGTTGTTCACGTTCTCTTTTTTTTGCATCTGGCTCAGACCACCATGATGACTTCTCCGGGCTTCAACTTGCCTCTGCAGAACCACAGGCATTTTTGCCTCCTTGCTTTTCCAGCACCATCCCTACATTTTCCACACTTCTACATAATATCCTGATCTATAGTGCCCCAAATATTAGACGCCACACAAGTAGCAGTTTTAGTGCTGTCCACACAGTAAAAATGCCCCCTTTTATCCCCCCACACAGTGATAAAGGTGCTTTATGCCCTCATCACTAAAAATTCCCCTTTGTGCCCCCATCAGCATTAATACCCCATAATGGCCCATCAGTAACCTTGCCCTTTATGGTCTATATCAGTAATAATGCCGCTTAAGGCTCCACGCAGTAAAAATTGCCCACGTATGCCCTATCATAATAGCCACTTATTACCCCATCCGTAATAATGCCCTATTATGGTCACCGTGTAGTAAAAACCGCCCACTTATGCCCCATCATCAGTAATAATGCCCCATTATGATCCCCATCAGCATTTATATTGTCCAGCTATGGTCTTGATCAGTAGTCATGCCTCCTTATGCCACAACACCATAATAATTGCTCCCTTATGACATCAAATCAGTAATAATGCCTCCTTGTGTCCCCGCACAGTAATGCTTGCTCATTTATGCCACATCATCAGTAATAATGTCCCATTATGGCCCCCCATCAGTCAAAATGGGGGCAAAATTTATTACTTTTCTTGATCATAAGGGGTATAATTTATTACATAAGGGGGACATACGTTGTATTTTAAGAAAGCCATAGGAGCATTACTACTAAATGAAGTCATGAAGGGCATTATTTATTACTTAAGGGGGCCATGAGGGGCATTACTACTAAACCACAACCATGAAGGCGTATTATGTATCAAAGAGATCTATCTGTGTGTCAAATTCTACAGACACAAGTTATGACTATAAGAAGTCGTCATGATGGTCTGGGTCAGGTGGAGAAAAAAGACAAAGCAAAAAACTCCATTCAGAGAGGACGTCACCTGTGATCACTGGATACAAAGGTACTGTAATCACATATACAGTCCACAGAGCATCTGAATAGAGCTGGTATCTACTGCTATAAGGTCACTGCATGGGCGGGGGGGTAATATTGGTCTTTGTATAGTTTTTTTTTCTAGTAACATTATGGTGGTATTAAGTGATGATGACCTAGGGGTATAATGTGACTGTCATATAGTGTTGTACAGAGGATGCCGTGCCGTTGCTATGGCAATGACGTGGCTGCTGCGACTATTCTTAATAATGATTGCAGAATGGCCGCGGGACGGACGGCTTCCATAGACTTCGATGAAAGCCGGCCGTGTGTAGCAACCGATTTCCGCTCATGGGAGGAAAATGGCATATTGTCATAGCATGCTACGGGCTGGATCTGCTGCAGAATCCAGAGTCGGAAGCCGGCTCCAGATTTCGCAATGCAAATCCGCCCGTTTGCAGGAGAGCTAATGTTATCCAGTTGTAACATGCCTGGGGGTATTTCTTAGGACTCTGGCTTCCATGACTCCCCTTCGGCATCCCATGATTACATTTTCAATCCAACCACTTAGATGCCACAGTCACTATTGCCCGTTGCATCTAGGTTGTTACATGACCGGGATGATAGTTTTCTATGACCTGGCTATTGCACAGAGAGCTCAGGGATTGGTCATAGCCGTCACATGTCATTTAGCATGTGATCGCTCTTCCCCAAAAGACGGAGGACTGGAGCAGATCGGTAAGGGAATGGAGGGAGGTAGCATCTTTTTAAATCTTTGCCCTGGTGTATTAGCTTGAAGCCCACCTGGTGATTCACCGGCTGCCCGGAGAGCCAGTCCAGTCTGGTGTCCCGGAATACCAGGGAGGAAAAGCCTCCTCCTTGTTGATGTTCTAAGGCACCAGATTGGAGAAGACCGGGATGGAAAGGAAAATGCACTGAGAGGCCTTGTCACTTCCATCAAGCGGCCACAGCCAGGTGGAGGGTGTTAGTGATCGGTGGAGGGTGTTAGTGATCGGTGGAGGGTGTTAGTGATGGGTGGAGGGTGTTAGTGATCGGTGGAGGGTGTTAGTGATCGGTGGAGGGTGTTAGTGATCGGAGGAGAGTGTTAGTTCTCGGTGGAGGGTGTTAGTGATCGGTGGAGGGTGTTAGTGATCGGTGGAGGGTGTTAGTGATCGGTGGAGGGTGTTAGTGATCGGTGGAGGGTGTTAGTGATCGGTGGAGTGTGTTAGTGATCGGTGGAGTGTGTTAGTGATCGGTGGAGGGTGTTAGTGATCGGTGGAGTGTGTTAGTGATCGGTGGAGGGTGTTAGTGATCGGTGGAGAGTGTTAGTGATGGGTGGAGTGTGTTAGTGATCGGTGGAGTGTGTTAGTGATCGGTGGAGGGTGTTAGTGATCGGTGGAGAGTGTTAGTGATGGGTGGAGGGTGTTAGTGATCGGTGGAGGGTGTTAGTGATCGGTGGAGGGTGTTAGTGATCGGTGGGTCAGAGACACTGTTGACATTTTTCCAGCAGCTGAAACCCCCACCGCTATGTCATTGGACTGAGATGTCCCGGTCGGCCCCATAGAAGTCTACGGCATATCAGGATCGATTGATCTCTGTATCTATAAATCCATCCATCAAGCCATCTGACACAGATCTATCTATCCATGATAACACATTGCTTTCCCTCTCTCCATCTTCGGCGGGCAGGCAGTACGGATCACCTCCTCCTCTCCCTCATGCCATTAACTTTCTGGGAATGTATAAGGAATGTATATCTCCGGCACACAGGGGATATGATATATAGTCATCACATATGCTGCTCTCCTCGGAGACTCTAACATAATGCGGGTTCACTGCGAGGGCTTTGATGAGGCTGGACGAGAAGTGTGCGCCATTGTCTTCCATCTTCAGCCAAACGTTTGTCTGTAAAGTCTCATTACAGGTAGAGAGTGACATTAAACAGCGGGATTCTGCGGGAAATGGAGACATTCTCTCTCTTCTATCTTTCAATTACAGCATTTTAAGTCGTATGGAATGAAGTTTTCAGCAGGTGACTTTGGTGGGAACCATAATAAATATGTAGCGCTGGGATTCAGCAACGTTAATGGCTCCTGAAACTAATGGTGGAGCCACGGCTGTGGAGGTGAGGAAGGAACCCGCAGAGTCCTCTGTGCCCCGTACCAGCGCCTTACAGAGGGAGCGGAGACACAGACTAGATCATCCGGAGAATCTACTCCAAGTATATGTCCTTGTCCTGTCCTCCTCCTGGGGAACATTCCGTTCAGATGTTCCTTATTCATATCTGTGTCTGGGAAAGGATATTGTATCTCTCTCAATGTATCCTCATCATCATCCATCTCCTAACTCATATCTATCATCCATCCATCTATCTATCTATCTATCTATCTATCTATCTATCTCATATGTATCTATCTATCTCCTATCTATCTATCTATCTATCTATCTATCTATCTATCTATCTATCTCATATGTATCTATCTATCTATCTATCTCCTATCTATCTATCTCCTATCTATCTATCTCCTATCTATCTATCTATCTATCTCCTATCTATCTATATCCTATCTATCTATCTATCTATCTATCTATCTATATCCTATCTATCTATCTATCTCCTATCTATCTATCTATCTATCTCCTATCTATCTATCTATCTATCTCCTATCTATCTATCTATCTATCTCATATCTATCTATCTATCTATCTATCTATCTATCTATCTATCTATCTATCTATCTCCTATCTATCTCATATCTATCTATCTATCCCATATCTATCTATCTATCTATCTATCTATCTATCTATCTATCTATCTATCTATCTATCTATCTATCTATCTATCTATCTCCTATCTATCTATCTATCTATATCCTATCTATCTATCTATCTATCTATCTCCTATCTATTTATCTATCTATCTATCTATCTCCTATCTATCTATCTATCTATCTATCTCCTATCTATCTATCTATCTATCTATCTATCTATCTATCTATCTATCTATCTATCTATCTATCTATATCTATCTCCTATCTATCTATCTATCTATCTATCTATCTATCTATCTATCTATCTATCTATCTATCTATCTATCTATCTATCTATCTATCTATCTATCTATCTATCTATCTATCTATCTATTTATCTATCTATCTATCTCCTATCTATCTATGTATCTATCTATCGCCTATCTATCTATCTATCTCATATCTAATATCTATCTATATTGCTGCATTGGGTACCAGTCTTTGGATTGATAGTTGAAGTCACGTGACTGCTGCAGCCAATCAGAGGCACCGCCCTTTCTCCTGGCACCAGCTGTCACATCCAGGGCACTATGATGCTAGGAATTTCAGTCTTTGATTGGCTGCAGTGGTCAAGTGACTTCCGCTCCCAACAGAGGCCAACATCATTTTGGGAACCGCTGCAGCATTTCCTGCGGGAAGAAGAGAGGTCAGTATGGTTTATTTTGTTATTTTATAACATGACTTGTTTATTTTTTTTTAAGTTGGACAACCCCTTTAAGGTAGGTCAATGTGTAAGACATGAAAGGGTGTTTTGTCAAGAAAGTGTGGTGCTGCTGCTCTGACATCACTCCGGAAGTAGAAGAAGAAAGCCCCGCCCCTTTCTTAAGTTGGACAGTAACACAATTAGAGCGTCACTCACCCCAACTATATAAGGCGGGAAGTACAGGCCTGGAGGAGGAGCGCTGACACAGCAGGCGCAGTACCTGCCCCATACAGTAGGAGAGGCCAGGATATAAGAGACTGGAGGTGAGCGCAAAGAGGGCAGGCAGGGGCAGTGCAGCAAGATCCGAGAGGCCCAGGTGGACTGCTGACCGCACCCCTGGTTGGGGACAAGGAAAAGGTGGAGAGTAGAAGGAGATGGAGTCTCCCTCCAACTAGACCTGAACTGATGGCTGCAGCGGCGAAGTGGCCTTAAACTGGGCTTGCAACGACCCATGAGTTGGCAAGAGTGCGCGGAAGGCGAGGAAGAGGGTCAGTGCCGCCGGGTCAACAGGAGTCCATGCTGTGGTCCATGTATCAGCCCTACTGGCCACATAGCGGCGGGGACGGATCCTCTGTGCAGACTGTCCCGGTCAGGCTCGCCCGGCGACGGCTGTCAGTCCTACGCAGATGAGACGCACCGATGGCTACGAGATCAGATTAATATGCAAATGATTTACCTTAATTATTAAGTGAAACAAATGGACTGTCAGATGACTTCATTAGGAGATCGCTAGAAGTGTAATTACCTGGAGAGCGGCCTCATTACAGCACAGTGTGCATGTGTGAGAGATACCGGATCTCCCAGAGTGCTTTGCAGCGTACGATCCAGCAGAGGACGAGCTACTTAGCATATCGCATACAGTCTGTAGTATGGCGGTTCACCTTTATCTAACCCTTGAGTTACCTGGAAGAGAAGGGCATCGGATCTCCATGCAGCCCACTCCCCCCACAAGACCCCCGAGTCTTTCGAATGTTGTAGGACCGGTGGAAACGGAGTCCTGTGCAGATCTCGTCAATCGCGACCGTTTTAGAGGGGTGGTAAATTTGACAACTGCCCAAAGCGCCATTTTTATAAGGAACTTCGGATGAAGAGTATTATTTAGCTGTGTATGGCGGTATTATATGGGAACAGGATTGTAGTATTATATCGCATCTATATGGCAGTATTATCTGGATATTATTTAGGCACTACATGGTGTTATGATATGGGCTGTATATGGGCGGATGATCTTGCCCACTACATGGCAATACTATGTGAGCACCGTAAGGGGCTATAACCCGTTAGGTGTCAGTGTCCTGCTTATAGGAGAATCCCTATTCATGTCTCTGAACGTTTCATCATATTTTCCTGGATCTGAAATCGTTTTTTCAAAATAAAAAATGGCCACTTAACGGGCGGCGGTGCATATTATTTAGACCCTACATAATAGTTTTATGTGTGCTGTATATGGTAGTACTATCTTGGCACTGTATGGGAGTACTATTTTGATACTGCATATTATTAGTGCACTATAAGGTGGTATTTTGTGAGCTGTACTATCTTGATACTATGCGGTAATACTAAGGGGTTCTAAAAAGGGAGTCTTATTTGGATACTGTGTACTATTTAGGCACTATATGCGGGATATGATGATAGTCCTATCGTAACACCATATGGCAGCACTATGTGGGTTCTGTAAGGGAGTATTATTTGGACTCTGCACACTATTTGGACACTATATGGTGGTATTTTGTGAACTATAATGGTAGTACTATCTTGGCACTATATGGCAGTACTATGTGGGCTCTTTAAGGGAGTATTATTTGGATACTGCATATCATTTGCAGACTTGATGGTGACAATATATGCGCTGTATATGGTGGTATTATCTTGGTACGATATGGCGGTACTATGTTGTCTGAAACTCTGCAACAAACTATACCAAATTTCTTGTTTCCCAGGAAACCATTTTCCAAATACAAAACAACCTTGTCGCTGCACATTGGATAGAAGAAAACCCAAGATGGGCCTCGTTTCTCCTCCGACTCCAGAGCAGCGCTCGTAGCTGCCAAGCCGGAATATTCATCATGGTCTTGCCCCCCGCAATAGCAAGTAGCTCCATATCTGATGGGCACATGATGCATCTTCGGGCCGCCTTGGTTGGACCTCATTTCATAGGTTGCCCAGTGCATATGCATATTGTGGCTGCCGTAGCCCTAATCGGCCCTCCTCACATCCCCATATCCCTCTGATAACACATTATTCGCCTTTTTTTGCCCACAACACCGCGTCTCCTCACCTGTCAATTAAACATTCCACTAATTAGAAGCAGCTCACAATTTGGTGGCATCAGAACAGTCCCAAATTCATTATCCCGAGCCATTATCTCCTACCTATTACGGACAATGAGCGCGGTGAGTGCGTGCGGCGAAGCGCTGTCATCGCAGACCGCTGCTTTATGACAGCTGCATAACATTAGAACATACAGAGGGAGGAAAATGCACAGGAAAAATAATAAAATATCAATTAGAGCGCAGAGAGCTATTATCAATGGCGTTCTGCTCCAAAATCAGCTTCACCTCCAACCATTAAAAGCACAATAAAGTGGCGGCTGCAGCCCGCGCCCCGCCGGCTTCCCTTTGTCGCAATCGTAAAATGACAGCGAGCGGTCAGATAAATGTCACAGTAAAGAAGAACTCCAGGAAGAAAACTTTAGATTTGCCCTACGGGATTAAAAAACATAGCTGCTTTCTGCCACAAACAGCGCCACACCTTTCCAGAGGTTGTATGTGGTATTGCAGCTCAGCTACATTACCAAGAGCAGAGCCGCTATACCAGGCAAAATCCATTGGCAGGTGTAGTGCCTGTTCTGAACGGAAGCAGCCATGTTTTCTTATCCTCGACAATCCCTTTACAGAGGTTGTCTAATTGTAAACCGTTGGTTAGGCCTGCAGTAGTAGAGCAGCGGTGGTCTTACATGCAGGACCCACTTTGATCAACTGTTTGCCAAGTTGGTGCGCTCATACACTGAGCTCATTTGTGCAGGAAGCAGACAGCTCTGTTCCCACTGCAGTGGCCAGGCTTGGTATTACAGGAAAAGTTCCCATTCAGGGAGCTGTATAATCAGCAGTTTCTACCCAGGAGCCTGGTCCACATGCTGCATTTTCCAACTCGTAGCCTAATAATGTTTTGGGATTTTTCTGTTGCGCCCTACTGACAACTTTGACACTCTTGCAATTATTTTCTGATCTCTCATTGCTCCTCCTGCATAAACAAACGGACCAACCAAATAGCGTCTTCTATCTAGTATTTCTACAAATCGTTTCCAGTTATTTGAAGCCTCTCGAGAGGAAAGTAAGTAATATTGGAAGATGGTGCGTCACCGTGATCCTTCGGTAGGAGGGTAAGAAAGTCATAGTGAACTTACCTACCAGCAGTAATTGAAGGGAACACATATGATCTTATCAGCCCATAGAGCCGAATTCTTTCTTGTATGTTGCACCCTACTGCCAACTTCGACATGGTTGCATTATTTCTCTAATCTATCAGTACGTATTTGGCATAACTAGAAGGCCAAGACCAAATAGTATCCTTTAGTCCAGTGTTTCTCCCAACAAATTTCCGGTAATTCCCGAGTTCTGTCAAGGCATCCAGGGAAGAAAGTAAGTAATGATGGAAGAAGTCGATGCAGCGGCACCATCATCCTCTAGTTGGGGAGGTAAGATTGTCACTACAGGAAGTCCATCCTCCACCACAAAGCCAATATAGCTGTACATCTATCCGGATTAGACTAGGTTTTTTAATGTTGCGCCTTACTGAGAACTTTAACCCTTTATATTATTTTTCTGATTTCTCAATAGTCTTCTGAAATAATCAAAAGAACCAGACCGAATAGTGTCTTCTAGTCCAGTGTTTCTCCTAATGCTCCCCAGTTCATTCCAGGATTCTATTAAGAGATCTTTGCACTTTGCAGAGGGATGAAAGAAGAGAGTGCAGCACTATCATCCTCATGGTAAGGGGGTAAGTCAATCTAGATCTACCTATATATTGTCTGGGGTGTAATAAAAGATACGCAGGAGCCTAGTAGTTGAAGACCCTAAAGGCTGCCCTTTTTCCACCCCAAAGAGACAATCAGGCCTCATTATGAAACTTTCTGTTCATTGCACCCTCCTGACAACTTTGACAATCCTGTATTATTTTTCTAATCTATCATTGCTCCTTAATAAACATAAGGAGTCGGACACATAGCATCCTCAAGCCCAGTAATTATCCAAATGGTTTCCAGTTCACTCCAGGGATCTCTGTCAAGTCATCTTTGGAATTTCCAGGGATGAAAGTAACCGGTGGTGGAAGAAGTGGGCGCGGCACCATCTTCCTCTTGGCAGGAGGGCAAAATCTGTAACTTCAAAAAGTCAATTCTCCACTAACTAAATCTAGATGGACATATATATTATCAGGAGTGGACTAAAAGATACACAGAAGCTTGGAGATTGATGGCCCTCATGTCTCTTTTCCATCCCACGGAGACAACAAAGCCTCATGATGATTTTCTTTTGCTGATGTTGCGCCTTACTAACAACTTTAACACTCCTGCACTATTCTTCTGTCGGTGCTCTTCTGGCCTAAACAAGCTGACCAGACCAAATAGTGTCCTCTAGTCCCGTAATTCGGGGTGCCATCAAGGAATCTTTGAACTTTCCAGGGGCAAAAGCTGCAGGAGAAACACATAGATGGGACCCCGTTGCCTCCTGAATATGGTCTCCAGTAAGGCGAGGGGAGATCTGCCCCCATATAATAATAACCTCCAAGGGTGGTATTGCCAAACAAGTATTTGTGAGGTGGTATACAATACTGAGATAAGCCCTCTGGGATACGAGATGAATAGGTTAGCTGCCCCATACTGACAGGTCAGCGCATGTCTTGGTTGTAGGTCTTTGTAAAAGGCGGTTGGAGGAACGTCACAGGATTAGTGGATATCTGCATTCTTCAAGGTACCGGAATCATAGAAATGCTCTAGATTGTGTCCCCCATGGTCCGCCCAGAGTCCTGTCTGGTGCACCGAAGGGTTATTCCACGGTGGAGTTTCAGCTATCACCCCTTTAACCCCTCGGTGACCCGGTCTATTTTTGTCCATAAGGACACAACGATTTTTGGGGGGTTTTTCAACTTCACTTTTCAAAATCCATAGCGTTGTTATTGTCCGCTCGACACGCCGTCTGAGGGCAGAAGCTGAAGTTTTTAATGTACCAATTGGGTGCAAATAATGTTTTGTAAAACTTTTATAAACATTTTTTGAAGGTTAGGAAGAAAAAAAACAGCACAATTCTGGCCGAGTTTTCTTACAACGTTAATCACGCAGCATACATGATGTGATACATACTTTCTGCAGGCTGCTATGATTACAATTTTACTTTTTTGTAGTTTTTTTTCCTACTTTTTCACAATAAAACCCCTTTTTTTAAAACCCCCAAAGTCCCATAACTCTTTATTTTTGATGGACGCAGCTGTGTGAGGGCGTGTTTTTTGCGTGATGAGCTGTAGTTTTTTTGGGAGGTAAAATGAAGAAAATAAGCATTTTGCCTTTGTTTTTAGGGTAATTTTTTTACAGTTTTTTGCCTTGCAGAATAAATAGTGTGTTCAATCTATTGCAGAGGTCATTGCAGATATGATGATACCAAATATGCATTTGGAAAGTGCGCACTAAAAGGTTTTTTTACTCTATTTTTTTTATTTATTTTTTATTGTACATCTTTTTATGTCCCTGTGGGGGGCTTTAACCATAAAAAGCTCTGATTGCTATGATAATGCACTGCAGTACTTCTGCACTGCTATGTATTATCACTCACAATAGTGATCACAAGCTATGTCAGACCTGGACACTAGTGCATGATGTCCGGTTGCCATGGCAATCCATTGACCCTCCACGATTACATTGATCCCGGCAAGTAAGGGATTAACAGCATCCTGTGGCTTTAAGGGGTTACACTGTGCTTGTGTGGGGGCAACAGCGACCTTAGGGGTGTTTGGCGATGTTCTAAGAGGGGCACAGAGTTTGTAAGTTTAGAATATGCAATAAATGCTCCTCAGTCACCATCCATCAGCGTATCGTTACTGTCCAGCCAGGTATAGGTACATGTCCGTTCAGGCAGGTTGGGGGGCCGCTGGACCCCCGTGCTTTAAGGCATATGAACATTTGGGGAGATAATCATTTTAATGAAGTTAATCCCGCCGGCCACTGAAGGCGGAAGCAGTTACAAGGCAGAGAATTTATAATAAGTATGTGAGAAGGGGGCAAATCCGGAGGTCAGAGGATGTGGGACTATCGTAAGCCGCAGGAGTGACTCTCCCACCACATCTCCATCGAGGGCCCATTCACAAGTAGGCCAGAAAAGTCCCCAAATGTATTTATTACATTGATCACATGCCGGGCTAGAACCACGTTGTCAGTGAATAACCCTATCCTGCTTTCTCGGGGCCCTGTCTGGACAGCCGGGTAGTGCTGGTCCTGAAGCATTTTAAGGGCTAAAGGCTCTATCGCCCGGGCACATAATACAGGTGGCAGCGGGCAGCGCTGCCCCTCGGCCCAGTGTAAAGGGTAAGGATAGCATCCATTCATCAATACACTCTCAGGCCTTAGTCAGACGGGCGTTTTTTCGTGCGATTTGCGCATGCGCATGCGTCCGGCGATTTTATGAAACCATTGCTTTGCAATGGTATCGGACACATGAGCGCTTTTTATGCGCTCGTCCGATAAATTATAGAACAGAAATCGCAGATCGCACCTATCTGCGATCTGCGATTCCTGTTCTCTTCTCTATACGCGCCCAGTGGGGCCAGCGGCAGCAGCGCCGACCCCATTGAGAACATATAGTAGACAAATCATTCTTCTCTGCCACAGCTGTAACAGCTGTGGCAGAGAAGAACGATGTTTGCCCATTGAATTCAATGGAGCCGGCAATACAGCAGGTTCCATTGAAAGCAATGGGCTGCCGGCGTGCGGGGGGTGAATTGTCGGGAAGGGGTTAAATATATAACCCCTTCCCTGCAATTCATCCAGAAAAGTGTTAAAATAAAAAATATATACATACTCACCTGCTCCCGGCAGCCGGAGTTCCCCGCGGCCGGCCGGCAGTGGGTGTGTAGGGGGTGTGAGTCAGACCTGCCCCCTGATTGGCTCAGCGCAGCATTCTCCATTTCAGAGTGTTTTCCGTATGGAAGCCATCCAATCCGCGGCCTATTCGAAATGACAATTCCAGAAAGGTCGCAGATTCCGCGTCATCACCTGGCACATCCGCAGTACAGAAGAAGAAGACAGGTACGCAGAGTCACTGGGCATGCGGAATCCGTCTGTGCCAGTGTGCATTCGGCCTAATTGTCAAAACACCCTGACCCCCAGAAGAAGTTGTCGTTTTGCTACAATACCCGTCCTGCAGTTACATCTCGGGCAGATCTGTAATGACGAGAGTTGTGGTGATTAGATGGACGGTCACTGGACACCCTAATAGTGGTTCCTCCCTTGGCCTATAAGAGGCTCTCGGAGGCTCCTTGTGTGTAGTGATCTCTTCTTCTGCTTGTAGAGCTTGTTGGCCACTAGACGCCTCTACAACACAGAGAAAATATTTCACCCCGTTACCAGAGAGGGGCGTATTATTGGGGTGTGAGAAGCTGCATGGTCGTATCCATGAATTGTCCCCCACCGGCCGTTCTGACCACACTGTTAGGGAGTGTTGGGACCAGTGGATGTGTGAGGGCACACAAGGTGACCGGGCTCAGGACGCCCCCTACAGACCACCAGTAGAGAGGAGTGTCTGACCAGACTGTTAGGAGGTGTTGGGACCCCTGGATGGGGCCACACAAGGTGACCAGGCTCAGGACGCCCCCAATAGAGCACCAGTAGAGAGGAGCATCTGACCAGACTGTTAGGAGGTGTTGGGCACACAAGGTGACCGGGCTCAGGACCCCCTACAGACCACCAGTAGAGAGGAGCGTCTGACCAGACTATTAGGGGGTGTTAGGACCAGTGGATGGGGGCACACAAGGTGACCTGGCTCAGTACCCCCTACAAACCACCAGTAGAGAGGAGCGTCTGACCAGACTGTTAGGAGGTGGTGGGACCAGTGGATGGGGGCACACAGGGTGACCGGGCTCAGGACGTCCCCTACAGACCACCAGTAGAGAGGAGCGTCTGACCAGACTGTTAGGAGATGTTGGGACCAGTGGATGTGTGAAGGCACACAAGGTGACCGGGCTCAGGACGCCCCCTACAGACCACCAGTAGAGAGGAGCATCTGACCAGACTGTTAGGAGGTGATGGGACCAGTGGGTGTGTGAGGGCACACAAGGTGACCGGGCTCAGGATGCCCCCTACAGACCAGCAGTAGAGAGGAGCGTCTGACCAGACTGTTAGGAGGTGATGGGACCAATGGGTGTGTGAGGGCACACAAGGTGACCGGGCTCAGGATGCCCCCTACAGACCAGCAGTAGAGAGGAGCGTCTGACCAGACTGTTAGGAGATGTTGGGACCAGTGGATGTGTGAAGGCACACAAGGTGACCGGGCTCAGGACCCCCTACAGACCACCAGTAGAGAGGAGCATCTGACCAGACTGTTAGGAGGTGTTGGGCACACAAGATGACCGGGCTCAGGACCCCCTACAGACCACCAGTAGAGAGGAGCGTCTGACCAGACTATTAGGGGGTGTTAGGACCAGTGGATGGGGGCACACAAGGTGACCTGGCTCAGTACCCCCTACAAACCACCAGTAGAGAGGAGCGTCTGACCAGACTGTTAGGAGGTGGTGGGACCAGTGGATGGGGGCACACAAGGTGACTGGGCTCAGGACACCCTCTACAGACCACCAGTAGAGAGGAGCATCTGACCAGACTGTAAGGAGGAGATGGGACCAGTGGGTGTGTGAGGGCACCAAGGTGACTGGGCTCAGGATGCCCCCTACAGACCACCAGTAGAGAGGAGCATCTGACCAGACTGTTAGGAGGTGATGGGACCAGTGGGTGTGTGAGGGCACACAAGGTGACTGGGCTCAGGACGCCCCCTACAGACCAGCAGTAGAGAGGAGCGTCTGACCAGACTGTTAGGAGGTGTTGGGACCAGTGGATGTGTGAAGGCACACAAGGTGACCGGGCTCAGGACCCTCTAGAGACCACCAGTAGGGAGGAGCGTCTGACAAGCAAAAGTAGCTCCAATGGTTTCATTGTCCGCCATTCAGAAACAGGGGGCGTCATCGTTACATCCCTGTGTCTATCGCAACCATTTCCAGGTGCTTGGTTGTAATTCATTAGTTTTCACGGCCCCCATTACATGTACGGCCTCTGACACCCACCGTCGCCTCTGTTTGCAGTGATGTCATGAACTGTGAAACTGAACGTTACCAAGGGGAACTGTGTTCTCTTCCAGGTTTAGTTTTGGCGCTGGCGACGGCCATGTTAGTGTCTGGAGACCTCGGGGTGAGCGCCTCAATCCTGCGCTTGTTGTGGAGCGGCACACTGCCCCCTGCTGGTGTGATGGTCTGGGGGGTATCGCACATGACAGTCGGTCACCTCTAGTAGTGGTGCGAGGACAATGACAGCTCAGCTGCAACTCTGGAGCAAAATTGGGTAAGAATGAAATAACTGCATTTTCATACTTGATTTCTCCAGCTTTGGGGACCAGTTGTAGGACTAAGTCTCTATCCTTACAGTTAAGCAGCCTCGCCAGTAATGGCGGCTGTCTGCTGGCACCCAATGGGCTCGTTCAACTGCATCTGCTGTTGAGAATGGGGCCTCAGGGACAAGCTCTTTCAGGCATTTCTCAATGAAGATATCAGGGTGATGACCTTCAGCTCTCTCTGGAAGGCTGATGATTTGGAGGTTGTCCAAGACTGCTCTCCAGATCATCCGCTTTCTGTCCACCAGTTCGCTTTGTGATCAACGCCTGGAAGAGCTATTGGTGCATTGGCCGGGCGATCCTCTATAGCAGAGATTCACTCAGTGGAGGTGACTTGGTCTCTCAAATTTTGGAGATCTTGTGTCCCCACTTCTGTATGGACCTCCTCTAGTGTTCCAGTTAATGAAGTGTGACATGTCGTAATGACGGCCAGTAATTGGTCGGAAACCTGTTTCCGCGTGAGCTCTGTTTCAGCATCAGATTGCTCATCCTGTTTGGACATTGCTTGCTGAGAGGTAGTACCCCGTGGCGTGTGAAGATATTCTACTGCCAACTGGATCTGGGTCACAAGCAAATTCCGTTAATGTTTCTGCAACCACAATTGCTTAGGAGGGCGCTTGGACCTGGCGAGGGGTTGTCTGGTGCAGGACCATTAGTGGTGCAGAATTTTTGCAGACGATCCAACTGAGAGTAGAAAAGGAAAGCTTGCAGGAGATTATATAGTGAGTTTTCCTAGCTTGGAGTATTCAGTATTAATGGGAGCCCGGACTGGGACGAGTCTGAGTCACATTTATCTCTTGCACCTTGTTCTTATCCAGAGTGAAAAAAGTGGTGGAGCTACTGGAGGGACTACAGGGACCAAGTCCTACAGCGATATAGTCTTAGGATTGTGTGGAGTGGCACAATGCTCTGAACACCAAGATGGTGCAGGGAGATGAGATGTTCTGCAGATGAGTTGCCTGCCAAAATATAATGCAGTCCCACACCGCACAGCCACATAGGACATTACTCAGCCCCGTTCTCTGCCACCTCTCAATGCTCTGAGACCCCAAAGTCTGGAGTTCCTATGCCCAATTGAGCCTTACCCCAGAAAGAAAGTGGACGAGCCAGGCAACTTCCTCTGCATCTCCACAAGATTGCTGGATGCGGCAAGGGCCTTGGGCGCTCCACCCAGGGAATCTCTTGAGTGTCAGTTGTCCTCCCAGCTGAGCACTGGAATGATGGATAACGGTCCCCACTCGGCCGCTCACTGCAGGTAGAAGAGTGCTGGATACCAGTCTGGGTGTAAAGTAGTAGGACCCGCTATAACACATCAGCAAGGCGCCCTGAAGTCTCCTCCAACGGAAGCCGCTGGAGCGGGAGGACAGTCCCAGATGAGAACAGGACAGCTCCGCTATAATATTGGAATAGTACTGTTCGAAGGCCCCTGTCTTGATGGCCCCAAAGTGGCTTCCAAATGGCGTTGTCCCTTGCTGGACTTTTGCAGCCAATCATGGTGTTAGAGCTGGACCGCCAGAAGACCCCTCATACTCCGGTGGGTTAGTCTGAGCTTCTTTATAACCATTACCCAAAGAAAAATATAACTTTTTTTACTTTATTTCACATTTATAATCAGAAACCTTCTTGGCTTCTTGAAAAGGAAGGATTTTGTAGATTAGAAGAGACGAAGAACAATTTTATACTGTGCAGAATATTCCCCCGTGGTGATGATGGCGGCTTAAAGAAAAAACGTACAGAAAAATTGGAAAAACAACCCATCTTGATTCCGGCTGATTATCTTACCGATCTGCAACACATTTTTCAGCTAGAACAATTATATCCAACAGCTAATCAATTCCTGGATGAAGCAGATCGAAGCAGCGCCCAAACTGCAGACAGCGGCGGATGTGAGGGGGCATCCAGCGAGTCGGAGGGAGGATGTGACGGAGGTGCTTAATCAGAACGGCCAGATGATTACAGGCATAACGATCAGTGATCAGAATGGGTTAAGGAGGTTTGAAGTATTACATGGGCTGGAACAAACAATAATGCACTGCACAGCAATCAGGGGGGGATATATGGGGACTGAGTGCAGAGCTCCTTAAGATGAGGGCATGGGGGGATTAAATGGCTGGCACTATTATGGGGGCACTGCATGGCTGAGAGTAGTGGATGGCTGAATGGGACACTGTGTGGCTGGCGCTATTATGGGGGCATGGTATGGCTTACATTACTATGGGGCTATTGTGTGGTTGACACTGTTATGGGCTACTATGTAGCTAATACTGAAAGATAGACACTCCACCTTTGCTGTGGAGCGGCACACTGCCCCCTGCTGGTGTGATGGTCTGGGGGCCATCACATACGACAGTCGCCCCCCCCCCCCCCCCCCCCCTAGTAGTGGTACGAGGGACAATGACCGCTCAGCGATCTGTTCAGGACATCCTGCAGCCACATGTGTTCCTCTCATGGAGGCTTCCAGCAGGATAATACTCGGCCGCACACACAAGGGGGTCACAGGAGCCCCCACAACACTGTCACACTGCCCTGGCTGCCGGTCACCAGATTAATCACCAATAGAACATGTATGGGACCATCTGGGATGCCAATTTCCACAGCCCATGAGTTTGTACAATCTAGAGGCTCAGCTACAGCAAATGTGGAAAGTATATGCCTCCATGCCCGCCCATATCACATCTTGCATCCAAGCTAGAGATGGTACAACAGGGCACTAGAGCCTCCATGCCCCCCATATCACATCTTGTATCCAAGCTAGAGGCGGTACAACAGGGCACTAGAGCCTCCATGCCCGCCTGTATCACATCTTGTATCCAAGCTAGAGGCGGTACAACAGGGTACTGGAGCCTCCATGCCCGCCCGTATCACATCTTGTATCCAAGCTAGAGGTGGTACAACAGGGCACTAGAGCCTCCATGCCTCCCGTATCACATCTTGTATCCAAGCTAGAGATGGTACAACAGGGTACTAGAGCCTCCATGCCCCCCATATCACATTTCGTATCCAAGCTAGAGGCAGTACAACAGGGCACTAGAGCCTCCATGCCCGCCTGTATCACATCTTGTATCCAAGCTAGAGGCGGTACAACAGGGTACTGGAGCCTCCATGCCCGCCCGTATCACATCTTGTATCCAAGCTAGAGGCGGTACAACAAGGTACTAGAGCCTCCATGTCCGCTGTATCACATCTTGTATCCAAGCTAGAGGCGGTACAACAAGGTACTAGAGCCTCCATGTCCGCTGTATCACATTTCGTATCCAAGCTAGAGGTGGTACAACAGGGAACTAGAGCCTCCATGCCCCCCATATCACATCTTGTATCCAAGCTAGAGGCGGTACAACAGGGTACTGGAGCCTCCATGCCCGCCCGTATCACATCTTGTATCCAAGCTAGAGGCGGTACAACAAGGTACTAGAGCCTCCATGTCCGCTGTATCACATCTTGTATCCAAGCTAGAGGCGGTACAACAAGGTACTAGAGCCTCCATGTCCGCTGTATCACATTTCGTATCCAAGCTAGAGGTGGTACAACAGGGAACTAGAGCCTCCATGCCCCCCATATCACATCTTGTATCCAAGCTAGAGGCGGTACAACAGGGTACTAGAGCCCCCATGCCCCCCGTATCACATCTTGTATCCAAGCTAGAGGCGGTACAACAGGGTACTAGAGCCTCCATGCCTACCGGTATCACATCTTGTATCCAAGCTAGAGGAGGTACAACAGGGTACTAGAGTCTCCATGCTCGCCTGTATCACATCTTGTATCCAAGCTAGAGGCGGTACAACAGGGTACTAGAGCCTCCATGCCCACCGTATCACATCTTGTATCCAAGCTAGAGGCGGTACAACAGGGTACTAGAGCCTCCATGCCTCTCGTATCACATCTTGTATCCAAGCTAGATGCAATACAACAGGGTACTAGAGCCTCCCTGCCCACCCGTATCACATCTTGTATCCAAGCTAGAGGCAGTACAACAGGGTACTAGAGCCTCCATGCCTGCCCATATCACATCTTGTATCCAAGCTAGAGGTGGTACGACAGGGTACTAGAACCTCCATGCCTGCCTGTATCACATCTTGTATCCAAGCTAGAGGCGGTACAACAGAGTACTAGAGCCTCCATGCCCGCCTGTATCACATCTTGTATCCAAGCTAGAGGTGGTACAACAGGGTACTAGAGCCTCCATGCCCACCCGTATCACATCTTGTATCCAAGCTAGAGGCGGTACCACAGGGTACTAGAGCCTCCATGTCCCCTGTATCACATCTTGTATCCAAGCTAGAGGAGGTACAACAGGGTACTAGAGCCTCCCTGCCCACCCGTATCACATCTTGTATCCAAGCTAGAGGCAGTACAACAGGGTACTAGAGCCTCCATGCCCCCCGTATCACATCTTGTATCCAAGTAGAGGCGGTACAACAGGGTACTAGAGCCTCCATGCCCCCCGTATCACATCTTGTATCCAAGTAGAGGCGGTACAACAAGGTACTAGAGCCTCCATGTCCTCCCGTATCACATCTTGTATATAAGCTAGAGGCGGTACAACAGGGTACTAGAGCCTCCATGCCCGCCTTATCACATCTTGTATCCAAGCTAGAGGCGGTACAACAGGGTACTAGAGGCTACATGCCCTGTATCACATCTTGTATCCAAGCTAGAGGCGGTACAACAAGGTACTAGAGCCTCCATGTCCGCTGTATCACATTTCGTATCCAAGCTAGAGGTGGTACAACAGGGTACTAGAGCCTCCATGCCCCCCATATCACATCTTGTATCCAAGCTAGAGGCGGTACAACAGGGTACTAGAGCCTCCATGTCCTCCCGTATCACATCTTGTATACAAGCTAGAGGTGGTACAACAGGGTACTAGAGCCCCCATGCCCCCCGTATCACATCTTGTATCCAAGCTAGAGGCGGTACAACAGGGTACTAGAGCCTCCATGCCTACCGGTATCACATCTTGTATCCAAGCTAGAGGAGGTACAACAGGGTACTAGAGTCTCCATGCTCGCCTGTATCACATCTTGTATCCAAGCTAGAGGCGGTACAACAGGGTACTAGAGCCTCCATGCCCACCGTATCACATCTTGTATCCAAGCTAGAGGCGGTACAACAGGGTACTAGAGCCTCCATGCCTCTCGTATCACATCTTGTATCCAAGCTAGATGCAATACAACAGGGTACTAGAGCCTCCCTGCCCACCCGTATCACATCTTGTATCCAAGCTAGAGGCAGTACAACAGGGTACTAGAGCCTCCATGCCTGCCCATATCACATCTTGTATCCAAGCTAGAGGTGGTACGACAGGGTACTAGAACCTCCATGCCTGCCTGTATCACATCTTGTATCCAAGCTAGAGGCGGTACAACAGAGTACTAGAGCCTCCATGCCCGCCTGTATCACATCTTGTATCCAAGCTAGAGGCGGTACAACAGGGTACTAGAGCCTCCATGCCCACCCGTATCACATCTTGTATCCAAGCTAGAGGCGGTACCACAGGGTACTAGAGCCTCCATGTCCCCTGTATCACATCTTGTATCCAAGCTAGAGGCAGTACAACAGGGTACTAGAGCCTCCATGCCCCCCGTATCACATCTTGTATCCAAGTAGAGGCGGTACAACAGGGTACTAGAGCCTCCATGCCCCCCGTATCACATCTTGTATCCAAGTAGAGGCGGTACAACAGGGTACTAGAGCCTCCATGCCCCCCGTATCACATCTTGTATCCAAGTAGAGGCGGTACAACAGGGTACTAGAGCCTCCATGCCTTTCGTATCACATCTTGTATCCAAGCTAGATGCAATACAACAGGGTACTAGAGCCTCCCTGCCCACCCGTATCACATCTTGTATCCAAGCTAGAGGCAGTACAACAGGGTACTAGAGCCTCCATGCCTGCCCATATCACATCTTGTATCCAAGCTAGAGGTGGTACGACAGGGTACTAGAACCTCCATGCCTGCCTGTATCACATCTTGTATCCAAGCTAGAGGCGGTACAACAGAGTACTAGAGCCTCCATGCCCGCCTGTATCACATCTTGTATCCAAGCTAGAGGCGGTACAACAGGGTACTAGAGCCTCCATGCCCACCCGTATCACATCTTGTATCCAAGCTAGAGGCGGTACCACAGGGTACTAGAGCCTCCATGTCCCCTGTATCACATCTTGTATCCAAGCTAGAGGCAGTACAACAGGGTACTAGAGCCTCCATGCCCCCCGTATCACATCTTGTATCCAAGTAGAGGCGGTACAACAGGGTACTAGAGCCTCCATGCCCCCCGTATCACATCTTGTATCCAAGTAGAGGCGGTACAACAGGATACTAGAGCCTCCATGTCCTCCCGTATCACATCTTGTATATAAGCTAGAGGCGGTACAACAGGGTACTAGAGCCTCCATGCTCGCCTGTATCACATCTTGTATCCAAGTAGAGGCGGTACAACAGGGTACTAGAGCCTCCATGCCCCCCGTATCACATCTTGTATCCAAGTAGAGGCGGTACAACAGGGTACTAGAGCCTCCATGCCTTTCGTATCACATCTTGTATCCAAGCTAGATGCAATACAACAGGGTACTAGAGCCTCCCTGCCCACCCGTATCACATCTTGTATCCAAGCTAGAGGCAGTACAACAGGGTACTAGAGCCTCCATGCCTGCCCATATCACATCTTGTATCCAAGCTAGAGGTGGTACGACAGGGTACTAGAACCTCCATGCCTGCCTGTATCACATCTTGTATCCAAGCTAGAGGCGGTACAACAGAGTACTAGAGCCTCCATGCCCGCCTGTATCACATCTTGTATCCAAGCTAGAGGCGGTACAACAGGGTACTAGAGCCTCCATGCCCACCCGTATCACATCTTGTATCCAAGCTAGAGGCGGTACCACAGGGTACTAGAGCCTCCATGTCCCCTGTATCACATCTTGTATCCAAGCTAGAGGCAGTACAACAGGGTACTAGAGCCTCCATGCCCCCCGTATCACATCTTGTATCCAAGTAGAGGCGGTACAACAGGGTACTAGAGCCTCCATGCCCCCCGTATCACATCTTGTATCCAAGTAGAGGCGGTACAACAGGATACTAGAGCCTCCATGTCCTCCCGTATCACATCTTGTATATAAGCTAGAGGCGGTACAACAGGGTACTAGAGGCTACATGCCCACCCGTAATTAATAGAGTCACTATTGGGCCCACTATGAGCGACACTATTACCACTGGGGCCACTGTGGGGGTCAGTATTACTACTAGGGCAGCTATTATTAATGGGGCCACTATTATTACTACTGGGGCTGATATAGGGGACACTATCACTAGTGAGGTGATTATGGGGAACACTATTACTACTGGGGCCACTGTGGGGGACAGTATTACTACTAGGGCAGCTATTATTAATGGGGCCACTATTATTACTACTGGGGCTACTATGTGGGTCACTATTACTAGTGAGGTGATTATGGGGAGCACTATTGTTACTGTACCCTGTGTGGGTCACTGTTAGGACTCATTCACACAGACAGGAGGGAATGTCACTTGTTGACGCAAATACGCTTGTGAACGTATTCTAAGCATACAGTCTTACAAAATGACAATCGGCCGTTTGAAGGCTGCTGTGGCCCTCAATAATACTGCGCAGATATAATCACTACATTTCTCCTAATGTACCCCAGCAGGAAACACTGAGATGTGAGAATCTGTAGCTGGGCTGAATTCTGAATGCAGCTTTGGATGTAACCAGAGTATAAGGTATGATGAAAGTACCGCATGTTGCTAAATTTTTCAGCCTGACTTATCCATTATTTTGAATCTACAAAGTGCCACATGGCATGAGGACAGATGGCAGGACTACAACCCCCTCTCTGGGGCAGGACTACAACCCCCGCTGGGGCAGGACTACAACCCCCTCTCTGGGGCAGGACTACAACCCCCGCTGGGGCAGGACTACAACCCCCTCTCTGGTGCAGCATTACAGTCCCTCTCTTTCTGGTACAAGACTACAACCCCCTCTTGTGCAGGACTACAACCCCCCTCTTGTGCAGGACTACAACCCCCCTCTGATGCAGGACTACAACCCCCCTCTTGTGCAGGACTACAACCCCCCTCTGATGCAGGACTACAACCCCCCTCTTGTGCAGGACTACAACCCCCTCTCTGGTGCAGGACTACAACCCCCTCTCTGGGGCAGGACTACAACCCCCGCTGGGGCAGGACTACAACCCCCTCTCTGTGGCAGGACTACAACCCCCTCTCTGGGGCAGGACTACAACCCCCGCTGGGGCAGGACTACAACCCCCTCTCTGGTGCAGCATTACAGTCCCTCTCTTTCTGGTACAAGACTACAACCCCCTCTTGTGCAGGACTACAACCCCCTCTTGTGCAGGACTACAACCCCCCTCTTGTGCAGGACTACAACCCCTCTCTGATGCAGGACTACAACCCCCCTCTTGTGCAGGACTACAACCCCCCTCTGATGCAGGACTACAACCCCCCTCTTGTGCAGGACTACAACCCCCTCTCTGGTGCAGGACTACAACCCCCGCTGGGGCAGGACTACAACCCCCTCTCTGGGGCAGGACTACAACCCCCCTCTGGTGCAGGACTACAACCCCCTCTCTGGGGCAGGACTACAACCCCCGCTGGGGCAGGACTACACCCCCTTTCTGGTGCAGCATTACAGTCCCTCTCTTTCTGGTAAAAGACTACAACCCTCCTCTGGTTCAGCACTACAACCCCCCTCTTGTGCAGGACTACAACCCCCCTCTGGTGCAGGACTACAACCCCCCTCTGGGGCAGGACTACAACCCCTCTCTGGTGCAGGACTACAACCCCCCTCTGGGGCAGGACTACAACCCCCCTCTGGTGCAGGACTACAACCCCTCTCTTGTACAGGACTACAACCCTCCTCTGATGCAGGACTACAACCCCCCTCTGGGGCAGGACTACAACCCCTCTCTTGTGCAGGACTACAACCCTCCTCTGGTTCAGCACTACAACCCCCCTCTTGTGCAGGACTACAACCCCCCTCTGGTGCAGGACTACAACCCCCCCTCTGGTGCAGGACTACAACCCCCCTCTGGGGCAGGATTACAACCCTCCTCTGATGCAGGACTACAACCCCCCCCCCCCCCCCTCTGGTGCAGGACTACAACCCCCCTCTGGGGCAGGACTACAACCCTCCTCTGATGCAGGACTACAACCCCCCCCTCTGGTGCAGGACTACAAACCCCCCTCTTGTGCAGGACTACAACCCCCCTCTGGTTCAGGACTACAACCCCTCTCTGATGCAGGACTACAACCCCTCTCTTGTGCAGGACTACAACCCTCCTCTGGTTCAGCACTACAACCCCCCTCTTGTGCAGGACTACAACCCCCCTCTGGTGCAGGACTACAACCCCCCTCTGGTGCAGGACTACAACCCCCCTCTGGGGCAGGACTACAACCCTCCTCTGATGCAGGACTACAACCCCCCCCCCCTCTGGTGCAGGACTACAACCCCCCTCTGATGCAGGACTACAACCCCCCTCTGATGCAGGACTACAACCCCCCTCTGATGCAGGACTACAACCCCCCTCTGATGAAGGACTACAACCCCCCTCTGATGCAGGACTACAACCCCTCTCTGGTGCAGGACTACAACCCCCCTCTGGGGCAGGACTACAACCCCTCTCTTGTGCAGGACTACAACCCTCCTCTGGTTCAGCACTACAACCCCCCTCTTGTGCAGGACTACAACCCCCCTCTGGTGCAGGACTACAACCCCCCTCTGGTGCAGGACTACAACCCCCCTCTGGGGCAGGACTACAACCCTCCTCTGATGCAGGACTACAAGCCCCCCCTCTGGTGCAGGACTACAAACCCCCCTCTTGTGCAGGACTACAACCCCCCTCTGGTTCAGGACTACAACCCCTCTCTGATGCAGGACTACAACCCCTCTCTTGTGCAGGACTACAACCCCCTCTCTGGTGCAGGACTACAACCCCCGCTGGGGCAGGACTACAACCCCCTCTCTGGGGCAGGACTACAACCCCCGCTGGGGCAGGACTACACCCCCTTTCTGGTGCAGCATTACAGTCCCTCTCTTTCTGGTAAAAGACTACAACCCTCCTCTGGTTCAGCACTACAACCCCCCTCTTGTGCAGGACTACAACCCCCCTCTGGTGCAGGACTACAACCCCCCTCTGGGGCAGGACTACAACCCCTCTCTGGTGCAGGACTACAACCCCCCTCTGGGGCAGGACTACAACCCCCCTCTGGTGCAGGACTACAACCCCTCTCTTGTACAGGACTACAACCCTCCTCTGATGCAGGACTACAACCCCTCTCTGGTGCAGGACTACAACCCCCCTCTGGGGCAGGACTACAACCCCTCTCTTGTGCAGGACTACAACCCTCCTCTGGTTCAGCACTACAACCCCCCTCTTGTGCAGGACTACAACCCCCCTCTGGTGCAGGACTACAACCCCCCTCTGGTGCAGGACTACAACCCCCCTCTGCGGCAGGATTACAACCCCTCTCTTGTACAGGACTACAACCCTCCTCTGATGCAGGACTACAACCCCTCTCTGGTGCAGGACTACAACCCCCCTCTGGGGCAGGACTACAACCCCTCTCTTGTGCAGGACTACAACCCTCCTCTGGTTCAGCACTACAACCCCCCTCTTGTGCAGGACTACAACCCCCCTCTGGTGCAGGACTACAACCCCCCTCTGGTGCAGGACTACAACCCCCCTCTGCGGCAGGATTACAACCCTCCTCTGATGCAGGACTACAACCCCCCCCCCCCTCTGGTGCAGGACTACAACCCCCCTCTGGGGCAGGACTACAACCCTCCTCTGATGCAGGACTACAACCCCCCCCCTCTGGTGCAGGACTACAAACCCCCCTCTTGTGCAGGACTACAACCCCCCTCTGGTTCAGGACTACAACCCCTCTCTGATGCAGGACTACAACCCCTCTCTTGTGCAGGACTACAACCCCCTATGGGGCAGGACTACAACCCCTCTCTTGTGCAGGACTACAACCCCCCTCTGGTGCAGGACTACAACCCCCCTCTGGGGCAGGACTACAACCCCCCTCTGGTGCAGGACTACAACCCCTCTCTTGTACAGGACTACAACCCTCCTCTGATGCAGGACTACAACCCCTCTCTGGTGCAGGACTACAACCCCCCTCTGGGGCAGGACTACAACCCCTCTCTTGTGCAGGACTACAGCCCTCCTCTGGTTCAGCACTACAACCCCCCTCTTGTGCAGGACTACAACCCCCCTCTGGTGCAGGACTACAACCCCCCTCTGGGGCAGGACTACAACCCTCCTCTGATGCAGGACTACAACCCCCCCCCCCCTCTGGTGCAGGACTACAAACCCCCCTCTTGTGCAGGACTACAACCCCCCTCTGGTTCAGGACTACAACCCCTCTCTGATGCAGGACTACAACCCCTCTCTTGTGCAGGACTACAACCCCCTCTTGTGCAGGACTACAACCCCTCTCTGATGCAGGACTACAACCCCTCTCTTGTGCAGGACTACAACCCTCCTCTGGTTCAGCACTACAACCCCCCTCTTGTGCAGGACTACAACCCCCCTCTGGTGCAGGACTACAACCCCCCTCTGGTGCAGGACTACAACCCCCCTCTGGGGCAGGACTACAACCCTCCTCTGATGCAGGACTACAACCCCCCCCCTCTGGTGCAGGACTACAACCCCCCTCTGATGCAGGACTACAACCCCCCTCTGATGCAGGACTACAACCCCCCTCTGGTGCAGGACTACAACCCCCCTCTGATGAAGGACTACAACCCCCCTCTGATGCAGGACTACAACCCCCCTCTGATGCAGGACTACAACCCCCCTCTTGTGCAGGACTACAACCCCCCTCTGATGCAGGACTACAACCCCCCTCTTGTGCAGGACTACAACCCCCCTCTGATGCAGGACTACAACCCTCCTCTGGTGCAGGACTACAACCCCCCTCTGGCGCAGGACTACAACCCTCCTCTTGTGCAGGACTACAACCCCCCTCTTGTGCAGGACTACAACCCCCGTCTGGTGCAGGACTACAACCCCTCTCTGATGCAGGACTACAACCCCCCTCTGGTTTAGGACTACAACCCCCCTCTGGTTCAGCACTACAACCCCCTCTGGTGCCCTGAGCCCCGCAGCAGACACTGATGGGAGCCCCCAGACCTCCCTTCTATTGTACATGGGGGCCGCAGCTCAGGACAGAGTCCTCTCAGAGAGTGAAAATACGGCCTTTGTGCTGCAGAAGCCGTCAGCAGTCTGAGTGGGAAGTCTCCATCAGAGCCTGAACAGGCACAGCTTATATTTAGGAACCCAAGTGAATTCATTCCAGATCTGCAGGGCTCAATGGAGACAAAGATTCCTGGAGCAAAAGCGGGGAGCCGGCGGGGCCCAACAATGCCGAATCTGCTCCATTACCTGAGAAAGGGCGAAATCCCAGGATCTTATTGTAGCAAAGCGTTATTGCATTCTAGTGTGAACGACGTACAATGTAACTACTAGCAATCACCAACGCCCTCTCACCAGACACACTCATCTCCCCGCTACACCGGCTCTGCTCCATCATGCAGGTAACCGAGAAGAATATGGAAGAATGGACACAACACCGCTCTCCGAAAGGGGCCATTCCAACAACATGACGCCAATCCTGCAGCACAACCACACAACATGACGAGGGAATCTAATAAGATACAATAGCATTCTGTCAGCGAATGCTACAGATTTATACCCATGGGACTTATTAGAGGAGTATTAATCGGAGCTAACATCCGGTTCGGTATTGCATCGTGAACAGGATGGCAAACCCTGGCGTAACTATAGGGGATGCAGTTGCACCTGGACCCAGGATCCTTAGGGGGCTCAGATAGCCCAGTACTATGAATAAAGCATTAAAGTTGGGGGTCCAGAAGCTTAAATTTACGCCTCTGCATAAAGGGGTTAAGAGACGCTGGAGGAGTCCCAGGATAAACTTTTGCACCTGGGCCTATAACACTTTAGCTACGCCCCTGATAGCGAGAGTGGTGGAATACAATATAACTACTATAATACTGCCCCCTATGTACAAGAATATAACTACTATAATACTGCCCCCTATGTACAAGAATATAACTACTATAATACTGCCCCCTATGTACAAGAATATAACTACTATAATACTGCCTCCTATGTACAAGAATATAACTACTATAACACTGCCCCCTATGTACAAGAATATAACTACGATAATACTGCCCCCTATGTACAAGAATATAACTACTATAATACTGCCCCCTATGTACAAGAATATAACTACTATAATACTGTCCCTATGTACAAGAATATAACTACTATAATACTGCTCCCTATATACAAGAATATAACTACTATAATACTGCTCCTATGTACAAGAATATAACTACTATAATACTGCCCCCTATGTACAAGAATATAACTACTATAATACTGCCCCCTATGTACAAGAATATAACTACTATAATACTGCTCCCTATATACAAGAATATAACTACTATAATACTGCCCCCTATGTCCAAGAATATAACTACTATAATACTGCTCCCTATGTACAAGAATATAACTACTATAATACTGCCCCCTATGTACAAGAATATAACTACTATAATACTGCCTGCTATGTACAAGAATATAACTACCATAATACTGCCTGCTATGTACAAGAATATAACTACTATAAAACAGCCCCTATGTACAAGAATATAACTACTATAATACTGCCTGCTATGTACAAGACTATAACTACTATAATACTGCCCTCTATGTACAAGAATATAAATACTATAATATTGCCCCCTATGTACTAGAATATAACTACTATAATACTGCCCCCTATGTACAAGAATATAACAGTTATAATACTGCCCCATGTACAAGAATATAACTACTATAATACTGCCCCCTATGGACAAGAATATAACTACTATAATACTGCTCCTATGTACAAGAATATAACTACTATAATACTGCCCCCTATGTACAAGAATATAACTACTATACTACTGCCCCTTATGTACAAGAATATAACTACTATAATACTGCCTCCTATGTACAAGAATATAACTACTATAATACTGCCCCCTATGTACAAGAATATAACTACTATAAACTGCCTGCTATGTACAAGAATATAACTACCATAATACTGCCCCCTATGTAAAAGAATATAACTACTATAATATTGCCCCCTATGTACAAGAATATAACTACTATAATACTGCCTGCTATGTACAAGAATATAACTACTATAATTCTGCCCCCTATGTACAAGAATATAACTACTATAATACTGCCCCCTATGTACAAGAATATAACTACTATAATACTGCCCCCTATGTACAAGAATATAACTACTATAATACTGTCCCCTATGTACAAGAATATAACTACTATAATACTGCCCCCTATGTACAAGAATATAACTACTATAATACTGCTCCTATGTACAAGAATATAACTACTATAATACTGCCCCCATGTACAAGAATATAACTACTATAATACTGCCCCCTATGTACAAGAATATAACTACTATAATACTGCCTCCTATGTACAAGAATATAACTACTATAATACTGCGCCCTATGTACAAGAATATAACTGCTATAATACTGCCTCCTATGTACAAGAATATAACTACTATAATACTGCCTCCTATGTACAAAAATATAACTGCTATAATACTGCCTGCTATGTACAAGAATATAACTACTATAACACTGCCTGCTATGTACAAGAATATAACTACTATAATACTGCCTCCTATGTACAAGAATATAACTACTATAATACTGCCCCTTATGTACAAGAATATAACTACTATAATACTGCCTCCTATGTCCAAGAATATAACTACTATAATACTGCCTCCTATGTACAAGAATATAACTACTACAATACTGCCTCCTATGTACAAGAATATAACTACTACAATACTGCCTACTATGTACAAGAATATAAGTACTATAATACTGCCCCTATATACAAGAATATAACTACTATAATACTGCCCCCTATGTACAAGAATATAACTACTATAATACTGCCCCCTATGTACAAGAATATAACTACTATAATACTGCCTCCTATGTACAAGAATAAAACTACTATAATACTGCCCCCATGTACAAGAATATAACTACTATAATACTGCCCTCTATGCACAAGAATATAACTACTATAATACTGCCGTATATGTACTAGAATATAACTACTGTAATACTGCCCCCATGTACAAGAATATAACTAGTATAATACTGTCCCCTATGTACAAGAATATAACTGTTATAATACTGCCCCATGTACAAGAATATAACTACTATAATACTGCCCCCCATGTACAAGAACATAACTACTATAATACAGCTCCCTATGTACAAGAATATAACTACTATAATACTGCTCCTATGTACAAGAATATAGCTACTATATTACTGCTCCTAAGTATAAGAATATAACTACTATAATACTGCCCCCTATGTACAAGAATATAACCACTATAATACTGCTCCCTATGTACAAGAATATAACTACTATAATACTGCTCCTATGTACAAGAATATAGCTACTATAATACTGCTCCTATGTACAAGAATATAGCTACTATATTACTGCTCCTAAGTATAAGAATATAACTACTATAATACTGCCCCCTATGTACAAGAATATAACCACTATATTACTGCTCCTAAGTATAAGAATATAACTACTATAATACTGCCCCCTATGTACAAGAATATAACCACTATAATACTGCTCCCTATGTACAAGAATATAACTACTATAATACTGCCCTCTATGCTTTATAATATAACCACCATAATACTGCTCCTATGTACAAGAATATAACTACAATAATACTGCTCCTATGTACAAGAATATAACTACTACAATACTGCCCCCTATGTAAAAGAATATAACTGCTATAATACTGCCTACTATGTACAAGAATATAACTACTATAATACTGCCCCCTATGTTTTATAATATAACTACTATAATACTGCCCCTTATGTATAAGAATATAACTCCTATAATACTGCCCCCTATGTACAAGAATGTAACTACTATAATACTGCCCCCTATGTACAAGAATATAACTGGTATAATACTGCCCCCTATGTACAAAAATAAAACTACTATAATACTGCTCAATATGTACAAGAATATAACTAATATAATACTGCTCAATATGTACAAGAATATAACTACTATAATACTGCCCTCATGTACAAGAATATAACTACTTTAATACTGCCCCCCTATGTACAAGAATATAACTACTATAATACTGCTCCTATGTACAAGAATATAACTACTATAATACTGCCCCCAATGTACAAGAATATAACTACTATAATACTGCCTCCTATGTGCAAGAATATAACTACTATAATACTGCCACCTATGTACAAGAATATAACTACTAGAATACTGCCCCTATGTGCAAGAATATAACTACTATAATACTGCCCCCTATGTACAAGAATATAACTACTATAATACTGCCCCCTATGTACAAGAATATAACTACTATAATACTGCCCCCTATGTACAAGAATATAACTACTATAATACTGCCCCCCTATGTACAAGAATATAACTGCTATTATACTGCTATGTATAAGAATATAACTACTATAATACTACCCCCTATGTACAAGAATATAACTACTATAATACTGCCCCCATGTACAAGAATATAACTACTATAATACTGCCCCCTATGTACAAGAATATAACTACTATAATACTGCCTCCTATGTACAAGAATATAACTACTATAATACTGCCCCCTATGTACAAGAATATAACTGCTATAATACTGCCTCCTATGTACAAGAATATAACTACTATAATACTGCCTCCTATGTACAAAAATATAACTGCTATAATACTGCCTGCTATGTACACGAATATAACTACTATAATACTGCCTGCTATGTACAAGAATATAACTACTATAATACTGCCTCCTATGTACAAGAATATAACTACTATAATACTGCCCCTTATGTACAAGAATATAACTACTATAATACTGCCTCCTATGTCCAAGAATATAACTACTATAATACTGCCTCCTATGTACAAGAATATAACTACTACAATACTGCCTCCTATGTACAAGAAGATAACTACTATAATACTGCCCCTATATACAAGAATATAACTACTATAATACTGCCCCCTATGTACAAGAATATAACTACTATAATACTGCCCCCTATGTACAAGAATATAACTACTATAATACTGCCTCCTATGTACAAGAATATAACTACTATAATACTGCCCCCTATGTACAAGAATAAAACTACTATAATACTGCCTCCTATGTACAAGAATATAACTACTATAATACTGCCCTCTATGCACAAGAATATAACTACTATAATACTGCCGTATATGTACTAGAATATAACTACTGTAATACTGCCCCCATGTACAAGAATATAACTAGTATAATACTGTCCCCTATGTACAAGAATATAACTGTTATAATACTGCCCCATGTACAAGAATATAACTACTATAATACTGCCCCCCATGTACAAGAACATAACTACTATAATACAGCTCCCTATGTACAAGAATATAACTACTATAATACTGCTCTCTATGTACAAGAATATAACTACTATAATACTGCCCCCTATGTACAAGAATATAACTAATATAATACTGCCCCCTATGTACAGGAATATAACTACTATAATACTGCTCCTATGTACAAGAATATAGCTACTATATTACTGCTCCTATGTATAAGAATATAACTACTATAATACTGCCCTCTATGCTTTATAATATAACCACCATAATACTGCTCCTATGTACAAGAATATAACTACTACAATACTGCCCCCTATGTAAAAGAATATAACTGCTATAATACTGCCTACTATGTACAAGAATATAACTACTATAATACTGCCCCCTATGTTTTATAATATAACTACTATAATACTGCTCCTATGTACAAGAATATAACTACTATAATACTGCCCCCTATGTACAAGAATATAACTACTATAATACTGCCCCCTATGTACAAGAATGTAACTACTATAATACTGCCCCCTATGTACAAGAATATAACTGGTATAATACTGCCCCCTATGTACAAAAATAAAACTACTATAATACTGCTCAATATGTACAAGAATATAACTAATATAATACTGCTCAATATGTACAAGAATATAACTACTATAATACTGCCCTCATGTACAAGAATATAACTACTTTAATACTGCCCCCCTATGTACAAGAATATAACTACTATAATACTGCTCCTATGTACAAGAATATAACTACTATAATACTGCCCCCTATGTACTAGAATATAACTACTATAATACTGCCCCCATGTACAAGACTATAACTACTATAATACTGCCCTCTACGTACAAGAATATAAATACTATAATACTGCCCCCTATGTACTAGAATATAACTACTATTATACTGTCCCCTATGTACAAGAATATAACAGTTATAATACTGTCCCATGTACAAGAATATAACTACTATAATACTGCCCCCTATGGACAAGAATATAACTACTATAATACTGCCTCCTATGTACAAGAATATAACTACTATAATACTGCCCCTTATGTACAAGAATAAAACTACTATAATACTACCCCCTATGTACAAGAATATAACTACTATAATACTGCCCCTTATGTACAAGAATATAACTACTATAATACTGCCTCCTATGTACAAGAATATAACTACTATAATACTGCTCAATATGTACAAGAATATAACTACTATAATACTGCTCCTATGTACAAGAATACAACCACTATAATACTACCCCTATGTACAAGAATATAATTACTATAATACTGACTCCTATGTACAAGAATATAACTACTACAATACTGCCTCCTATGTACAAGAATATAACTACTATAATACTGCCTGCTATGTACAAGATTATAACTACTATAATACTGCCCCCTATGTACAAGAATATAACTACTATAATACTGCCCTCTATGCACAAGAATATAACTACTATAATACTGCCGTATATGTACTAGAATATAACTACTGTAATACTGCCCCCATGTACAAGAATATAACTGTTATAATACTGCCCCCATGTACAAGAACATAACTACTATAATACAGCTCCCTATGTACAAGAATATAACTACTATAATACTGCTCTCTATGTACAAGAATGTAACTACTATAATACTGCCCCCTATGTACAAGAATATAACTACTATAATACTGCTCCTATGTACAAGAATATAACTACTATATTACTGCTCCTAAGTATAAGAATATAACTACTATAATACTGCCCCCTATGTACAAGAATATAACCACTATAATACTGCCCCCTATGTACAAGAATATAACTACTATAATACTGCTCCTATGTACAAGAATATAGCTACTATATTACTGCTCCTATGTATAAGAATATAACTACTATAATATTGCCCTCTATGCTTTATAATATAACCACCATAATACTGCTCCTATGTACAAGAATATAACTACAATAATACTGCTCCTATGTACAAGAATATAACTACTATAATACTGCCCCCTATGTAAAAGAATATAACTGCTATAATACTGCCTACTATGTACAAGAATATAACTACTATAATACTGCCCCCTATGTTTTATAATATAACTACTATAATACTGCCCCTATGTACAAGAATATAACTACTATAATACTGCCCCCTATGTACAAGAATATAACTACTATAATACTGCCCCTTATGTATAAGAATATAACTCCTATAATACTGCCCCCTATGTACAAGAATGTAACTACTATAATACTGCCCCCTATGTACAAGAAAATAACTGGTATAATACTGCCCCCTATGTACAAAAATAAAACTACTATAATACTGCTCAATATGTACAAGAATATAACTAATATAATACTGCTCAATATGTACAAGAATATAACTACTATAATACTGCCCCCTATGTACAAGAATATAACTACTATAATACTGCCCCCTATGTACAAGAATATAACTACTATAATACTGCCCCCATGTACAAGAATATAACTACTATAATACTGCCCCCTATGTACAAGAATATAACTACTATAATACTGCCTCCTATGTACAAGAATATAACTACTATAATACTGCCCCCCTATGTACAAGAATATAACTGCTATAATACTGCCTCCTATGTACAAGAATATAACTACTATAATACTGCCTCCTATGTACAAAAATATAACTGCTATAATACTGCCTGCTATGTACAAGAATATAGCTACTATAATACTGCCTGCTATGTACAAGAATATAACTACTATAATACTGCCTCCTATGTACAAGAATATAACTACTATAATACTGCCCCCTATGTACAAGAATATAACTACTATAATACTGCCCCCTATGTACAAGAATATAACTACTATAATACTGCCTCCTATGTACAAGAATATAACTACTATAATACTGCCTGCTATGTACAAGACTATAACTACTATAATACTGCCCTCTATGTACAAGAATATAAATACTATAATACTGCCCCCTATGTACTAGAATATAACTACTATTATACTGTCCCCTATGTACAAGAATATAACAGTTATAATACTGTCCCATGTACAAGAATATAACTACTATAATACTGCCCCCTATGGACAAGAATATAACTACTATAATACTGCTTCTATGTACAAGAATAAAACTACTATAATACTGCCCCTATGTACAAGAATATAACTACTATAATACTGCTCCCTATGTACAAGAATATAACTACTATAATACTGCCTCCTATGTACAACAATATAACTGCTGTAATACAGTCCCCTATGTACAAGAATATAACTACTATAATACTGCTCAATATGTACAAGAATATAACTACTATAATACTGCCTCCTATGTACAAGAATATAACTACTATAATACTACCCCTATGTACAGGAATATAACTTATATAATACTGTCCCCTATGTACAAGAATATAACTACTATAATACTGCCCCCTATGTACTAGAATATAACTACTGTAATACTGCCCCCTTTGTACAAAAATATAACTACTATAATACTGCCTCCCATGTACACGAATATAACTACTATAATACTGCCCCCTATGTACAAGAATATAACTACTATAATACTGCCCCCTATGTACAAGAATATAACTACTATAATACTGCCCCCTATGTACAAGCATATAACTACTATAATACTGCCCCTTATATACATGAATATAACTACTATAATACTGCTCCCTATGTAGAAGAATATAACTACTATAATACTGCCCCCTATGTACAAGAATATAACTACTATAATACTGCCCCCTATGTACAATAATATAACTACTATAATACTGCCTCCTATGTACAAAAATATAACTAGTATAATACTGCCTCCTATGTACAAGAATATAACTACTATAATACTGCCCCCTATGTACAAGAATATAACTACTATAATACTGTCCCCTATGTACAAGAATATAACTACTATAA
Organism: Eleutherodactylus coqui; assembly: GCF_035609145.1. Lineage (NCBI taxonomy): Eukaryota > Metazoa > Chordata > Amphibia > Anura > Eleutherodactylidae > Eleutherodactylus > Eleutherodactylus coqui. The sequence goes on from NC_089838.1 coordinate 2,887,226, forward strand.
TACTGCCCCCTATGTACAAGAATATAACTACTATAATACTGCTTCTATGTACAAGAATATAGCTACTATAATACTGCCCCTTATATACAAGAATATAACTACTATAATACTGCCCCAATGTACAAGAATATAACTACTATAATACTGCCCCCTATGTACAAGAATATAACTGTTATAATACTGCCCCATGTACAAGAATATAACTACTATAATACTGCCCCCCATGTACAAGAACATAACTACTATAATACAGCTCCCTATGTACAAGAATATAACTACTATAATACTGCTCTCTATGTACAAGAATATAACTACTATAATACTGCCCCCTATGTACAAGAATATAACTAATATAATACTGCCCCCTATGTACAGGAATATAACTACTATAATACTGCTCCTATGTACAAGAATATAGCTACTATATTACTGCTCCTATGTATAAGAATATAACTACTATAATACTGCCCTCTATGCTTTATAATATAACCACCATAATACTGCTCCTATGTACAAGAATATAACTACTACAATACTGCCCCCTATGTAAAAGAATATAACTGCTATAATACTGCCTACTATGTACAAGAATATAACTACTATAATACTGCCCCCTATGTTTTATAATATAACTACTATAATACTGCTCCTATGTACAAGAATATAACTACTATAATACTGCCCCCTATGTACAAGAATATAACTACTATAATACTGCCCCCTATGTACAAGAATGTAACTACTATAATACTGCCCCCTATGTACAAGAATATAACTGGTATAATACTGCCCCCTATGTACAAAAATAAAACTACTATAATACTGCTCAATATGTACAAGAATATAACTAATATAATACTGCTCAATATGTACAAGAATATAACTACTATAATACTGCCCTCATGTACAAGAATATAACTACTTTAATACTGCCCCCCTATGTACAAGAATATAACTACTATAATACTGCTCCTATGTACAAGAATATAACTACTATAATACTGCCCCCTATGTACTAGAATATAACTACTATAATACTGCCCCCATGTACAAGACTATAACTACTATAATACTGCCCTCTACGTACAAGAATATAAATACTATAATACTGCCCCCTATGTACTAGAATATAACTACTATTATACTGTCCCCTATGTACAAGAATATAACAGTTATAATACTGTCCCATGTACAAGAATATAACTACTATAATACTGCCCCCTATGGACAAGAATATAACTACTATAATACTGCCTCCTATGTACAAGAATATAACTACTATAATACTGCCCCTTATGTACAAGAATAAAACTACTATAATACTACCCCCTATGTATAAGAATATAACTACTATAATACTGCCCCTTATGTACAAGAATATAACTACTATAATACTGCCTCCTATGTACAAGAATATAACTACTATAATACTGCTCAATATGTACAAGAATATAACTACTATAATACTGCTCCTATGTACAAGAATACAACCACTATAATACTACCCCTATGTACAAGAATATAATTACTATAATACTGACTCCTATGTACAAGAATATAACTACTACAATACTGCCTCCTATGTACAAGAATATAACTACTATAATACTGCCTGCTATGTACAAGATTATAACTACTATAATACTGCCCCCTATGTACAAGAATATAACTACTATAATACTGCCCTCTATGCACAAGAATATAACTACTATAATACTGCCGTATATGTACTAGAATATAACTACTGTAATACTGCCCCCATGTACAAGAATATAACTGTTATAATACTGCCCCCATGTACAAGAACATAACTACTATAATACAGCTCCCTATGTACAAGAATATAACTACTATAATACTGCTCTCTATGTACAAGAATGTAACTACTATAATACTGCCCCCTATGTACAAGAATATAACTACTATAATACTGCTCCTATGTACAAGAATATAACTACTATATTACTGCTCCTAAGTATAAGAATATAACTACTATAATACTGCCCCCTATGTACAAGAATATAACCACTATAATACTGCCCCCTATGTACAAGAATATAACTACTATAATACTGCTCCTATGTACAAGAATATAGCTACTATATTACTGCTCCTATGTATAAGAATATAACTACTATAATATTGCCCTCTATGCTTTATAATATAACCACCATAATACTGCTCCTATGTACAAGAATATAACTACAATAATACTGCTCCTATGTACAAGAATATAACTACTATAATACTGCCCCCTATGTAAAAGAATATAACTGCTATAATACTGCCTACTATGTACAAGAATATAACTACTATAATACTGCCCCCTATGTTTTATAATATAACTACTATAATACTGCCCCTATGTACAAGAATATAACTACTATAATACTGCCCCCTATGTACAAGAATATAACTACTATAATACTGCCCCTATGTATAAGAATATAACTCCTATAACACTGCCCCCTATGTACAAGAATGTAACTACTATAATACTGCCCCCTATGTACAAGAAAATAACTGGTATAATACTGCCCCCTATGTACAAAAATAAAACTACTATAATACTGCTCAATATGTACAAGAATATAACTAATATAATACTGCTCAATATGTACAAGAATATAACTACTATAATACTGCCCCCTATGTACAAGAATATAACTACTATAATACTGCCCCCTATGTACAAGAATATAACTACTATAATACTGCCCCCATGTACAAGAATATAACTACTATAATACTGCCCCCTATGTACAAGAATATAACTACTATAATACTGCCTCCTATGTACAAGAATATAACTACTATAATACTGCCCCCCTATGTACAAGAATATAACTGCTATAATACTGCCTCCTATGTACAAGAATATAACTACTATAATACTGCCTCCTATGTACAAAAATATAACTGCTATAATACTGCCTGCTATGTACAAGAATATAGCTACTATAATACTGCCTGCTATGTACAAGAATATAACTACTATAATACTGCCTCCTATGTACAAGAATATAACTACTATAATACTGCCCCCTATGTACAAGAATATAACTACTATAATACTGCCCCCTATGTACAAGAATATAACTACTATAATACTGCCTCCTATGTACAAGAATATAACTACTATAATACTGCCTGCTATGTACAAGACTATAACTACTATAATACTGCCCTCTATGTACAAGAATATAAATACTATAATACTGCCCCCTATGTACTAGAATATAACTACTATTATACTGTCCCCTATGTACAAGAATATAACAGTTATAATACTGTCCCATGTACAAGAATATAACTACTATAATACTGCCCCCTATGGACAAGAATATAACTACTATAATACTGCTTCTATGTACAAGAATAAAACTACTATAATACTGCCCCTATGTACAAGAATATAACTACTATAATACTGCTCCCTATGTACAAGAATATAACTACTATAATACTGCCTCCTATGTACAACAATATAACTGCTGTAATACAGTCCCCTATGTACAAGAATATAACTACTATAATACTGCTCAATATGTACAAGAATATAACTACTATAATACTGCCTCCTATGTACAAGAATATAACTACTATAATACTACCCCTATGTACAGGAATATAACTTATATAATACTGTCCCCTATGTACAAGAATATATCTACTATAATACTGCCCCCTATGTACTAGAATATAACTACTGTAATACTGCCCCCTTTGTACAAAAATATAACTACTATAATACTGCCTCCCATGTACACGAATATAACTACTATAATACTGCTCCTATGTACAAGAATGTAACTACTATAATACTGCCCCCTATGTACTAGAATATAACTACTGTAATACTGCCCCCTTTGTACAAAAATATAACTACTATAATACTGCCTCCCATGTACACGAATATAACTACTATAATACTGCCCCCTATGTACAAGAATATAACTACTATAATACTGCCCCCTATGTACAAGAATATAACTACTATAATACTGCCCCCTATGTACAAGCATATAACTACTATAATACTGCCCCTTATATACATGAATATAACTACTATAATACTGCTCCCTATGTAGAAGAATATAACTACTATAATACTGCCCCCTATGTACAAGAATATAACTACTATAATACTGCCCCCTATGTACAATAATATAACTACTATAATACTGCCTCCTATGTACAAAAATATAACTAGTATAATACTGCCTCCTATGTACAAGAATATAACTACTATAATACTGCCCCCTATGTACAAGAATATAACTACTATAATACTGTCCCCTATGTACAAGAATATAACTACTATAATACTGCCCCCTATGTACAAGAATATAACTACTATAATACTGCTTCTATGTACAAGAATATAGCTACTATAATACTGCCCCTTATATACAAGAATATAACTACTATAATACTGCCCCAATGTACAAGAATATAACTACTATAATACTGCCCCCTATGTACAAGAATATAACTACTATAATACTGCCTCCTATGTACAAGAATATAACTACTATAATACTGCCCCAATGTACAAGAATATAACTACTATAATACTGCCCCCTATGTACAAGAATATAACTACTATAATACTGCCCCCTATGTACAAGAACATAACTACTATAATACTGCCCCCTATGTACAAGAATATAACTACTATAATACTGCCTCCTATGTACAAGAATATAACTACTATAATACTGCCCCAATGTACAAGAATATAACTACTATAATACTGCCCCCTATGTACAAGAATATAACTACTATAATACTGCCTCCTATGTACAAGAATATAACTACTATAATACTGCCCCCTATGTACAAGAATATAACTACTATAATACTGCTCCCTATGTACAAGAATATAACTACTATAATACTGCCCCCTATGTACAAGAATATAACTACTATAATACTGCTCCCTATGTACAAGAATATAACTACTATAATACTGCCCCCTATGTACAAGAATATAACTACTATAATACTTCTGCCTATGTACAAGAATATAACTACTATAATACTGCCCCCTATGTACAAGAATATAACTACTATAATACTGCCCCCTATGTACAAGAATATAACTACTATAATACTGCCCCCTATGTACAAGAATATAACTACTATAATACTGCTCCCTATGTACAAGAATATAACTACTATAATACTTCTGCCTATGTACAAGAATATAACTACTATAATACTGCCCCCTATGTACAAGAATATAACTACTATAATACTGCCCCCTATGTACAAGAATATAACTACTATAATACTGCTCCCTATGTACAAGAATATTACTACTATAATACTGCCCTCTATGTACAAGAATATAACTACTATAATACTGCTCCCTATGTACAAGAATATAACTACTATAATACTTCTGCCTATGTACAAGAATATAACTACTATCATACTGCCCCCTATGTACAAGAATATAACTACTATAATACTGCCCCCTATGTACAAGAATATAACTACTATAATACTGCCCCCTATGTACAAGAATATAACTACTATAATACTGCCCCCTATGTACAAGAATATAACTACTATAATACTGCCCCCTATGTACAAGAATATAACTACTATAATACTGCCCCCATGTACAAGAATATAACTACTATAATACTACCCCCTATGTACAAGAATATAACTACTATAATACTGCCCCCTATGTACAAGAATATAACTACTATAATACTGCCCCCTATGTACAAGAATATAACTACTATAATACTGCCCCCTATGTACAAGAATATAACTACTATAATACTGTCCCCTATGTACAAGAATATAACTACTATAATACTGCTCCCTATGTACAAGAATATAACTACTATAATACTGCCCTCTATGTACAAGAATATAACTACTATAATACTGCTCCCTATGTACAAGAATATAACTACTATAATACTGCCCCCTATGTACAAGAATATAACTACTATAATACTGCCCCCTATGTACAAGAATATAACTACTATAATACTGCCCCATATGTACAAGAATATAACTACTATAATACTGCCTCCCATGTACAAGAATATAACTACTATATACGGTATAGTACTGTATGGTTGTGCTTTTAGCCAGGTAATTTCACCACCACTCTGGCTTTATTGATTACTTTTTCTCAATCTTCTGCTTTTCTTGCATCTGATTGGCATTGGATAGAAATCTCAGCACCCGTCCCTTTAAATTAACCCAATGCAGGTGTTTGGATGGTGTAATGCGTAATATGCAGCATTCTGTGGTAACAATATGGAAACAATAGTAGTAACAGTGTGTATGATCTCCTCCAGCTGTTGCGCTCTCTCCCTCCTCTGGGTTGGTCTGGAGGTTGATGTGAGGTGCCTCTTGCCCCCCTCCTGTCACTATGTAATCTTCTTCAGGAGTCGCTCCACTAATATAACTTTCAGCCTTGACATGACATATTTCACCATAAATAACTGCTGCAAGGAAGACATGAAGTGTCCATAATAACTTTTTCTTCATTTTGGTCACAGGCCCTCGTAGAAACGCTCATTATAGCGGCATAGGCCAATGCTATATTCTACAGATGTAGTAGAGCTGAGTTTGTCATTTCACACAACTCATAGTGATATGACGGCATGTCTTTGGATAGGACACTCCACCGTCGCATAGACTTTCTTTATCCATCCCGTTTCCAATCCCTCTTCTATAGCACTGCTTAAAGGGCTCACAGTCTTTATCATCAAGATCTTGCTTGCTGTCAATGAACAGAAACATTCAAATGCTGAAAATGGGTCCAGAACTATTCCTACTTTCACACAGCTGCTGTTTGTTACAGTGTATCAATGCAGGCTGCCTTCTATGAGTTATACACAGCAGCAGTACAAATCTATGGACTCCAGGCTGAGAGACGTTATACTGATACACTGTAACAAACTCTCAGCTGTGTGAGGATTAGGTAAACACTAGTATAAGGTTAAGAACTGGAGGACCCCTTTGATGCTCAATGTTGCTGTCCTTGTTTCCTTGTGAGCCCAACATACCCTCTTCTCCAAGATATGCTCATAGGTCAATCAGTCACTGACCAATGTAGCCGCTGTTAGGGCATGCTGGAAATTGGAGTCTGGCAACAGCTGGACAGCTACAAGTTGCGGACTACGATTCTGTAGGGCATGTGATTGTAAGCTTCACAATCAAGGAAGTGGGAAACTGCTTAAGGGGACAGTGGGATTTTGAAAACCCTATATAGGCATACTGAGTTAATACAGGGGGTCCTTCATTTAGGACCCTCATCTATTAGCAGAGAGGAGAGTGGCTACAAAGTGCATCTCTCGCTCTGGAGGACCCAAAATATCCCTACATTATACAAACAGCCCATTGACTTCAATGGGACTTGTGTAATACCACCTCTCACCTGCGGGAGTGCTGTAGGGAAACCTAACAGTTGGTATCAGGTTCCTGAACAGATTATGGCTGGTTGTTCGGAGTTTCTACCTTACAGCCCTTTTAAGAAAAAGGCATTTCTAAAGTGGGCACACATTTAACCTTTAAAATCCAAACTATATACCGTACTGATGCCCTATTGTAGCCTATAGAAGGGCGGTTATCGACACAGAGTTCTGTTGTAATCCCTATATCACGCCACACTGTATAGAAAATACTCTTATGGAGAAGTCAAAAACACGATGACTAAAAATAGCATCCATGAGTCAAACTTAGTCATTGCAGCAATGTAATACCGCGCCGCGCTATAGAGGGCTATATGATACCGGAAGCCAACTGTATATTAGGGAGAGAAGTAAAAGCCGACTTCTGTCATGAGAGATGCCATATACATCAATGAGGTGAAGGTGTAGCAGAGCTGAGATAGCATGATGTAGCATATTGGCATAAAATTCAATCATGATGAGTTGCGCCAAACAAACTCAGCTCTACTACACCTATGAATGTTAATGGCAGCCCTGACATTGAACAGCTTTCATAAGTAAGTTATTATAATAGTTTATATTCGTCGAGCGAGCAACCTTATAATATCGACAAGGACACGTTAACATGTCGTCTACGACCCGGTGAGCCCAGACTCATCAGTCATCCCGGTACAGAAGCTATAGACCACCTACGGCGGACCAGATTCTCAAGATTGTGATGTCCGTAAATACACTGAGGTATTATAGAGATGTAGGAGAGATGAATTTGTCATTTGAGGCTGCATTATATCTGCTTATTAAGGATAACTCACTGCCACATATGTACTACACCGAAGGATGGAAGACTGGAGACTCCATGGACAATACAGGGACACAGTCATAAACCAAAAATGGGGATCACAATGGAAAACCACTAGTATATCCCTCACCGAGCCCAACACTACAACAGTTTATGAATGAAACCAACCATCCTGCACTTAACCAGCACATAGTATGTGAAAGCCTCATCATACCTTATGTAGCGGAGCTGATAGGGACTCCAACTAAGACCACCCCATGTTAAGCAGATAGGTCTTTCGAAAGAGCTTTTTCCATGCTGACACAGTTCATTTCAAGGGGTTGGATGTTCTTGTCCTTGGCTGAAGTTCTTTAAGCTCCGAAAGGAGAAGAAATAAAGGATTGCCAGTGATGAAACCTGCACTATGGCTACTCCTGGTGCTGAGTGTTCAGGAACTTCCCCCCAGTGGTCTTCAGGAGCTTCAATTCCAATAATGGGACTTCTCAGAAGACCTCAAAGAAAATATAGACCTGTGCATGTAAGGGGTTAATGATAATGGATGAGGCTCAATGGAACATGCTAATAGGGGCGTCAAAGACCCCTGATTGGAGACTTCTACTGAACCAGTGGACTCCTTTTTGTAGGGTCTGAAGAACCTCAATGTCATCAAACTTGGAGTTCCTCGTAACCACCAAGATGGCAGGATCTCATATGGAGAACACTGTTCTATAAGGAGGTTTATGGGTCAATGTATGGATGGAGTCTGCTGTTGAATAACTGGCAAGAGGGCTCTGTAGATGAAGGGTCTTTTACAGAATGACTTGTAGATGATGGGTGTGGAGATGAGGTGAGGTTAGATAAAAGGTGAATTGCTGAATGGTCTGTAGAGTAGGAAGCCTCTTGTTAGTTGTAGGGGGCTGTATATCTATATCATGTAGATGGTCGGTCTGTAAGAGTCTGTAAAGTGGTTTATAGGTAACAGGTCTGTAGATGAGAGGTTTAGGGTGAAGTGGTCTACAGGGAAGACATCCACCGATGAGGGGTCTCTAGTTAAGAACAATAAAGCTGATAGATTTTAGATGAGTAGTGGGCAGATGAAGGGGCTGTCTTTACATGAGGGGTCTATAGTTTGGAGGTCTTAATAAGAGAGCTATAGTTGAGTGGTCTATAGGAAATAAATCTTTAGATAAAGGGACTGAAGAAAAGTGTTATGTAGATGACTGGTCTATGGTAATCTGTAGATGAGAGATCTATGGTGGAGTTATTGTAGATGAGGGTCTATAGTTGGGTTGTACATAGACTCTAAAGATAAAGTGGTCTATAGCTGAATAGATAGTAGAACAAGGAGTCTATAGTTGTTAGCAGATGAGTGGCTATGGTTGGTTTATCTACCAATGAGGGTCTATGGTTATCTGTAGATTAGGGCTCTATAGATGAAGTGGTCTGTAGATCAGTGGAGAGTAGACAAAGCAGTCTATAGTTATCAGTAGATAAGAGTATATAGTGGGTTCTTTAGATAAGTGGTCTATTGTTGACTTGTCAATGCATTAGCAGTCTATAGTTGTAGATAAGGGTCTATAGTTGGGTTATCTATAAATGGATGATGATGGTTTGCAGTTATGAGGAATGTATTGTTGAGTTGGAAGTGAATGAAAAGGTCTACAGTTGTAGATGAGGATCTATAGCTTTAGATGGAATTTCTGTAGGTGAGTGAGGTGTCTACAGTTGTAGATGGGAATCTATGGGTGTATATAAGGACATTATAGTTGTAGATGGGGGGTGTATAGCTGTAGATGGAGGTCTTGTAGATAACAGGTCTACAGTTGTAGATGGGGGACTATAGCTGTAGATAGGAGGATTCTAGATTAGAGGTCTATAATTGTAAATGAAGGTCTATAGATGTAGATGAGAGTCTCTGATTGCAGTTAGGGGTCCTGTAGATGAAAGTCCCGTGGATGAGAATTCTGTAGTTGCAGATTTGGGTCTATAGGTGTAGACTGGAAGCCTATAGATATAGGTGTGAGTCTATGGTTGAAAATGAAGTCATGTAGATCAGAGGTGTGTAAGTGTAGATGAGGGTCCTGTAGATTGGAGGTGTTGGTAGGGGTCATGTAGATGAGGCTCCTATAGATTAATGGTCTAAAGGTGCAGATGAGATACTGTAGAAGAGGGTCCTGTAGGTCAGAGGTCTATAGATGTAGAGGAGAGATCTATAGTTTTAGATGGGGTCTATGGTGGTAGATGGGGGTCCTGTAGATTACAGATGAGATATAGATGAGGGTCCTGTAGGTAAGAGTTCTATAGTTGGAGATTGGGGTCTATGGTGGTAGATTAAGTTTTGTAGAATACTGTCCTATAGATTAGAGGTCTATAGGTACAAATGAGGGTCCTGTAGATGATAGGTCTATAGTTATAAATGGGGAGGGTCTATCATTGTAGATAGGAGTCCTGTAGATGATAGCACTATAAGTATAGATGAGGTCCTGTAAAAGAGTGTCCTATGAGGTCTATAGGTGCAGATAGGAGGTCTATGGGTGTAAATGAACTCCTATAGATAAGACTCTATAGGTTTAGATGAGGTTTCTATAGTTGTAGATGAGCTCCTATAGATGATCGATCTATAGGTGTAAATGAGGGTCCTGTAGTTGTAGATTAGCTTCTATAGATGGGAGGTCTATAGGTGTAGATGAGCTCCTATAAATGGGAGATCTGTAGGTGTAGATGAGCTCCTATAGATAGGAGGTCTATAGGTGTAGATGAGGGTCCTGTAGTTGTAGCTGAGCTCCTATAGATGGGTGGTCTATCGGTGTAAATGAGGGTCCTGTAGTTGTAGATGAGCTCCTATAGATGGGTGGTCTATAGGTGTAGATGAAGGTCCTGTAGTTGTAGATGGGCTCCTATAGATGGGTGGTCTATAGGTGTAGATGGAGGTCCTGTAGTTGTAGATGGGCTCCTATAGATGGGTGGTCTATAGGTGTAGATGAAGGTTCTGTAGTTGTAGATGAGCTCCTATAGATGGGTGGTCTATAGGTGTAGATGGAGGTCCTGTAGTTGTAGATGGGCTCCTATAGATGGGTGGTCTATAGGTGTAGATGAAGGTTCTGTAGTTGTAGATGAGCTCCTATAGATGGGTGGTCTATAGTTGTAGATGAGCTCCTATAGATGGGTGGTCTATAGGTGTAGATGAAGGTCCTGTAGTTGTAGATGGGCTCCTGTAGATGGGTGGTCTATAGGTGTAGATGGAGGTCCTGTAGATGAGGCTCTATAGGTTGGGCTCCTGTAGATGTATATGGCAGGCTGTCCAGCAGATGGTGAAGCGTCTGGAGCTCCGGGAGCGTCGGCTGACTGCAGGCCGGGCTGTGCGCTCTGTCTCCCGGCCTGCGCTCCCTCTCAGCCTCGGAGCTCTCCTGCCTGTGGCCGGGCTTCCCCTCCGGATGTGGCCGTGGACCCCCAGCTCCGGGCTCGCCTGCTCCGCTTGGGTTTGTCGCAGATCGCTGCCGCTTTCAGCACCACGGAGAGCCGGGCAGGAGACGCACAGAGTCCGGGACTGGCAGGAGGAGAATCAGGGACAGGACAAGCAAAACACGCCGGGGACAGGAGCTCCGATCCGGGGAGAAGAGGCAGACAGGGCGCGGGGCAGGAGAGCTGCAGATCCGGGAAGTGCGGGCCGGTCACAGGGAGAGCAACACCGGGAAATCCAACGTCTCCTCTCCGGTCCTCACACGGCTCTGCCCGCTGCTCACTGCATCCCGACTCCAGGCAGCTGCAGCTCCCCCTCCCGCCTGCTGCTCCTCTCTACCGCCCGCCCTCAGCGGCTCCGGCCCTCCTCCCTGGATATCGGTATCCTCCTCTTCCCCGTATCCTCCTCCCTCTACACCCTTATATCCTCCTCCTCCCTGGATATCGCCCTCCTCCTCCTATATATCCTAATATCCTTCTCACTGTATATCTTCCTCCCCAGGATTCTCCTCCTCCCTGTATATCTTCCTTCCCTGTATACATCCCCCTCCTTGTATATCCTTATATCCTCCACCCTGTATATTCTCCTGCCCTGTATCCTCCACCCTGTATTTCTTCCTGTCCTGTATATCCTTATACCCCTCTTCTGTATCCTCCTACTCCCTGTATATCCTTATATCCTCCTCCTCCCTGTATAACCTCCTCTCCCGTTAATCCTAATATCCTCCTCTGTATATTCTCTTCACCTGTATATCCTTATAGCCTCCTCCCCTGTATCTTTCTACTCCCTGTATATCCTCCTCCCCTGCATATTCTTATATCCTCCTCCCTGTGTAACCTTCTCTCCTATATATTGTAATACCTTCCTCTGCATATCCTCCTCCTCCCTGTATATCCTCATATCCTGCTCCCCTGTATCCTCCCCCTCCTTGTATATCCTTCTCCCCTGTATATCTGTATATCCTCCTTCTATATATCCTTCTCCCATGTATATCATTATATTTCCCCCCTGCATATCTCTATATCCCTCCTGTATATATTCCTCCCCTGTATATCCTTATATCCTGTATATCCTTATAGCTGATAGAGCCTTCCTCTTATATTGTATATAGTCGGTTGTGTCCTATAATAATCATAATTTAAACTGGTAATTGCTCATTGGTTAACTCTTTAATGACCAGAAATGTCATACATTTTCATTCATTCCTGCTCGCTTTTCATAAACCCTGACTTTTTTTTATTGTTTTCTGTTGCCTTATAATACAGCTGGTTCTTTGCAGTAAAAGCGGTATTCTTTAGCAGTGCTACTTAATGGGTTGAAAAACATTCAAAAATTGTCAAGTAGGATGAAATAGAAAGAAAATCCACAACTGCCCCATTGTTGTGTTAGGCTTTGTTTTCACTTTGTCCGTGATGCATTTACTCTGAGTCAGGACAATTGGGGCGATGACAATTTTTTAAACTGTATTTTAGGTCTTTTTACCTTTAAAAAATGAGTCATTTAAAAAAAATAATCTTTGCTTCCTGACGCCACATTCCGAGACCCATAACTTTTTTATTTTCTATCGGAGGGGCTGTGTGACAACTTGCTTTCTGCAGGGTGGCTTATAATGCTTATTGGTACCATTTTGGGGTAAAAAAGACTTCTTGATCCCCTTTTATTAAATTTTGTTTTCACAGACAGGGTGCCCCCCCCCCCCCCCCATTTCTGCATTGTATTTTTTTCTTATACTGTTTACTATGAAGGATAAATGATGATATATTCAGATGGTTTGGACTTTTACGGATGTAGGGATGCTAATTATTTTTTTTTATTATTTAAGAGATCAGAAAAAAAGTTTTTAACTTTCAATAGTTTTTATAGATATTTTAAAAAATGTTATTAAAATTAACATATTTTGAAAATCCCCATGGGGACGTGAACTTGATATCACTTGATTGCTTCTACAAAATACTGCAGAACATCTGTATATTGTGCATTTCAATGCAAGTTTATTAAGCCCTGCCACAGGCATAGCTTAATAGAGAGCAATACATGGCAGCCCTTGGAGAATTCACGATGCTACAGGCTGCCATGTGAAACTATCGTCACCCTGCAGCTTTATAATGGGGCACTAGACAAGGCTTCCCATTGTGGCTGTCTGCTTACATGAACTTTCAAGTTAACGGTTAACAACTGCAATGAGAACTAACTCTGACCATTGCCATTGCAGGACAGAGACAACTGTCAGAAAAAGCCAGCACCCACTGAGTATGGAGCAGGCTCAGCCCCTGAGCTCACAGCTACTCCAACTACAGCCGCCCAGGAAGCACTTATGGTGGATGGTTGTCACTGAGTTAAAAAAACAAACTTTTCCACTAAACTTATGTAGCAGAGACAAGCTTGTTGTTTAAAGGGAAACTTTATTTCTAAATAGACAATTCTGTATCCATATATTCTGAAGGAGCGAGGAAACCATCGATAACTATACGGATGAATCTACTTATGATTTATATGAATTTTCAGAAAAAACTTACTAAAAAACTGCTCAACATTTACAAGAATTTAATTACTATAATATTGCCCCCTATGTACAAGAATATAACTACTATAATACTGCCCCCTATGTACAAGAATATAACTACTATAATACTGCCCCCTATGTACAACAATATAACTACTATAATACTGCCCCCTATGTACAAGAATATAACTACTATAATACTGCCCCCTATGTACAAGAATATAACTACTATAATACTGCCCCCTATGTACAACAATATAACTACTATAATACTGCCCCCTATGTACAAGAATATAACTACTATAATACTGCCTCCTATGTACAAGAATATAACTACTATAATACTGCCCCCTATGTACAAGAATATAACTACTATAATACTGCCCCCTATGTACAAAAATATAACTACTATAATACTGCCCCCTATGTACAACAATATAACTACTATAATACTGCCCCCTATGTACAAGAATATAACTACTATAATACTGCTCCCTATGTACAAGAATATAACTACTATAATACTGCTCCCTATGTACAAGAATATAATTACTATAATACTGCCCCCTATGTACAAGAATATAACTACTATAATACTGCCACTTATGTACAAGAATATAACTACTATAATACTGCTCCCTATGTACAAGAATATAACTACTATAATACTGCCCCCTATGTACAAGAATATAACTACTATAATACTGCCCCCTATGTACAAGAATATAACTACTATAATACTGCCCCTATGTACAAGAATATAACTACTATAATACTGCCTCCTATGTAAAAGGATATAACTACTATAATACTGCCCCCCTATGTACAAGAATATAACTACTATAATACTGCCCCCTATGTACAAGAATATAACTACTATACTACTGCCCCCTATGTACAAGAATATAACTACTATAATACTGCCCCCTATGTAAAAGGATATAACTACTATAAAAATGCCCCCTATGTACAAGAATATAACTACTATAATACTGCCTCCTATGTACAAGAATATAACTACTATAATACTGTCTCCTATGTACAAGAATATAACTACTATAATACTGGCTCCTATGTACAAGAATATAACTACTATAATACTGCTCCTATGTACAACAATATAACTACTACAATACTGCCCCCTATGCACAAGAATATAACTACTATAATACTGCTCCTATGTACAAGAATATAACTACTATAATACTGCCCCCTATGTACAAGAATATAACTACTATAATACCGCCTCCTATGTACAAGAATATAACTACTATAATACTGCCCCCTATGTACAAGAATATAACTACTATTATACTGCCCCCAATGTACAAGATTATAACTACTATAATACTGCCCCCTATGTACAAGAATATAACTACTATAATACTGCCCCCTATGTACAGGAACATAACTACTATAATACTGCTCCTATGTAAAAGAATATAACTACTTTAATACTGCCCCTTATGTACAAGAATATAACTACTATAATACTGTCCCTATGTCCAAGATTATTACTACTATAATACTGCACCCTATGTACAAGAATATAACTACTATAATACTGCGCCTATGTACAAGAATATAACTACTATAATACTGCCCCCTATGTACAAGAATATAACTACTATAATACTGCCTCCAATGTACAAGAATATTACTACTATAATACTGCCTCCTATGTACAAGAATATAACTACTATAATACTGCCCCCTATGTACAAGAACATAACTACTATAATACTGCCCCCTATGTACAAGAATATAACTACTATAATACTGCCCCCTATGTACAAGAATATAACTACTATAATACTGCTCCTATGTATAAGAATATAACTACTATAATACTGCCCCCTATGTACAAAAATATAACTACTATAATACTGGCCCCTATGTACAAGAAGATAACTACTATAATACTGCCTCCTATGTACAAGAATATAACTACTATAATACTGCCTCCTATGTACAAGAATATAACTACTATAATACTGCTCCCTACGTACAAGAATATAACTACTATAATACTGCCCCCTATGTACAAGAATATAACTACTATAATACTGCCTCCTATGTACAAGAATATAACTACTATAATACTGCCCCCTATGTACAAAAATATAACTACTATAATACTGCCCCCTATGTACAAAAATATAACTACTATAACACTGGCCTCTATGTACAAGAATATAACTGCTATAATACTGCCCGCTATGTACAAGAATATAACTACTATAATACTGCCCCCAATGTACAAGAATATAACTACTATAATACTGCCTTCTATGTACAAGAATATAACTACTATAATACTGCCCCCTATGTACAAAAATAAAACTACTATAATACTGGCCTCTATGTACAGGAATATAACTGCTATAATACTGCCCCCTATGTACAAGAATATAACTACTATAATACTGCCCCCTATGAACAAGAATATAACTACTATAATACTGCCCCCTATGTACAGCAATATAACTGCTATTATACTGCCCCCTATGTACAAGAATATAACTACTATAAAACTGCCATCGATGTACAAGAATATAACTACTATAATACCGCCCCCTCTGTAGAAGAATGTAATTACTATAATACTGCTCCTATGTACAAGAATATAACTACTATAATACTGCTCCCTATGTACAAAAATATATCTACTATAATACTGCCTCCTATGTACAAGAATATAACTACTATAATACTGCCCCCTATGTACAAGAATATAACTACTATAATACTGCCCCCTATGTACAAGAATATAACTACTATAATACTGCTGCCTATGTACAAGAATATAACTGCTATAATACTGCCCCCTATGTACAAGAATATAACTACTATAATACTGCCACCTATTTACAGGAATATAACTACTATAATACTGACCCTATGTACAAGAATATAACTACTATAATACTGCCCCCTATGTACAAGAATATAACTACTATAATACTGCCACCTATGTACAGGAATATAACTACTATAATACTGACCCTATGTACAAGAATATAACTACTATAATACTGCCCTCTATGTACAAGAATATAACTACTATAATACTGCCCCCTATGTACAAGAATATAACTACTATAATACTGCTCCTATGTATAAGAATATAACTATTATAATACTGCCTCCTATGTACAAGGATATAACTACTATAATATTGCTCCTATGTTCAAGAATGTAACTACTATAATACTGTTCCCTATGTACAAGAATATAACTACTATAATACTGCCCCCTATGTACAAGAATATAACTACTATAATACTGCCTCCTATGTAAGGAGATATAACCACTATAATACTGCCCCCTATGTACAAAAATATAACTGCTATAGTACTGCCCTCTATGTACAAGAATATAACGACTATAATACTGCTTCCTATGTACAAGAATATAACTACTATAATACTGCTTCCTACGTGCAAGAATATAACTACTATAATACTGCCCCCTATGTACATGAATATAACTACTATAATACTGCCCCCTATGTACATGAATATAACTACTATAATACTGCCCCCTATGTACAAGACTATAACTACTATAACACTGCCTCCTATGTACAAGAATATAACTACTGTAATATTGCCTGCTATGTACAAGAATATAACTACTATAATACTGCCCCCTATGTACAAGAATATAACTACTATAATACTGCCCTCTATGTACAATAATATAACTACTATAATACTGCTCCTATGTACAAGAATATAACTACTATAATACCGCCCCCTATGTACAAGAATATAACTACTATAATACTGCCCCCTATGTACAAGAACATAACTACTATAATACTGCCCCCTATGTACAAGAAAATAGCTACTATAATACTGCCCCCTATGTACAGGAATATAACTGCTATAATACTGCCCCCTATGTACAAGAATATAACTACTATAATACTGCCTCCTATGTACAAGAATATAACTACTATAATACTGTCCCCTATGTGCAAGAATATAACTACTATAACACTGCTCCTATGTACAAGAATATAACTACTATAATACTGCCCCCTAGGTACAAGAATATAACTACTATAATACTGCCTCCAATGTACAAGAATATAACTACTACAATACTGCCCCCTATGTACAGCAATATAACTGCTATTATACTGCCCCCTATGTACAAGAATATAACTACTATAATACTGCCATCGATGTACAAGAAAATAACTACTATAATACTGCTCCTATGTACAAGAATATAACTACTATAATACTGCTCCCTATGTACAAAAATATATCTACTATAATACTGCCGCCTATGTACAAGAATATAACTACTATAATACTGCAACTATGTACAACAATATAACTACTATAATACTGCCCCCTATGTACAAGAATATAACTACTATAATACTGCCCCCTATGTACAAGAATATAACTACTATAATACTGCTCCTATGTATAAGAATATAACTATTATAATACTGCCCCCTATGTACAAGAATATAACTACTATAATATTGCTCCTATGTTCAAGACTGTAACTACTATAATACTGTTGCCTTTGTACAAGAATATAACTACTATAATACTGCCCCCTATGTACAAGAATATAACTACTATAATACTGCCCCCTATGTACAAGAATATAACTACTATAATACTGCCTCCTATGTACAAGAATATAACCACTATAATACTGCCCCTATGTACAAAAATATAACTGCTATAGTACTGCCCTCTATGTACAAGAACATAACGACTATAATACTGCTCCCTATGTACAAGGATATAACTACTATAATATTGCTCCTATGTTCAAGACTGTAAATACTATAATACTGTTGCCTTTGTACAAGAATATAACTACTATAATACTGCCCCCTATGTACAAGAATATAACTACTATAATACTGCCCCCTATGTACAAGAATATAACTACTATAATACTGCCTCCTATGTACAAGAATATAACCACTATAATACTGCCCCTATGTACAAAAATATAACTGCTATAGTACTGCCCTCTATGTACAAGAACATAACGACTATAATACTGCTCCCTATGTACAAGAATATAACTACTATAATACTGCTCCCTACGTGCAAGAATATAACTACTATAATACTGCCCCCTATGTACAAGAATATAACTACTATAATACTGCCCTCTATGTACAAGAATATAACTACTATAATACCGCCCCATATGTACAAGAATATAACTACTATAATACTGCCCCCTATGTACAAGAAAATAGGTACTATAATACTGCCCCCTATGTACAAGAATATAACTGCTATAATACTGCCCCCTATGTACAAGAATATAACTACTATAATATTGCCTCCTATGTACAAGAATATAACTACTATAATACTGTCCCCTATGTACAAGAGTATAACTACTATAATACTGTCCCCTATGTACAAGAATATAACTACTATAATACTGCTCCCTATGTACAAGAATATAACTACTATAATACTGCCTCCTATGTACAAGAATATAACTACTATAATACTGCCCCCTATGTACAAGAATATAACTACTATAATACTACCTCCAATGTACAAGAATATAACTACTATAATACTGCTCCCTATGTACAGCAATATAACTGGTATTATACTGCCCCCTATGTACAAGAATATAACTACTATAATACTGCCATCGATGTACAAGAATATAACTACTATAATACCGCCCCCTCTGTAGAAGAATGTAACTACTATAATACTGCTCCTATGTACAAGAATATAACTACTATAATACTGCTCCCTATGTACAAGAATATATCTACTATAATACTGCCGCCTATTTACAAGAATATAACTGCTATAATACTGCCCCCTATGTAGAAGAATGTAACTACTATAATACTGCTCCTATGTACAAGAATAAAACTACTATAATACTGCTCCCTATGTACAAGAATATATCTACTATAATACTGCCGCCTATGAACAAGAATATAACTGCTATAATACTGCCCCCTATGTACAAGAATATAACTACTATAATACTGCTACTATGTACAAGAATATAACTACTATAATACTGCCCCCTATGTACAAGAATATAACTACTATAATACTGCTCCTATGTACAAGAATATAACTATTATAATACGACCTCCTATGTACAAGGATATAACTACTATAATATTGCTCCCTATGTACAAGAATATAACTACTATAATACTGCCCCCTATGTACAAGAATACAACGACTATAATACTGCTCCCTATGTACAAGAGTATAACTACTATAATACTGCTCCCTACGTGCAAGAATATAACTACTATAATACTGCCCCCTATGTACAAGAATATAACTACTATAATACTGCCTCCTATGTACAAGAATAAAACTACAGTAATATTGCCTGCTATGTACAAGAATATAACTACTATAATACTGCCCCCTATGTACAAGAATTAACTACTATAATACTGCCATCGATGTACAAGAATATAACTACTATAATACCGCCCCCTCTGTAGAAGAATGTAACTACTATAATACTGCTCCTATGTACAAGAATATATCTACTATAATACTGCCGCCTATGTACAAGAATATAACTGCTATAATACAGCCCCCTATGTACAAGAATATAACTACTATAATACTGCTACTATGTACAAGAATATAACTACTATAATACTGCCCCCTATGTACAAGAATATAACTACTATAATACTGCTCCTATGTATAAGAATATAACTATTATAATACGACCTCCTGTGTACAAGGATATAACTACTATAATATTGCTCCTATGTTCAAGACTGTAACTACTATAATACTGCCTCCTAGCTGAGAGGTTGTGTGTTGGTGGTTCTCCTGATGTCTGGAGCTAGCCCAGGGAGGGGCCTCCCTGGGCGGGGAAGCTCCCCAAGCAAGGCCCAGGCTTCCAGGCCGGTGGTGCGAGACAATGCCACAGTACTTTCAAGCATGGATACAAGCCCAAGGAAGGTGTTTGAGCAAAGAGAAGGGGAGAATGGATGTACTACAAGTACAAAGAAGGAATATGGAGAATTGGAAGTGAGTAATGTAAAAGAAACACCAGGAGCAGCTAAGAAGAGTGGAGCTACACAGTCTGCCGGCCGCGGCACACAGCTTCCGGCACAAGTAAGTGACGCAGAAAAAGTTACCTTTATTGCAAATATGAAAGGTGTAAAGCAGAGCGAACAAGGTGTCCCAGCAGGAAGGCCGAGTGCAGCACATGCAGCAGGTGCCCCAGCAGGAAAACAAAGTGCAGCACATGCAGCAGGTTCCACAGCGGGAAGGCAGAGTGCAGCACATGCAGCAGGTGTGCAGCTGACCCCTCCAGCCCACAGACAGCGTAGAACATCATTGGAGAGGCAAACGTTGCAGGAAAACCTGCGGCAGGATGAAGTGGTCACCAGCATGGCGTGCCCAGGCCGCACAAGATCGCAGTATGGCAGCGGGAGCAGTAAAAGTGCTGGGAAGTCTGTGGATGTGATGCAAACAAAGTCTGCAGTAAAATCCCCCATTATTCCCAAAATGGTTGGAGGGTACAATGCAAGTGCAGCACCTGACAGTCAGACTGCAGCCGGTGGAGGATCCATGAGAACAGGCATGGGAAAACAGAAGGGGTCTGCTGACAGCCAACAGCCTGAGAAGCCCCCTCAGCCAAGACAGCAAGCAAGAGAGATGGCACCTGAGCTGCTGCTGGCAGAGGAGATCCCAGATCTGGTGAAGAAGATGGAGAAGTTACTGAAACAAAAGCAGTTACTGCAGCTGGAGATAGATTGTATCTACAAGATGAAGACTGTGAATCCAGACGATGAGGCCCGCTATGTGCAGAACCTTCATGCACTCGGCCTGGACCTCGCCACCGTGGTCACAGAGATGGACTGTATCCTGCAGAGAATGGGACCACTGGCGGAAACATACAGGAACCAAGAACGATTTATGGCGCAAAAGCGCATTTGTGAACCACCATCCAAGTCCTCAGAATCTCTGTATCAGTCACCTACCTCCACAATTGACCACCAGCAGGTGACAAGACCCGTACTAAACCCAGCAAGCTTCTCATTCCAAGGAAAAGAGATATACAAGCCTGCTAAAATACAGGAACAGCCTCAACAGTCTGCAGCTACCCCTGAGCAGGGGCATGGGCCTCAGGAGTCAGCAGAGGTACCACAAGTCCCAGAAAGCATGGCCGAGCAGCAGGGCAATATGTCTGCAGCTATCCCTGAGCAGGAGCATGGGCCTCAGGAGTCAGCGGAAGTACCGCAAGTCCCAGAGAGCACGGCTGAGCAGCTGGACGATAAGGTAACACAGCAGAGCTCTACTGCAGGGGAACCAACTGGGGATAGTCATCCTGATGTACCTGCTGGGAGCTCCCAGTCTGTGTGGGACATAGAACAGTCAGGAGATGACATACAGGTGGACT
Source organism: Eleutherodactylus coqui (assembly GCF_035609145.1). NCBI lineage: Eukaryota > Metazoa > Chordata > Amphibia > Anura > Eleutherodactylidae > Eleutherodactylus > Eleutherodactylus coqui. The sequence continues at coordinate 2,909,806 of NC_089838.1, forward strand.
GGTCTGAGGATAATGTGCAGAATAATGTCCAGAATTTCCCCCCCCTACCTACACAAGGTGTGACGGTTCCCCCATCAGCAGTCACTCACCCTGTAAACCCGGGCAGTGAAACCCGGCGGGACCCTCCCAGGAATGCCTGGAGCCGCGGTGCGCCATCTTTCACCTCTAGTGCTAATTATACTGGTCAGGCATTTAAGAGGAGGAATGTGGTGAGGTTCAAGCACAGAGGCGCTAAAGAAGACCTTCCAGATAGGAGGTTTGTGATCCGGGAACTCCTGTGCCACCAGATGGGGTTTGTGCCAGCAGACATCTTGGCAGTGATTAATCTACCAGACCGGCAGGGATATGATATAAGCTTTAAGCTCATGTCCAACCTGGATAGGTTCTGGGCCCACTTCCCCAAGTTCAGGGACACAGACGGGTGGAATAAATTCATATTCATTCCAATTTCCAAGCCAGATACAGTAACCGTTAATGTCATCTTCTGGAATGAGTCTGTTCCCCCCCAAGACATTGTGGTGTGGCTCCGGAGGCACTGTGACCTGGTGTCTGACCTGATCAAGAACAGGGACTCTGATGGCATCTGGACTGGTGGATGGAAGGCTCTCGTCAAACTGCGCCAACATAACAACATTACACTGCATTTGCCCAACTCCTTCTTTATTGGCAGGGAGAGGGGTGTCTGCTTTTATCCTGGCCAGCCTCGTAAGTGTTTTAAATGTGGCAAGGTGGGTCATGTGGCGAGTATCTGCACGGTGGTAAAGTGTAATCTATGCGGTGAGGTCGGCCATGTAAGTGCAGACTGCCACAATATCCGATGCAATCTGTGTGGAAATGTCGGCCATTCTCATAGAGATTGCCCAGACGCCTGGCACAACATCTGCAAGGAGCTTCCTGAGGAGGAGCTTGTGGGGGGGGCAGATGCTGAAGAAGAGGAGGAGGCTCTGATGTCAGGGGCAATACTTACAAGGCAAGAGGTCCAGCAGGGGTCGGGTAATGCAGCGACAGAACCGCAGCCCTCAGTGAGTAATGCAGCAACAGAACCGCAGCCCTCAGTGAGGGTTCAGGAGGATGTAGAGGTTGTCCATCAGGGCCAGCAGCAGCCACAGGCGACTTCTATGCCACCATCTGTATCTGAAGAACGTCAAAATACACAGAGCAAGAGGAAAAAAAACAAGTCCTCCCGTAAGCCAGAGAGAGACTATAACAGTGACCAAAAGGCCAAGAAAACGGGCAGTAATGACACTGGTGTTATGGTGCTATGTAATAGATATGACGTTCTATCAGAATCAGATGGTGATTATGAGCAAGAGCTTAAAAGAATAGACAAAGAGTGTGATGGGGACACGGAGGACCATCCTCCACCAAAAAGGAAACTCTGTAATGTAGAGTCTGATATGGAGACCGGCGGTGCACAGGATGGCTCAGATACAGACATGTGATGATGGCATCTATTTTTCTGCTCTTTTGGTGTTGCATTATGATGGCGGGCTTCACATTAAAAATTACATCAAGCAATGTGAATAGCATTAAAGTAAAGAGAACGAGACATGCTGTATATGACCATCTCAGATATCTAGATGCAGATGTCTACTTCTTACAGGAGACACATCTGACCACATTAGGGCTCATACGTGAGGCTGAGAGAGAATGGCGGTCTGGTCCTTCTTTCTGGTCACTGGCTGTGGAGCCTTATGCCGGAGTAGCGATACTATTCAACACTAGTAATGTGACTGTCCATAGGTTAACGGAGGTGACTATGGGAAGATGCTTGGTTCTGGAAGTCACCATCCATGGTAGAAGGCTCCGGCTCATTAATATCTATGGCCCACAGACAGTGACAGACAGAATTCAGTTGTTTGAAGAAGTGAAGCAATATCTCTTTACCTCGGTACCCGTGATAATGGCTGGGGATTTTAATGTTGCCAGGACATCAGCTGACAGATCCTCAGGGCGAACAGTGACTAGAGACTCCAAGGTCTTAAACAAAATAGTTTTGCAGGCCGGCTTGAGTGATGTGTTCACACAGGGTGGTCGGAGGCCACAGTTCACATATTCCTGTGCTGACAGAAGAAGTAGGATAGATTTTGCCTTTGTGAATCCTACTGAAACAGTTAGCGGGATAGGTGAGAAAACCGTCCCTTACTCAGACCATAGAGCCTTGTGTTTCTGCTTAGGAGTCACTGAGCGTCCTGATGTTGGTCGAGGATTATGGAAAGTTAATTCTAGTCTATTGGATGATGTTCATGTTCAGAATATGGTTCACTCTCTTATTCAGAACCAACTAGAGAGAGTGGACTTTTATGACAACATGGCAGACTGGTGGGAGGACGTCAAGGAGGAGATCAGATCCCTATTACGGAGACTGTCAGTAAAGAAAGGGAAGAGTAAGTATAGCCAGTATCTCAAGCTGCGTAAAGAATTAGAGTCACTTTATTCGGCGGGTGAGGATGACCAACAAAAGATCAACCAACTGAAATCTGAGATAAGGCAGTATCAGTACAACCGGTATACATCCTTGGTTCTTGAACGGGATTATGGGTCCTTAGGGGCACCTGATCCCTTTGAGAACTGCCGGGAGCGAGTGGCAAACAAGGTGGTTGCAGGTCTCACTGACTCCCAGGGCATTCTGCAGAAATCTCGGGAGGGAATCCAGGGTGTGGTGAGATCTTACTATGCTGACTTGTTTCAGAGGAAGGTTTTGGATAAAGAGAAGATGACTCAATTCTTGGAGGCAACTCCAATCCCTGATACTGATGATCTGGACTTTTCTACTTTGACAGCAGAATTAACGGTGGAGGAGGTTAAGGAGGCTATTAATAAGTTACATCTAAAGAAGGCACCAGGTCCTGATGGTATAACAGCAGAATTTTACAAGAAGTTTAGAGACCTCCTGGCTCCAATCCTTGTGGATGTATACAAAACTTGTCTAGAAAATCACCTGCTGCCTCCATCCATGAGAGTCTCCTCATTGATTCTGCTGTCCAAAGGTAAGGAGCCTAGCGACATCAAGAACTGGAGGCCGATTGCCCTCTTGAATGTTGACAGGAAGATTCTGGCAAAGATTATGTTTTGTAGATTAGTCTGTTTGTCCCCGTCACTGTTGGCAGGCTGTCAGTTCGGCACAGTAAAAGGGCGGAACATCTCTGGAGCAGTTATCTCCATAAGGGAAATGTTTGAGAGATGTAAAGCTCTTGGGTGTGGGAGATACATTGTGAGTCTTGACCAGGCTAAAGCCTTCGACAGAGTAGATCATGAGTACCTATGGGCCACTTTGTCAAAGTATGGTATTCCTGGACAATTTGTTGATTGGCTGAAAACTTTATATCGTGAGGCGGAGAGCTTTCCTCTGATCAACGGTTGGCAGGGTGACACTTTTGGAGTTGAGGCGGGGGTGAGGCAAGGTTGTCCCTTGAGTCCACTGCTGTATGTTTTTGCCATCGACCCGTTCCTGAGGTCACTGCAGAGGTGTGATTTTCGGGGGGTACCAGTCCCCCGCTGCTTGCCTCTGAGAGTTGTCGCCTATGCGGATGATGTAACAGTGGTGATATCTGGGCCTCAAGAGGTACAGATGTTATCGGTTGCAATCAGAAGTTTCTCAGAGGCCTCAGGGTCTCTGGTCAACCTTGAAAAGAGTCAAGCTCTTTGGACATTGAATAGTGATCCTGATTTTGATCTGCCACAGTTTGTGAAAGCCTCCACCTATATTAAAATCTTAGGGGTTAAGTTTGGGAGGGAGGATAGTGCCAAACTAAATTGGGAGGAGAAGTTGGAAACCGGAAATGCAAAGGTTCAGCGATGGAAAAACTGGAAGCTGACCTATAGAGAAAGGGTTAAAATGTTGAAGACTTACCTGGTGCCTGTCTTCTTGTACATTTCTGTTGTTTTTCCCTTGCCAGAATCCTTCTCGGCTAGACTCTTTAGCCTGTTTTTTCAGCTCCTTTGGGGGAACAGGTTGAATCCAATAAAAAGAGGGATAACCTACCTACGGCGGAGAGAGGGGGGGCTGGATATGTTAAATCCAAGGGTGTTCTTTGACTCCATGTTTTTAAAAGTAAATTTTGGAAATCTGGACTCAAACGATAGTTCCACGTGGGTAAACAGTATCAGGGATTGGATATTGCCTTTTGCAGAATCTTGGATGCGAGGCGGCAGTCTCAAGAGGGGGAGATGGACTCGTGACTACCTTCCCCAGTATCTAGGCTATGGACTTAGGTGTCTGAAAAAATGGGGTATAGCCAAGTCCTTTATAACGAGTAAGAGCAGGAAGGACTTATATTTCAGTGTATGCAGGTCTTTTTTTTGCTTATATCCAATTCTAAAAGACTGTACGACTGCAACCATGCAGAAGAGTTTGAGATTTCTCAATGGAGTGAGACTCCCTGCTAAGTTTTTTGATATTGCTTGGCTGTCATTTCACGGGAAGCTCTATGTCAGAGGGAACCTAAAATGCTTGAGCGTATCAGATAGGAAGTGTCCTTTGGGTTGTCTGCAGGAGGAGACAATGGCACACTTTATATCTGAGTGCTGGGGAGGGAAACAAATATGGGAGAAAATATCCAGCAAGCTAAGATTACCCAGGCTTCAGTCTCTAAAATACCCAGATATTATCTACGGAGTACCATCAAATGTAAATGGCATCAACCAAGAGACCATGTATATAATTATTACCATCATCAAATATTACCATTGGCACACCAGAACAAGAGTGTCGATCCATAATGAGTCATTTGATCACATGTCAGCAATGAACCTTATTCTGTCCGAATTGACTTGGGTGAAAAACTTAGAAGTTTACAAAAACGCTAAAAACTCTGAATTGTGGCGAAATATACATATTTATTAATGTGGGGATAGTTGTATGTAGGCAACCTTGTGTTATGTTTGGAAACTACATTTAATTTATTCTTTCTCTATCCCCTTAACAGCAATGGACTCTAACTAAGTTAAAGTTGTTTAAAGTGTTTTTTTTGTTCCGTTTCGTTTCCTTTTTTTATACGAATGTATATTGTTACATAATTCTTTGTGTTAATATTTCTGGAAGAAATGTATTGTTTATTTCTTGTATGTTTTTTACCAATAAAAATTGCCTCCTATGTACAAGAATATAACTACTATAATACTGCCTCCTATGTACAAGAATATAACTACTATAATACTGCTCCCTACGTACAAGAATATAACTACTATAATACTGCCCCCTATGTACAAGAATATAACTACTATAATACTGCCTCCTATGTACAAGAATATAACTACTATAATACTGCCCCCTATGTACAAAAATATAACTACTATAATACTGCCCCCTATGTACAAAAATATAACTACTATAACACTGGCCTCTATGTACAAGAATATAACTGCTATAATACTGCCCGCTATGTACAAGAATATAACTACTATAATACTGCCCCCAATGTACAAGAATATAACTACTATAATACTGCCTTCTATGTACAAGAATATAACTACTATAATACTGCCCCCTATGTACAAAAATAAAACTACTATAATACTGGCCTCTATGTACAGGAATATAACTGCTATAATACTGCCCCCTATGTACAAGAATATAACTACTATAATACTGCCCCCTATGAACAAGAATATAACTACTATAATACTGCCCCCTATGTACAGCAATATAACTGCTATTATACTGCCCCCTATGTACAAGAATATAACTACTATAAAACTGCCATCGATGTACAAGAATATAACTACTATAATACCGCCCCCTCTGTAGAAGAATGTAATTACTATAATACTGCTCCTATGTACAAGAATATAACTACTATAATACTGCTCCCTATGTACAAAAATATATCTACTATAATACTGCCTCCTATGTACAAGAATATAACTACTATAATACTGCCCCCTATGTACAAGAATATAACTACTATAATACTGCCCCCTATGTACAAGAATATAACTACTATAATACTGCTGCCTATGTACAAGAATATAACTGCTATAATACTGCCCCCTATGTACAAGAATATAACTACTATAATACTGCCACCTATTTACAGGAATATAACTACTATAATACTGACCCTATGTACAAGAATATAACTACTATAATACTGCCCCCTATGTACAAGAATATAACTACTATAATACTGCCACCTATGTACAGGAATATAACTACTATAATACTGACCCTATGTACAAGAATATAACTACTATAATACTGCCCTCTATGTACAAGAATATAACTACTATAATACTGCCCCCTATGTACAAGAATATAACTACTATAATACTGCTCCTATGTATAAGAATATAACTATTATAATACTGCCTCCTATGTACAAGGATATAACTACTATAATATTGCTCCTATGTTCAAGAATGTAACTACTATAATACTGTTCCCTATGTACAAGAATATAACTACTATAATACTGCCCCCTATGTACAAGAATATAACTACTATAATACTGCCTCCTATGTAAGGAGATATAACCACTATAATACTGCCCCCTATGTACAAAAATATAACTGCTATAGTACTGCCCTCTATGTACAAGAATATAACGACTATAATACTGCTTCCTATGTACAAGAATATAACTACTATAATACTGCTTCCTACGTGCAAGAATATAACTACTATAATACTGCCCCCTATGTACAAGACTATAACTACTATAACACTGCCTCCTATGTACAAGAATATAACTACTGTAATATTGCCTGCTATGTACAAGAATATAACTACTATAATACTGCCCCCTATGTACAAGAATATAACTACTATAATACTGCCCTCTATGTACAAGAATATAACTATTATAATACTGCTCCTATGTACAAGAATATAACTACTATAATACCGCCCCCTATGTACAAGAATATAACTACTATAATACTGCCCCCTATGTACAAGAACATAACTACTATAATACTGCCCCCTATGTACAAGAAAATAGCTACTATAATACTGCCCCCTATGTACAGGAATATAACTGCTATAATACTGCCCCCTATGTACAAGAATATAACTACTATAATACTGCCTCCTATGTACAAGAATATAACTACTATAATACTGTCCCCTATGTGCAAGAATATAACTACTATAACACTGCTCCTATGTACAAGAATATAACTACTATAATACTGCCCCCTAGGTACAAGAATATAACTACTATAATACTGCCTCCAATGTACAAGAATATAACTACTACAATACTGCCCCCTATGTACAGCAATATAACTGCTATTATACTGCCCCCTATGTACAAGAATATAACTACTATAATACTGCCATCGATGTACAAGAAAATAACTACTATAATACTGCTCCTATGTACAAGAATATAACTACTATAATACTGCTCCCTATGTACAAAAATATATCTACTATAATACTGCCGCCTATGTACAAGAATATAACTACTATAATACTGCAACTATGTACAACAATATAACTACTATAATACTGCCCCCTATGTACAAGAATATAACTACTATAATACTGCCCCCTATGTACAAGAATATAACTACTATAATACTGCTCCTATGTATAAGAATATAACTATTATAATACTGCCCCCTATGTACAAGAATATAACTACTATAATATTGCTCCTATGTTCAAGACTGTAACTACTATAATACTGTTGCCTTTGTACAAGAATATAACTACTATAATACTGCCCCCTATGTACAAGAATATAACTACTATAATACTGCCCCCTATGTACAAGAATATAACTACTATAATACTGCCTCCTATGTACAAGAATATAACCACTATAATACTGCCCCTATGTACAAAAATATAACTGCTATAGTACTGCCCTCTATGTACAAGAACATAACGACTATAATACTGCTCCCTATGTACAAGGATATAACTACTATAATATTGCTCCTATGTTCAAGACTGTAAATACTATAATACTGTTGCCTTTGTACAAGAATATAACTACTATAATACTGCCCCCTATGTACAAGAATATAACTACTATAATACTGCCCCCTATGTACAAGAATATAACTACTATAATACTGCCTCCTATGTACAAGAATATAACCACTATAATACTGCCCCTATGTACAAAAATATAACTGCTATAGTACTGCCCTCTATGTACAAGAACATAACGACTATAATACTGCTCCCTATGTACAAGAATATAACTACTATAATACTGCTCCCTACGTGCAAGAATATAACTACTATAATACTGCCCCCTATGTACAAGAATATAACTACTATAATACTGCCCTCTATGTACAAGAATATAACTACTATAATACCGCCCCATATGTACAAGAATATAACTACTATAATACTGCCCCCTATGTACAAGAAAATAGGTACTATAATACTGCCCCCTATGTACAAGAATATAACTGCTATAATACTGCCCCCTATGTACAAGAATATAACTACTATAATATTGCCTCCTATGTACAAGAATATAACTACTATAATACTGTCCCCTATGTACAAGAGTATAACTACTATAATACTGTCCCCTATGTACAAGAATATAACTACTATAATACTGCTCCCTATGTACAAGAATATAACTACTATAATACTGCCTCCTATGTACAAGAATATAACTACTATAATACTGCCCCCTATGTACAAGAATATAACTACTATAATACTACCTCCAATGTACAAGAATATAACTACTATAATACTGCTCCCTATGTACAGCAATATAACTGGTATTATACTGCCCCCTATGTACAAGAATATAACTACTATAATACTGCCATCGATGTACAAGAATATAACTACTATAATACCGCCCCCTCTGTAGAAGAATGTAACTACTATAATACTGCTCCTATGTACAAGAATATAACTACTATAATACTGCTCCCTATGTACAAGAATATATCTACTATAATACTGCCGCCTATTTACAAGAATATAACTGCTATAATACTGCCCCCTATGTAGAAGAATGTAACTACTATAATACTGCTCCTATGTACAAGAATAAAACTACTATAATACTGCTCCCTATGTACAAGAATATATCTACTATAATACTGCCGCCTATGAACAAGAATATAACTGCTATAATACTGCCCCCTATGTACAAGAATATAACTACTATAATACTGCTACTATGTACAAGAATATAACTACTATAATACTGCCCCCTATGTACAAGAATATAACTACTATAATACTGCTCCTATGTACAAGAATATAACTATTATAATACGACCTCCTATGTACAAGGATATAACTACTATAATATTGCTCCCTATGTACAAGAATATAACTACTATAATACTGCCCCCTATGTACAAGAATACAACGACTATAATACTGCTCCCTATGTACAAGAGTATAACTACTATAATACTGCTCCCTACGTGCAAGAATATAACTACTATAATACTGCCCCCTATGTACAAGAATATAACTACTATAATACTGCCTCCTATGTACAAGAATAAAACTACAGTAATATTGCCTGCTATGTACAAGAATATAACTACTATAATACTGCCCCCTATGTACAAGAATTAACTACTATAATACTGCCATCGATGTACAAGAATATAACTACTATAATACCGCCCCCTCTGTAGAAGAATGTAACTACTATAATACTGCTCCTATGTACAAGAATATATCTACTATAATACTGCCGCCTATGTACAAGAATATAACTGCTATAATACAGCCCCCTATGTACAAGAATATAACTACTATAATACTGCTACTATGTACAAGAATATAACTACTATAATACTGCCCCCTATGTACAAGAATATAACTACTATAATACTGCTCCTATGTATAAGAATATAACTATTATAATACGACCTCCTGTGTACAAGGATATAACTACTATAATATTGCTCCTATGTTCAAGACTGTAACTACTATAATACTGTTCCCTTTGTACAAGAATATAACTACTATAATACTGCCCCCTATGTACAAGAATATAACTACTGTAATACTGCCCCCTATGTACCAGAATATAACGACTATAATACTGCTCCCTATGTACAAGAATATAACTACTATAATACTGCTCCCTACGTGCAAGAATATAACTACTATAATACTGCCCCCTATGTACAAGAATATAACTACTATAATACTGCCTCCTATGTACAAGAATATAACTACAGTAATATTGCCTGCTATGTACAAGAATATAACTACTATTATACTGCCCCCTATGTACAAGAATATAACTACTATAATACTGCCCTCTATGTACAATAATATAACTACTATAATACTGCTCCTATGTACTAGAATATAACTACTATAATACCGCCCCCTATGTACAAGAATATAACTACTATAATACTGCTCCCTATGTACAAGAATATAACTACTATAATGCTGCTCCCTTTGTACAAGAATATAACTACTATAATACTGCTCCTATGTACAAGAATATAACTAATATAACACTGCCTACTATGTACAAGAATATAACTACTATAATAATGCCCCCTATGTACAAGAATATAACTACTATAATACTGCTCCCTATGTACAAGAATATAACTACTATAATACTGCCCCCTATGTACAAGAATATAACTACTATAATACTGTCCCCTACGTACAAGAATATAACTACTATAATACCGCCCCCTATGTACAAGAATATAACTACTATAATACCGCTCCCTATGTGCAAGAGTATAACTACTATAATACTGCCCTCTATGTACAAGAATATAACTACTATAATACTGCCCCCTATGTGCAAGAATATAACTACTATAATACTGCCCTCTATGTACAAGAATATAACTAATATAATATTGTTCCTATGTACAAGACTGTAACTACTATAATACTGCCCCCTATGTACAAGAATATAACTACTATAATACTGCCCCCTATGTACAACAATATAACTACTATAATGCTGCCTCCTATGTACAAGAATATACCTGCTATAATACTGCTCCCTATGTGCAAGAATATAACTACTATAATACTGCCCCCTATTTACAAGAATATAACTACTATAATACTGCCCCCTATGTACAAGAATATAATTATTTAAATACTGCCCCCTATGTACAAGAATATAACTACTATAATACTGCTCCTACGTACAATAATATAACTACTATAATACCGCCCCCTATGTACAAGAATATAACTACTATAAGGCCTTAGTCAGACGGGCGTTTTTAGCCGCGATTTGCGCATGCGCATGCGTCCGGCGATTTTTTAAAACCATTGCTTTGCAATGGTATCGGACACATGAGCCCTTTTTATGCGCTCGTCCGATAAATTATAGAACAAAAAATCGCAGATCGCACCTATCTGCGATCTGCGATTCCTGTTCTCTTCTGTACATGCGCTCAATGGGGCCGGCGGCAGCAGCGCCGACCCCATTGAGAACATATAGAAGACAAATCATTCTTCTCTGCCACAGCTGTAACAGCTGTGGCAGAGAAGAACGATGTTTGCCCATTGAATTCAATGGAGCGGCAATACAGCCGCTCCATTGAAAGCAATGGGCTGCCGGCGTGCGCGGGGTGAATTGACGGGAAGGGGTTAAATATATAAACCCTTCCCGGCAATTCATCCTAAAATGTGTTAAAATAAAAAAAAATTGTATACTCACCTTTCCGCTGCAGCCGGAGTCCAGCCGCGGCCGCTGTCAGTTCTCCTGAACTGCTTCTCGGCACTATTCAGCCTGCGGGGCTTTAAAATCCCCGCCTGCTGAATGATGTGCCTCTGATTGGTCAAAGCCCTGACCAATCAGAGGCTGAAAACACTCACACACCCATTCATGAATTCATGAATGGGTGAGTGACTGCTGCCTCTCAGCGCTGAGCCAATCAGGGGCAGGTCTGACTCACATCCATTCATGAATTCATGAATGGGTGTGAGTGAGGCATGCCTCTGATTGGCTCAGCGCTGAGCCAATCAGAGGGCAGGTCTGACTCACACCCCCTTCACACCCACTGCAGGACGGCCGCACGGAGCTCCGGCTGCAGGCAGAAGGTGAGTCTACAATTTTTTTTAATTTTTACACATTTTAGGATGCATTGCAGGTAAGGGCTTATATATTTAAGCCCTTACCGACAATTCATCCCGGGCTCGCCCGCAGCGCATTGCTTTCAATGGAGACGGCTGTATTGCCGTCTCCATTGAATGCAATGCGCTGGACAGCTCCGGCCCGTTTCTAATGAAACGCGGCTAGGAGCAGATTTTCGGGCGATTTGCGGGCGACTTGCGCGCACCGGTCACGCGATTTGCGGATGCGCATCCGTCATGCGATCCGCAAATCGCGCGAAAAACGCCCGTCTGACTGAGCCCTAATACTGCCCCTATATAGAAGAATATAACTACTATAATATTGCCTCCTATGTAAAAATATAACTACTATAATACTGCTCCCTATGTACAAGAATATAACCACTATAATTCTGCCTCTTATGTACAAGAATATAACTAGTATAATACTGCCTCCTATGTACAAGAATATAACTACTATAATACTGCCCCTATATAGAAGAATATAGCTACTATAATACTGCCTCCTATGTAAAAATATAACTACTATAATACTGCTCCCTATGTACAAGAATATAACCACTATAATTCTGCCTCCTATGTACAAGAATATAACTACTATAATACTGCCCCTATGTACAAGAACATAACTACTATAATACTGCCCCCTATGTGCAAGAATATAACTACTATAATACTGCCCCCTATGTACAAGAATATAACTACTATAATACTGACCCCTATGTACAAGAATATAACTACTATAATACTGCTACTATGTACAAGAATATAACTACTATAATACTGCCCCCTATGTACAAGAATATAACTACTATAATACTGCTCCTATGTATAAGAATATAACTATTATAATACGACCTCCTGTGTACAAGGATATAACTACTATAATATTGCTCCTATGTTCAAGACTGTAACTACTATAATACTGTTCCCTTTGTACAAGAATATAACTACTATAATACTGCCCCCTATGTACAAGAATATAACTACTGTAATACTGCCCCCTATGTACAAGAATATAACGACTATAATACTGCTCCCTATGTACAAGAATATAACTACTATAATACTGCTCCCTACGTGCAAGAATATAACTACTATAATACTGCCCCCTATGTACAAGAATATAACTACTATAATACTGCCTCCTATGTACAAGAATATAACTACAGTAATATTGCCTGCTATGTACAAGAATATAACTACTATTATACTGCCCCCTATGTACAAGAATATAACTACTATAATACTGCCCTCTATGTACAATAATATAACTACTATAATACTGCTCCTATGTACTAGAATATAACTACTATAATACCGCCCCCTATGTACAAGAATATAACTACTATAATACTGCTCCCTATGTACAAGAATATAACTACTATAATACTGCCTCCTATGTACAAGAATATAACTACTATAATACTGCCCCCTATGTACAAGAATATACAGTAACTACTATAATACTGCCCCCTATGTACAAGAATATAACTACTATAATACTGCCCCCTATGTACAAGAATATAACTACTATAATACAGCCTCCTATGTACAAGAATATAACTACTATAATGCTGCTCCCTTTGTACAAGAATATAACTACTATAATACTGCCCCCTATGTACAAGAATATAACTACTATAATACTGCCCCCTATGTGCAAGAATATAACTACTATAATACTGCCCCCTATGTACAAGAATATAACTACTATAATACTGCCCCCTATGTACAAGAATATAACTACTATAATACTGCCCCCTATGTGCAAGAATATAACTACTATAATACTGCCCCCTATGTACAAGAATATAACTACTATAACACTGCCCCCTATGTACAAGAATATAACTACTGTTAAACTGCCCCCTATGTACAAGAATATAACTACTATAATACTGCCCCCTATGTACAAGAATATAGCTACTATAATACTGCCCCCTATGTACAAGAATATAACTACTATAATATTGTCTCCTATGTACAAGAATATAACTACTATAATACTGCCCTCTATGTACAAGAATATAACTACTATAATGCTGCCCCATATGTACAAGAATATAACTATTATAATACTACCCCCTATGTACAAGAATATAGCTACTAAAATACTGCCCCCTATGTACAAGAATATAACTACTATAATACTGCCTCCTATGTACAAGAATATAACTACTATAATACTGCCCCCTATGTACAAGAATATAACTATTATAATACTGCCCCCTATGTACAAGAATATAGCTACTATAATACTGCCCCCTATGTACAAGAATATAACTACTATAATACTGCCTCCTATGTACAAGAATATAACTACTATAATACTGCTCCCTATGTACAAGAATATAACCGCTATAATTCTGCCTCTTATGTACAAGAATATAACTAGTATAATACTGCCCCTTATGTACAAGAATATAACTACTATAATACTGCCCCTATATAGAAGAATATAGCTACTATAATACTGCCTCCTATGTAAAAATATAGCTACTATAATACTGCCTCCTATGTAAAAATATAACTACTATAATACTGCTCCCTATGTACAAGAATATAACCACTATAATTCTGCCTCCTATGTACAAGAATATAACTACTATAATACTGCCCCCTATGTACAAGAACATAACTACTATAATACTGCCCCCTATGTGCAAGAATATAACTACTATAATACTGCCCCCTATGTACAAGAATATAACTACTATAATACTGCCCCCTATGTACAAGAATATAACTACTATAATACCTCACCCTATGTACAAGAATATAACTACTATAATACTGCCCCCTATGTACAAGAATATAACTACTATAATACTGCCCCCTATGTACAAGAATATAACTACTATAATACTGCCCCCTATGTACAAGAATATAACTACTATAATACTGCCCCCTATGTGCAAGAATATAACTACTATAATACTGCCCCCTATGTACAAGAATATAACTACTATAATACTGCCCCCTATGTACAAGAATATAACTACTATAATACTGCCCCCTATGTGCAAGAATATAACTACTATAATACTGCCCCCTATGTACAAGAATATAACTACTATAACACTGCCCCCTATGTACAAGAATATAACTACTGTTAAACTGCCCCCTATGTACAAGAATATAACTACTATAATACTGCCCCCTATGTACAAGAATATAGCTACTATAATACTGCCCCCTATGTACAAGAATATAACTACTATAATACTGCCCCCTATGTACAAGAATATAACTACTATAACACTGCCCCCTATGTACAAGAATATAACTACTGTTAAACTGCCCCCTATGTACAAGAATATAACTACTATAATACTGCCCCCTATGTACAAGAATATAGCTACTATAATACTGCCCCCTATGTACAAGAATATAACTACTATAATATTGTCTCCTATGTACAAGAATATAACTACTATAATACTGCCCTCTATGTACAAGAATATAACTACTATAATGCTGCCCCATATGTACAAGAATATAACTACTGTTAAACTGCCCCCTATGTACAAGAATATAACTATTATAATACTACCCCCTATGTACAAGAATATAGCTACTAAAATACTGCCCCCTATGTACAAGAATATAACTACTATAATACTGCCTCCTATGTACAAGAATATAACTACTATAATACTGCCCCCTATGTACAAGAATATAACTATTATAATACTGCCCCCTATGTACAAGAATATAGCTACTATAATACTGCCCCCTATGTACAAGAATATAACTACTATAATACTGCCTCCTATGTACAAGAATATAACTACTATAATACTGCTCCCTATGTACAAGAATATAACCGCTATAATTCTGCCTCTTATGTACAAGAATATAACTAGTATAATACTGCCCCTTATGTACAAGAATATAACTACTATAATACTGCCCCTATATAGAAGAATATAGCTACTATAATACTGCCTCCTATGTAAAAATATAGCTACTATAATACTGCCTCCTATGTAAAAATATAACTACTATAATACTGCTCCCTATGTACAAGAATATAACCACTATAATTCTGCCTCCTATGTACAAGAATATAACTACTATAATACTGCCCCCTATGTACAAGAACATAACTACTATAATACTGCCCCCTATGTGCAAGAATATAACTACTATAATACTGCCCCCTATGTACAAGAATATAACTACTATAATACTGCCCCCTATGTACAAGAATATAACTACTATAATACCTCACCCTATGTACAAGAATATAACTACTATAATACTGCCCCCTATGTACAAGAATATAACTACTATAATACTGCCCCCTATGTACAAGAATATAACTACTATAATACTGCCCCCTATGTACAAGAATATAACTACTATAATACTGCCCCCTATGTGCAAGAATATAACTACTATAATACTGCCCCCTATGTACAAGAATATAACTACTATAATACTGCCCCCTATGTACAAGAATATAACTACTATAATACTGCCCCCTATGTGCAAGAATATAACTACTATAATACTGCCCCCTATGTACAAGAATATAACTACTATAACACTGCCCCCTATGTACAAGAATATAACTACTGTTAAACTGCCCCCTATGTACAAGAATATAACTACTATAATACTGCCCCCTATGTACAAGAATATAGCTACTATAATACTGCCCCCTATGTACAAGAATATAACTACTATAATATTGTCTCCTATGTACAAGAATATAACTACTATAATACTGCCCTCTATGTACAAGAATATAACTACTATAATGCTGCCCCATATGTACAAGAATATAACTACTGTTAAACTGCCCCCTATGTACAAGAATATAACTATTATAATACTGCCCCCTATGTACAAGAATATAGCTACTATAATACTGCCCCCTATGTACAAGAATATAACTACTATAATACTGCCTCCTATGTACAAGAATATAACTACTATAATACGGCCCCCCCGTATGTACAAGAATATAACTACTATAATACTGCCCCCTATGTACAAGAATATAACTACTATAATACTGCTCCCTATGTACAAGAATATAACTAATATAAGACTGCCCCCTATGTGCAAGAATATAACTACTATAAAACTGCCCCCTATGAACAAGAATATAACTACTATAATACTGTCCCCCCTATGTACAAGAATACAACTACTATAATACTGCCCCCTATGTACAAGAATATAACTACTATAATACTGCTCCTATGTACAAGAATATAACTACTATAATACTGCTCCCTATGTACAAGAATATAACTACTATAATACTGCCCCCTATGTACAAGAATATAACTACTATAATACTGCTCCTATGTACAAGAATATAACTACTATAATACTGCCCCCTATGTACAAGAATATAACTACTATAATACTGCCTCCTATGTACAAGAATATAACTACTATAATACTGCCCCCCCTATGTACAAGAATATAACTACTATAATACTGCCCCCTATGTACAAGAATATAACTACTATAATACTGACCCCTATGTGCAAGAATATAACTACTATAATACTGCCCCCTGTGTACAAGAATATAACTACTATAATACTGCCCCCTATGTACAAGAATATAACTACTATAATACTGCCCCCTATGTACAAGGATATAACTACTATAAAACTGCCCCCTATGTACAAGAATATAACTACTATAATACTGCCCCTATGTACAAGGATATAACTACTATAATACTGCCCCCTATGTGCAAGAATATAACTACTATAATACTGCCCCTATGTACAAGGATATAACTACTATAAAACTGCCCCCTATATACAAGAATATAACTACTATAATACTGCCCCCTATGTACAAGGATATAACTACTATAATAATGCTTCCTATGTACAAGAATATAACTACTATGATACTGCCCCCTATGTACAAGAATATAACTACTATAAAACTGCCCCCTATGAACAAGAATATAACTACTATAATACTGCCCCCTATGTACAAGAATATAACTACTATAATACTGCCCCTATGTACAAGAATATAACTACTATATTACTGCCCCTATGTACAAGAATATAACTACTATAATACTGCCCCCTATGTACAAGAATATAACTACTATAATACTGCCCCCTATGTACAAGAATATAACTACTATAATACTGCTCCTATGTACTAGAATATAACTACTATAATACTGCCTCCTATGTACAAGAGTATAACTACTATAATACTGCTCCTATGTACAAGAATATAACTACTATAATACTGCCCCCTATGTACAAGAATATAACTACTATAATACTGCTCCTATGTACAAGAATATAACTACTATAATACTGCCCCCTATGTACAAGAATATAACTACTATAATACTGCTCCTATGTACAAGAATATAACTACTATAATACTGCCTCCTATGTACAAGAATATAACTACTACAATACTGCCCCCTATGTACAAGAATATAACTACTATAATACTGCTCCCTATGTACAAGAATATAACTACTATAATACTGCCCCCTATGTACAAGAATATAACTACTATAATACTGCCCCCTATGAACAAGAATATAACTACTATAATACTGCCTCCTATGTACAAGAATATAACTACTATAATACTGACCCCTATGTACAAGAATATAACTACTATAATACTGCCCCCTATGTACAAGAATATAACTACTATAATACTGCTCCCTATGTACAAGAATATAACTAATATAAGACTGCCCCCTATGTGCAAGAATATAACTACTATAAAACTGCCCCCTATGAACAAGAATATAACTACTATAATACTGTCCCCCCTATGTACAAGAATACAACTACTATAATACTGCCCCCTATGTACAAGAATATAACTACTATAATACTGCTCCTATGTACAAGAATATAACTACTATAATACTGCTCCCTATGTACAAGAATATAACTACTATAATACTGCCCCCTATGTACAAGAATATAACTACTATAATACTGCTCCTATGTACAAGAATATAACTACTATAATACTGCCCCCTATGTACAAGAATATAACTACTATAATACTGCCTCCTATGTACAAGAATATAACTACTATAATACTGCCCCCCCTATGTACAAGAATATAACTACTATAATACTGCCCCCTATGTACAAGAATATAACTACTATAATACTGACCCCTATGTGCAAGAATATAACTACTATAATACTGCCCCCTGTGTACAAGAATATAACTACTATAATACTGCCCCCTATGTACAAGAATATAACTACTATAATACTGCCCCCTATGTACAAGGATATAACTACTATAAAACTGCCCCCTATGTACAAGAATATAACTACTATAATACTGCCCCTATGTACAAGGATATAACTACTATAATACTGCCCCCTATGTGCAAGAATATAACTACTATAATACTGCCCCTATGTACAAGGATATAACTACTATAAAACTGCCCCCTATATACAAGAATATAACTACTATAATACTGCCCCCTATGTACAAGGATATAACTACTATAATAATGCTTCCTATGTACAAGAATATAACTACTATGATACTGCCCCCTATGTACAAGAATATAACTACTATAAAACTGCCCCCTATGAACAAGAATATAACTACTATAATACTGCCCCCTATGTACAAGAATATAACTACTATAATACTGCCCCTATGTACAAGAATATAACTACTATATTACTGCCCCTATGTACAAGAATATAACTACTATAATACTGCCCCCTATGTACAAGAATATAACTACTATAATACTGCCCCCTATGTACAAGAATATAACTACTATAATACTGCTCCTATGTACTAGAATATAACTACTATAATACTGCCTCCTATGTACAAGAGTATAACTACTATAATACTGCTCCTATGTACAAGAATATAACTACTATAATACTGCCCCCTATGTACAAGAATATAACTACTATAATACTGCTCCTATGTACAAGAATATAACTACTATAATACTGCCCCCTATGTACAAGAATATAACTACTATAATACTGCTCCTATGTACAAGAATATAACTACTATAATACTGCCTCCTATGTACAAGAATATAACTACTATAATACTTCCTCCTATATACAAGAATATAACTGCTATAATACTGCCCCCTATGTACAAGAATATAACTACTATAATACTGCCTCCTATGTACAAGAATATAACTACTACAATACTGCCCCCTATGTACAAGAATATAACTACTATAATACTGCTCCCTATGTACAAGAATATAACTACTATAATACTGCCCCCTATGTACAAGAATATAACTACTATAATACTGCCCCCTATGAACAAGAATATAACTACTATAATACTGCCTCCTATGTACAAGAATATAACTACTATAATACTGACCCCTATGTACAAGAATATAACTACTATAATACTGCCCCCTATGTACAAGAATATAACTACTATAATACTGCCCCCTATGTACAAGAATATAACTACTATAATACTGCCCCCTATGTACAAGAATATAACTACTATAATACTGCCCCCTATGTACAAGAATATAACTACTATAATACTGCCCCCTATGTACAAGAATATCAGCACAATTCTCTGCCCCGTGCCATATTCAGTGTATGCTCTCCCCCTCCTGTGTCAGTGTTGAGTAGCAGACGTCCCTGTATCTCGCGGGGTGTATCCCCTGGAGTACTGTGTATATAGAGTACAATGTGTGGGTAGTCTGTTGTCTGATCAGGGTGACTGCAGTAACTGTCACTTATTTTTATGGCTGTCTCCTCGTTCAGGCAGCTGTCAGTGGCGGTGACAGCTTGGGTTGAGTATCCTTTGTACTGTCTCTTGAGTCTTCCTGTCTCTTGCTGTCTCTCCCGTTTAGTAGACTGCACCCATCTCTCTTCTCCGTAATATTTCTTATTTGTCTGCACAAGTTTCTGCCATCAGCCATGACTTCAGGTGGTCTCATTGCAGATCCCCCCTTCTTCTTCCGCTGTTAGATGTTCCCATGTGAGTGTCTTATGGTCCGACCTGTAGAGACATGTGCAGGCGCAGAGCTGAGGGCCGTTCAATATAATGTCTCCTGCTGTCATCCTCCCATTCTACTTCTCATCCGACAGTTTCCCACCTCAGCCGTAGAGATGCCGCCGGCAGCCGCAGATATCGCACTTGCAAAAATGTGATTTCATGCAAATACCATGCGTTTGGTGAGAACTAGAGATGAGCGAACGTACTCGTCTGAGCTTGATGCTCGTTAGAGTATTAGGGTACTCATGATGCTCGTTACTCGAGGCGAGCACCACGCGGTACTCGAGTCAATTCTATTTCCTTCCCTGCATGTTTTGCGCCATTTTCTGGCCAATAGACATGCGGGGAAGGCATTACAACTTCCTCCTGTGACGTTCCAGCCCTATCCCACCCCCCTGCAGTGAGTGGCTGGTGAGATCAGGTGACCGCCGAGTATATAAAGCGGTCCCGTCCGCGGCTCGCCTCACACACACGCTGGCAGAGATTAGGGAGAGTGCTGTTCCTGCTGTTCCTGCTATAGGGAGAGTGTTAGGCTACTGTTAGCGTCTTCAAGAACCCCAACAGTCCTTCTTAGGGCCACATCTGACCGTGTGCAGTACTGTTGTGGCTGCTGGGAGCAGTTTTGCACAATTTTTTTTTACATCTTGGGCTGTGCAGACTATTGCGTTCTCAGTCTGCAGCCAATTATACAGAGTATAGGGGCAGTACTGGTGAGGCAGGGACAGTGATAGTGTAGAATCCTGTCAACAAGTACCCCAAAAAAGCTCCTTCTTAGGGCTACCTGTGACCGTGTGCATTATACTGCGTCGCTGCTGGGAGTTGCCTCACTATTACCCAGCTAGGCCTTTTTGCAGCCTTGCGTATAATTTTTTGGGACTGTAGTGTGCGTTACATAACCGCTGTGACCCTCCAAGTGCAGGCCAATAATTGCATATTCAGACCGCTCAGTGTCTGCTCTATTCGTAATCCACCATGCTGAGGGGTAGGCGTAGGCTGAGAGCTACCCCTGCTTGGTCCCTGCGCTGAGCCAATCAGAGGCAGCACTCACTCACCCATTCATGAATTCATGAATGGGTGATTGAGAGCTGCCTCTGATTGGTCAGGGCTGTGACCAATCAGAGGCAGCTCATTCAGCAGGCGGGGATTTTAAATCCCCGGCTGCTGAATACTACTCACAGCAGTTCAGGAGAACTGCCGGCCGGCCGTGGCTGAACTCCGTCTGCCAGGACCAGGTGAGTATATATATATATTTTTTTTTTACACATTTCTGGATGAATTTCAGGGAAGGGCTTATATTTTTCAGCCCTTCCCGACAATTCATCCCGCGCACACCGGCAGCCCATTGCTTTCAATGGAGCTGGCTGTATTGCCGACTCCATTGAATTCAATGGGCAAACATCATTCTTCTCTGTCACAGCTGTTACAGCTGTGGCAGAGGAGAATGATTTGTCTACTATATGTTCTCAATGGGGTCGGCGCTGCTGCCGCCGGCCCCATTGAGCGCATATAGAGAAGAGAACAGGAATCGCAGATCGCAGATAGGTGCGATCTGCGATTTCTGTTCTATAATTTATCGGACAAGCGCATAAAAAGCGCTCATGTGTCCGATACCATTGCAAAGCAATGGTACTCAAAGATCGCAGATCGCTTGCGCAGGCGCAGGTCGCACGGAAAATCGCCCGTGTGACCGAGGCCTAAATGTTACAGGGGGCCTGCGTATACTTCTGCTACAAAAATGGTACTGGGGTCTGCCTATGCTTCTGCTACAGAAATGTTACAGGGGTCTGCTTATACTGCGGCGACAGACTTGTCACTGGGGTCTGCCTTTACTTCTACAGAAATGGTACTGGGGTCTGCCTATGCTTCTGCTACATTAATGTTTCAGGGGTCTGTTATACTGCTGCTACAGAAATGTTACAGGGGTCTGCCTATACTGCTGCCACTTAAATGTCACAGGAGTCTGCCTATACTTTTGCTACAAGAATGTTACTCGGGTCTGCCTATACTGCTGCCACATTAAATGTTACAGGAGTCTGCCTATACTTCTGCTACAATAATGTTACTGGGGTCTGCCTATACTTCTGCCACGTACATGTTACAGGGGGTCTGCGTATACTTCTGCTGCAAAAATGGTACTGGGGTCTGCCTATGCTTCTGCTACAGAAATGTTACAGGGGTCTGCTTATACTGCGGCGACAGACATGTTACTGGGGTCTGCCTTTACTTCTACAGAAATGGTACTGGGGTCTGCCTATACTGCTGCTACAAAAATGTTACAGGGGTCTGTCTATGCTTCTGCTACATTAATGTTTCAGGGGTCTGCTTATACTGCTGCTACAGAAATGTTACAGGGGTCTGCCTATACTGCTGCTACAGAAACGTTACTGGGGTCTGCCTATACTGTTACTACAGAAATGTTACTCGGCTCTGTCTATATTGTTACAACAGAAATGTTACTGGGGTCTGTCTATACTGTTACTACTGAAATGTTACAGATACTGGGCTCTGCCTGTACTGCTGCTACTGAAATGTTACAGGGGTCTGCATATACTGCTGCTACTGAAATGTTACAGGGGTCTGCCAATACTGCTGCTACATAAATGTTACAGGGGTCTGCCTATAGTGCTGCTACTAAAATGTTACTGTGGTTCTGCCTATACTTCTGGCACATAAATGTTACAGGGGTCTGCCTATACTTCTGCTGCAGGAATGTTACAGGGGTCTGCCTATACGTCTGCTGCAGGAATGTTACAGGGGTCTGCCTATACTTCTGCTGCAGAAATGTTACAGGGGTCTGCCTATACTTCTGCTAATGAAATGTTACTGGGGTCTGTCTATACTGTTACTACAGAAATGTTACTCGGCTCTGTCTATATTGTTACAACAGAAATGTTACTGGGGTCTGTCTATACTGTTACTACTGAAATGTTACAAATACTGGGCTCTGCCTGTACTGCTGCTACTGAAATGTTACAGGGGTCTGCCAATACTGCTGCTACATAAATGTTACAGGGGTCTGCCTATAGTGCTGCTACTAAAATGTTACTGTGGTTCTGCCTATACTTCTGGCACATAAATGTTACAGGGGTCTGCCTATACTTCTGCTGCAGAAATGTTACAGGGGTCTGCCTATACTTCTGCTAATGAAATGTTACTGGGGTCTGTCTATACTGTTACTACAGAAATGTTACTGGGGTCTCCCTAGACTTCTGCAACATAAATGTTACTGGGGTCAGCTTATACCTTTGCTCCAGGAATATTACAGGGGTCTGTGTATACTATGGGTGCACTAAGTCTTCCCATCACAGTGTTCTACCTATCTGGCCCCAAACCCCCCCAGAATGTCTAGGGCATGGCGTGTGGGCCGCAGCCAACATGTATTCCCTCTCACGTAACCTCAGCTATCCGGGGCACTGCAATAGGATTTCTTTCTGTACCGTCTGTGGGTTCCTGCTAGCCACCCATGCTGCGGGTGCACACAGACTTGCCATAGTGGAGTTGTACCTGTCTGTCCCCAGAGTGCAGATGGCTTTCCCCTTGAGTTGTCGATGAGGTATCCGACACCCAAACAGAATGAGTAGTGTGTGGACACATGGAGTCCCCATTGCTATGTCACTTGCAGCACCTTGGGCCGCTCCGGGTGTTTGCTGGGACAGAGGCTTGCCCAGGGCCCGCTCACATACTGCCCACACCGAGTATTGCTGCATTGTGGAGATGTGTAGAAGTGCTGGGCTGGCAGCGGGCTCCCCTTTATGCTCACATTTGCAGCTCCTGACGGAGGTGGCACAGGATTGGAATGAAGATGGAACGTCAATCTATTATCAATTCTTAACAGCATTGTGGGCTATCACCCCGCCCCCCCTTTTAAAGAGGGTCACTGCCTGGCCCTGCCAACCCTCTGCAGTGTGTGCCTGCGGTTCCTCCTCATGGCAGACGCACTTCTAAATAGACATGAGGGTGGTGTGGCATGAGGGCAGCTGAAGGCTGCCCAGGGACAGTTTGGTGTGCGCTGTGGACGCAGGGTTGTGTGGGGGGTTGGGCAGCATGTAACCCAGGAGAAGTGGCAGCGGAGTGTCATGCAGGCAGTGATTGTGCTTTGTTGGAGGTAGTGTGGTGCTTAGCTAAGGTATGCATTGCTAATGAGGGTTTGTCCGAAGTAAAAATTGTTGGGGGGGGGGGGGGGGCCACTCTTGCCGCTATTGTGGCTTAATAGTTGGACCTGTGAACTTGAGATGCAGCCCAACATGTAGCCCCTCGCCTGCCCTATCCGTTTCTGTGTCGTTCCCATCACTTTCTTGAATTGCCCAGATTTTCACACATGAAAACCTTAGCGAGCATCGGCGAAATACAAAAATGCTCGGGTCGCCCATTGACTTCAATGGGGTTCGTTACTCGAAATGAACCCTCGAGCATTGCGAAAAATTCGTCTCGAGCAACGAGCACCCGAGCATTTTGGTGCTCGCTCATCTCTAGTGAGAACAATTGATCGCAGCACTTTCCATCTGCACACGTGTTAAAAACGTACGTGAAAATTGCCCAATACTCCTATGGGAGCAAAAAAAACCCGCAATGAGCCCCACGTACATGAGAACGCAATGCAATTTTTTTTCTAAGCTCCTACAGGTAAGAATGCGTGATATCGCCAAATAATAGAACTTGCTACAATGTACCGCGATGCAAGAAACCCAGACCGATATCGCTCGCCCGTGTTCCATGGCGGATTTTCTTGTCCGTGTTTTGTGCCAAATGTCAGCATGAACTATTTTTATACAATTCCGCAGAAAACTCGCCTGGGTTTTGTTTTTAACAAATTTGCGATATCGGTCCAAGGTTGGTGTAAACGCACCCGAGGTATGAGGCGTATGGTAGAGCCGGCGTTACCAGGAGGACATTAGTGTCTCAGCAGCCAATCATCTTGCAGAGCCCGGGCTGTTGGCCAGAACGTATGGTTAGCGGTCACTGGTTGGGCGTTACGTTTTCTGCCCAGTCCCCTTTTGCGCGCCGCTGTGTACAGTCCGTATACCAGGTATTGCCGCGCCAGAGAACATTTCCTCCGGTAATCACCTTTTCTGATGAGCAATGCTTTCCCTAAAAGCTCTTTACAAGAGCACTTAAGGAACTGCCAGCCGCACAGGATGCCTTTCTGCTTTGATGCACCTGATGGCTCCGCACGCCGTCTGTCGTAGATTTCACTCAGGGAGGGGGGATATTTACTGGAACAGCCATGGATTCCGCCATTTCTCCCCAATAGCGTTGGCCGGACATATAAGTGCCGTTCGCTGGACTGGAAGATGAAGATTGAAGCCAATCCTGCCAGACTCCTGTCGGCTGTCTGGGAAGAGTGAAGCTTCGTTTCGGTGGTCAATGCTGCGTGCTGCAATGATTGCGAGAACGGAACAGAATGTTCTACGACTCGCATGAGTCTATTCCTTAGGTAGAACCACTAAGCAGGGTCAGTTCTAGTCTGGGGGTGCATGCATTACCATTGGAACTGTATAGAGGCGCTTTTTACTGTCATTCAATATCCACATAAAAACTCCATATTGTGTTCACATAATAATGCTCTGTGTGTCCAAATAAGACCGCCACACAGTGCCAACAGAAATAACTCATATAGTATCTAAAGAATATAACTGCATAATACTCACATAACACTGCAACATGCTGTATTTTCAACCCATTACCCACAATTCCATTAAACGTCCTCATAATACTGCCATTCAATGCCCAAATAATACCGCCACACAGGGCCAAAAATTACATTCATATAGCATCTACATACTTCTATTTAGTTGCCATTTGGCAGATGAGGGGCATGACATTAAAGGATTAGCACGGCATGGCCTCTGGGAAGCCGAAACCTGCGGATCTCAGATAGGTAATAAGTTTCTGTCAATTACTAAAGATTACCTTACCCTACTTGTACAGGACCCAACTAGAGGGACGGCCATTTTGGACTTAATATTAACCAACAGACCTGACAGAATAGGGTTTCTACTCAGACATAGAAGGGGGTTCTTTACTGTAAGAGCAGTTGTGGTGGAAGTCCAGTATTTCTATATTTTGGATCGGTGGGCCTTGGCAGTAGACAGTTGTCAATTTAACATTCTGTATACATATTTGCTTTCTGTCTTGCTACAGATATAATGCTCTTACAGTTGTGCAATAGGGACTTCCGCTCATATGAAAATATCTGTTTTATAACTCTGCTGACATGGGGAAGCCAACATGAAACTTCTGTACTCAAAACGCTGACAAGATAATATATAGGATAAACACGTTACATTTTCCATCTGTTTCGCAATTTTGGGAGGACAGTAACTCAGACATGGACAACCGCAGAAATTACCCAAGCAATTTTACTGGAAACGTATGCAAATAACATGGGAGGTTTGTGCAATTTATAGTTCATGATGTAACATCCAATCATATCGAAGGAACCACACGTGGCTCCAAGACAACCCACTCATTTCATCCACCACCTGATGGCCAATCACAGATGACCGGAGGATGGAAGAATTGCAAGATGCTTATCCAATAATTAAACAATACGTTGTATCTATGTAATCTTTGACCTGCCCAGATGGGCGGATTTGTTAAACTCCTAAAACAGGCTACACGCCGATTCATTAAAGTTAGAATTGAGGAAGCTATGCATGCTGAACCTCGTGTCAGTGTGGAAACTTCTTATGCGCATTATCAATTCAGAAATAATATGGAAGGGTGTAAACATTCCAAATTGAGTAAGCCGTGATTCCGCAAAGGAATTCTACGACAGTGGTGGCCCGTACGGGGAGTGATCGATGGGTTCCATAGAATTCGGACAGAAGACACGGACATATGCGACCTTGGACTTGGTGGGCCCAAAATATCATCAGAACACGGTAAGATAAATTAATTATCTATACCTGTGTGGCTAAGTTCAGGCTCGCCTATGTGCCGTGTCAAGGCCGAATGATTTGGACCCGATCGACAGGTACTTCTTTAAGTCTCGATCACTCGATAAGAACCTGTCATAAGATATAAAGGAATGTTTACATGCCTGTCGTTTTGAGAGTACTGGTTGGTTGGCAAGGTCAGTGAATTGCTTTAAGGGAGAGGAAGTCCCCGCAGGGGCCCCCTGCTCGGGTCAGGTTTGGAGTCTAAAACCTTAGAGTCAGGGGGACCTGTCGGGGTAGTTTGACTAGGAGGTCCTGCTCGGGTCAGGTTTGGTGTCTAAAACCTTAGAGTCAGGAAACGGTCAAACGTCTGGACAGGCACCGCTGCTCCGGTAAAGTCTGGTAAAAGATCTAGGACAGAGGGGCTGCCAGACAGTATCCCGAGGGGCAGTTTAGACCAAACCAGCCGTACTGGTGCTCCGTCTAATTGTCTGTCTAATTGTATAAGAAATACCACCCATGTCTTGCCCAAATTGCCAAAAAGGATTGTTATTGACGAAAAGTACCCTCAGATGGGAGATCTGTAGTCAGAATAATTCCTACCCCGCCCACCGCTGTGGTTACGGTCCACTGTTTGAGGATGGTGGTCCACAAATATTGGTTTATTGTTTAAATGTCCACAAGTAGATCCCTCCGTCTGAGGGTAGATTGATAAACTGTGTAGCGACAGAAATGCTAGAGACTCTAGGGCGGGGCATATTATGTCCGGCGTCTGAGGAGACTTTTATAATCATGAATCTGGCAGCCATGATTGACCAAGGTTAATTCTTACACCCTCCAGGAAAGTGTGGAAGGGGTGGAGAGTCAAGTTATCATTGATTAATCAAGCAATCTTTCTGTGTGTCCTACCTGTCCTTTATATAAAGTTAGTGTGCTTGTTTGTTGTGTAGAGCTAATCCTGCTGAGTTGTTATATAGAATTAGTATCAGTCCTGCTCAACTGTAAGAAGGGATTGTTCATTGGCTGGGTTGTAGCCAAGATAATGCACCGTACACAGCGGCGCGCTGTGGGTTTGGACTTTATAGGCTAGGTTGCCTTATTGGATCCCTTCTAGTAAAAGACAGACTACTAAACTGTATTGCCTTTGAATTGTTAAACGTTAATAATAGCATAGAAGTATAGGCTTGTGCCCGTAAGTGTGTTTGGAGGAAGAAAAAAAAAGGGCTGCTAACTTCATTTAAAAAGAGGAAGTGGAACTCTTAATAGAAGTGAAGCAAGTCCTGTGCTGTAATTAATAAATAAACTATACGTCCGTCATACAAATGTAAAAAGTTATATGCCACTCACATCCTGAGGGGGCTCTTAAGAATACAACCTGTAACTGTAACAGACTGCGTAGCCCACCATGCCCACAAGAAAATACGTCTATGTTTGCCAAGTCCCCAGCAGCGTACATGTTGGCTTCCCCCCCCAGGGGTTAGCAGTCCCCAATTCAATTGTAACCACATACAATGTTAGGTGGTCACCGATGTGACAGTAAAGTTACAACATAAGATTTATGCATTAGACGTTAGAATTTCCCTGAGTGTCAGAAAAGAGGAAGAGAAGGTGGGCTGCAATGGCGTCTGTATTAATACACGCCAAAGACACCAGTTTAGTGAATAGAGAGAATTGCAGTACATTACCAATCAGATGGAGATGCCCGGCATCTAAGACTGCATCTGCCCAGTCGCCGGAAGTCTGGGACAAAAACTGTTATAAAAGTAAAAATTAGCCGTTCTCCCTAATAATCCTGTCGCTGGGCTGTCACATGAGCGAGAGACTTAAAAAGAGGAAGTTACTTGCCCTGTAGTCCCAGCACAAGTAACGTATATTCACAGACAATATAAAATAAATAAATAAACTACAGGGGGTAAGAGAAACTGTAGAGAAACGGTAGAGTAGCCAAGGAATACGAAACAAGCAGGTAACGATAAGGCCAGGTATCCACAGGAGGAACGGGGCAGACTGACCCGTAATTTGTAAAATGTAAATTGTGTGGTGCATAAGACTTTATCTTTATTGAGTTGTGATGTGTACCCAAGGACTGCCAAACATTGAATGAGAGAATAAGGAAGTAAGTGATTAGCCACACTCAGAGGGGTGGAGCTAGATGATGCAAGAACACGTCTCTTATCCAAGGAGAGGGTAAGAATCATAGATAGCCAGAAGAAAAAGTTTTGTTTTTTCTCCTGTCCCAAACTCAGCTTTCCACGGTTCCTGACAAATTATGGGACACCCACAAGACAGGCATAGGGAAATTGAATGTATCGACCATGATAATATATACAAGACCCAGATACACACCCCTGGGTCAAACAGTATCCCCTTAGTTAAAAAAAAAAAAAAAAAAAAAAAGGGGGTGAAGGGTGCTGTGTGCTGATGCTTTGGAAAAAAACTGCCAACCGGCCACAATTTCACTGTTAATTTCTCTTGCAGAAGGCTGTAAGGCCTGGAGGCCTCCAAGGACTAACCAAGTTCTGCAGGCCATACCTGTACATACACCCGTTGCCAAATTCCGCACCTTTCTGGACCTTGTTTCATACTGCCGCCTATACGACAGTATTGACACAAAAGCACGGAGGACAACACAGCAATGAGGTTAGATCCAGTGACTTGAGGAGCTCCCTCATCTGCTTTTGCGGTGGCAGCAGTACAGGCAATGGTTGACAAATCTTCTAAGTTGGTATTGGACTACCCCCTAGTGGTCCACACCCCAAATGACACCCAGAACATACTCATGCAAGTGCAACCCGAGCACTTATCTCTGGCCTATTAGATCCGGCTACAATGTGCTCTTTCCATGCCTCCCCCAATATTGCTCTGAGCTTCCCAATGTTGTAATACCTTGAATCCGGCTACTCTTCTTTTAATCAGGTATTCCTGGGGGGAGGGGAGGCATAGGTGATTTGAGTATGGCAGATCAGCTATTTTTTTAAATAGCATTATTGTAGTGATGTACACACTGTTAATGATGCATATTTTGAGTTTTCTTTTGTAGATGGTATCAGGGTGAGGATTGATGATTCCGAACCAGATATGCAGAGGTCACACAACAAGATGTCCTAAACGCAGAAGCTCTGCCTCCGCATGTCTCAGGGCAAGAAGCGGAACCGGAGGCCCTCACTGAGGCGTGTGGAGTGGTAGAAGGTAAGTCGGCAACTTTTTACACTGACTCCTGGAATGCATTTGGCATAGCTCATGATTATGGCCCAATATGGAAGGCCAGACAGCTTGTTATCTCAGTAGGACAGCCAATTAAGAATGGTGCAGCGGTGCAGAGTCTCATGGAAACCCTACTACTACTACCTGGCAATGGAGAATCCACACCGATTTCTACAACGGAGAAGTGAGAGATGACACCCTCGCCGACAACACAGCAAAGGCAGCGGCCCTCAAGCCGTGGAAGAAAGAAGAATAGATACTGACAGCATGAGTCAGTGATAAAAACTTTGGACTTTGATAAAAGCTTTGGACTTTGATAAAAACTTTGGACTTTGATAAAACCTTTGATAAAAAAGGACTTTACAGTTACAAGTCAACGAGGAAAGAAAGCAGATGGGCTAAAATACGGGAGCGACAGAACAGGACGGCGTATGGCGAACAATCAACAGAACTTGCCTACAGAGGTCCCTGTTCCCCATGATGGCCCAACTGGTACATAGAATCAAAAGCAGCGATGATGGCGACACTGAACAAGAATGGGTGACACCTGGGTTCTCTGTAGCTGCTGCATCATTTGTCCAGTTAGCATGATCTTTGCCATATGCGAGTCCGGACAGAAGTAAGGTGGCCATATAACACTTGTCTTGACCACTCTACCCATTTCAGAGATTGCCAATTTGACCACATTCAGCTCACACCTGTTGGGGAGTATGAATATGTGCTTGTTGTTGCTCGAGTCTTTTTCAGGTTGGAGGCCCACCCGGATACTAAGGTAAATGAGCAGATAACCACACAGAAGCTCATGAATGAGGTAATCTGCAGATACAGGGTACCGGAAGGGAATGAGGTAAACGAAGGTACACAGGTGTTCTCTTCCAGACTCAGAGGCAGACACTGGGACACATATCTTGCAGCCTGGGGATTGGGTGCGCATCAAGAAGTTCCCCAGGAAGCACCCTCCTGAGCCCCGATTTGATGGCCCCTACCAGGTGCTTCTGACTACTGCCACAGCTGTGAAACTAGCCGAAAGACTTACATGGATCCATCCATGCTTCATACTGTAAGAAAGCTTCAGATCCGGGAGACCAGTCTTAGTTGTGCCAAGGACATTACTCTGGATAGGGCTAGTGAGAGAGGAGGGTGGCAACTGGAATCCTTAGTCGGAAGAATATGGGGGTATGGTTACCTTCTAGTATAACTCGTTCAATGCTCAAGTAGCCGCATATTCCTTCGACTATTGTACTGTGGTCCCGTGTCTTGAACTTAGAATGTTGCTTGGTTTTAATGCGGTTTTTACATTAACCATGGGAGATCCAAGCCCGGGGGACGGGGGGACTTACAGTCTGGGGACATAACCGGTACGGGAGGACAGGTCCCTTAGGGAAGTTTAAAATAAGGGGTATGGTAGATGCAGCCGAATGGAAGCCTTCACTTAGTCCCATGCCCATAATTAACCCCCTCCGCCGTAAGATAAAGACCTTGACGAACATGATGATCATAGCCGACCCTACCTTTTGAGGACACCTTGACAGTAGCGACTGGCTACTCTGACCAGAATCTCTGGTTGGAGTTGATGAGGTACAATGCTAACAGGAGCAACAAGTCTAACTGTTGAGTGTGCGGTAGTGCCCGACTACACTCGGGGATGGTCCCCCTAGATCTCCCTGTAGATGATGAAGAGTGGTTTATTAGTCTCTTCACGAACATTTCCGCTAATTACACTGTCCGTGAGAAATGGAAGAAGGAATACTCTATAACTACTTAAGTGTTTTGCACCGGAGAGAGTATTACTGACTACCCTGGAAACTACACCTGCCAGGCAATTAGGCTGTACTAGTACTGTGTCTGCCCCGATCTCCTAAGATGGATTGTCAGTGGAATTCCCATTTGCCAAGGGATAGTGCAGAAGACCTTAGGTTCCGGCGAGGGCACACCCTGTGGGGTGTTAACTTGTACAGATAGAGGGTATGGATGCCCGGAAATGAGCCCAGGGAATCCATGGCCTCCCTCTGAGGTGAGGTAGGGATCCCCCCCCCCTAGGAGTAGGGACTTACGGGCAGTGGGAAAACCCTGACGCAAGGGTGAGGCGACCTGGACGTGTTCACCATTAGGACTATCTCCAGGAGGGACATTGGTGTGGGTGAAGATTAGGGAGTCCCACGCCGTGCGTACCTGTGCACGCTACTAGTATTGTAACATTATGCTAGAGCGAGAAGAGAGACCCCTGGTGGTAGTTTTGATCTACACGTATACATTGACATCATAGAATAGCCAAGGGGGGTACCTGACAAGTTTTTAAAAAATTAGAGACCAAGTTGAAACTAGATTCGAGTCCATTTTCCCGATCATTAGGGTAAAAAAAATGTTGACTGGATTAATTATGTTTATTATAATTAACAGCGGTTTATAAATTATACTAGAGACGCCTTATAGGGACTAGTCGACCGATAGGAC
Source organism: Eleutherodactylus coqui (assembly GCF_035609145.1). Taxonomy (NCBI): domain Eukaryota; kingdom Metazoa; phylum Chordata; class Amphibia; order Anura; family Eleutherodactylidae; genus Eleutherodactylus; species Eleutherodactylus coqui. The sequence continues at coordinate 2,943,364 of NC_089838.1, forward strand.
CTACCTCGACTATGACTTTTCAAAATAGAATGGCACTAGGTACGATTTTAGCCAAAAAAAAGGGAGTGTCTGTAAGATGATAGGGGAGACTTGTTGTACCTACATCCCAGACAAAACGTGACCCGCAGGGAAAGACGCAGTTGCCATTAAGAAGCTGACCGCACTAACTAAAAAGAGCTAACGTTATTCTGTTTTCCTCAGTGAGGTACCTAACGGGAGAAGGAAAAATATAGGAAAATAAGTTTTAAAACATTGTGTATTTAGAACACTGTGATAGGTTTTCGCTAAGATTTTGCTTTATTTTATCTGCAGTGCACTCTGCTTATGTCCACGCAACATGCCGGTGTTACAACGCCCCTGGTCCTGTTACCTTGCCGCCTCTGGAAAAGGGAAGTGGGAATAATCAGCTTGTAGCTCTTTCCTTCCAGACTAATATATATGATAATGCACGTACTAATAAGACAGGGGTTCAGTCATGTTGATCAGTTATTAGATAGTCCTGATTTTGCACTCTTGTTGATGAATCGAGGTAACGTCAAGAAGGCGGGGTTCTATACAAGTTATGCAGAGTTTACCTGAAATAGTGAAAGTCGCACCTCTCCTAACCTGATTATATTTGTCACCTTTATAGTCATCCTAATTTCTGTTTGTTGTTGCATACAGTGTATTCCGACCCTGATGACTGCCTGGTCCACCTGTCCCACTACGACGTCCAACAAAAAGCCCACTGTCAGCGCAAACGTCGTCATCATGGATCCAGAATACGATGATGTCGAACCATCCTATACCCCCATGACAGCAATAGCTCCAGTGTGCAACACAATGCGAGTCTAGGGTCAGCGGTGGGGGATTGGGGTGGGACGGAGCAGGGCGAGTTTAGTGAAACAGATAGTTTCAAGGGGGGTCTGTGGTGGAAGTCCAGTATTTCTATATTTTGGATCGGTGGGCCTTGGCAGTAGACAGTTGTCAATTTAACATTCTGTATACATATTTGCTTTCTGTCTTGCTACAAATATAATGCTCTTACAGTTGTGCAATAGGGACTTCCGCTCATATGAAAATATCTGTTTTATAACTCTGCTGACATGGGGAAGCCAACATGAAACTTCTGTACTCAAAACGCTGACAAGATAATATATAGGATAAACACGTTACATTTTCCATCTGTTTCGCAATTTTGGAGGACAGTAACTCAGACATGGACAACCGCAGAAATTACCCAAGCAATTTTACTGGAAACGTATGCAAATAACATGGGAGGTTTGTGCAATTTATAGTTCATGATGTAACATCCAATCATATCGAAGGAACCACACGTGGCTCCAAGACAACCCACTCATTTCATCCACCACCTGATGGCCAATCACAGATGACCGGAGGATGGAAGAATTGCAAGATGCTTATCCAATAATTAAACAATACGTTGTATCTATGTAATCTTTGACCTGCCCAGATGGGCGGATTTGTTAAACTCCTAAAACAGGCTACACGCCGATCATTAAAGTTAGAATTGAGGAAGCTATGCATGCTGAACCTCGTGTCAGTGTGGAAACTTCTTATGCGCATTATCAATTCAGAAATAATATGGAAGGGTGTAAACATTCCAAATTGAGTAAGCCGTGATTCCGCAAAGGAATTCTACGACACAGTGAGATTGTGGAACTCTCTGCCCGAGAACATGGTGATAAGGAACTCACTAACAGAGTATAGGAGGGGCCGGGACATCTTTCTTGAGTGATACAATATTACATGTTATATCGCTGATGACTTCAGAAGGGTCGGTACTCCAAGGTTATTCTGATTGCCAGATTGGAGTCAGGAAGAAAGCTTTTCCTCTGAAATGGGGAAAATTGTCTTCTACCTAATTGAGTTGTTGTTTTTTTCCCCTTCTCCTAGATGAACATTGGGAGGTAATAGGCTGACCTGGATGGATATGTATTTAATAACACACTATGTTACTACATAATGCTGCCACACACAAATTATAATACTCCTAATCAGTATTCTCATTCCACTGCTGTAAACACTCATTGCCAGAAACAACCCCCCCCCCCACAGCAGTCGTTGTACAGAATGACACCTTCTCTGTGTGATTGTAACATTCATCGAGGTAAGTGATTACAATATCAGAGCAAAAGGAGAACTGACCCCTCGTAGGGAGGCTCTAGTACCCTGTTGTACCGCCTCTAGCTTGGATACAAGATGTGATACGGGGGGCATGGAGGCTCTAGTACCCTGTTGTACCGCCTCTAGCTTGGATACAAGATGTGATACGGGGGGCATGGAGGCTCTAGTACCCTGTTGTACCGCCTCTAGCTTGGATACAAGATGTGATACGGGCAGGCATGGAGGCTCTAGTGCCCTATTGTACCGCCTCTAGCTTGGATACAAGATGTGATACGGGCAGGCATGGAGGCTCTAGTGCCCTATTGTACCGCCTCTAGCTTGGATACAAGATGTGATACGGGCAGGCATGAAGGCTCTAGTACCCTGTTGTACCGCCTCTAGCTTGGATACAAGATGTGATACGGGCAGGCATGGAGGCTCTAGTGCCCTATTGTACCGCCTCTAGCTTGGATACAAGATGTGATACAGGCAGGCATGAAGGCTCTAGTACCCTGTTGTACTGCCTCTAGCTTGGATACAAGATGTGATACGCGCAGGCATGGAGGCTCTAGTACCCTGTTGTACCGCCTCTAGCTTGGATACAAGATGGGATACGGGCAGGCATGGAGGCTCTAGTACCCTGTTGTACTGCCTCTAGCTTGGATACAAGATGTGATACGGGCAGGCATGGAGGCTCTAGTGCCCTATTGTACCGCCTCTAGCTTGGATTCAAGATGTGATACAGGCAGGCATGAAGGCTCTAGTACCCTGTTGTACTGCCTCTAGCTTGGATACAAGATGTGATACGCGCAGGCATGGAGGCTCTAGTACCCTGTTGTACCGTCTCTAGCTTGGATACAAGATGTGATACGGGCAGGCATGGAGGCTCTAGTGCCCTATTGTACCGCCTCTAGCTTGGATACAAGATGTGATACAGGTGGGCATGGAGGCTCTAGTGCCCTATTGTGCCGCCTCTAGCTTGGATACAAGATGTGATTTGGGGGCATGGTGGCTCTAGTACCCTGTTGTACCGCCTCTAGCTTGGATACAAGATGTGATACGGGCAGGCATGGAGGCTCTAGTGCCCTATTGTACCGCCTCTAGCTTGGATACAAGATGTGATACGGGCAGGCATGAAGGCTCTAGTACCCTGTTGTACCGCCTCTAGCTTGGATACAAGATGTGATACGGGCAGGCATGGAGGCTCTAGTACCCTATTGTACCGCCTCTAGCTTGGATACAAGATGTGATACGGGCAGGCATGAAGGCTCTAGTACCCAGTTGTACCGCCTCCAGCTTGGATACAAGATGTGATATGGGGGACATGAAGGCTCTAGTGCCCTGTTGTACCGCCTACAGCTTGGATACAAGATGTGATACAGGTGGGCGTGGAGGCTCTAGTACGCTGTTGTACCACTAGCTTGGATACAAGATGTGGTATAGGCAGGCGTGGAGGCTCTAGTACCCTGTTATACCACCTCTAACTTGAATACAAGATGTGATATGGGCAAGCATGCTGGCTCTAGACGCCGTTGTACTCCCTCTAGCTTGAATGTGAGATGTGATACAGGGGGATTAGAGTCTCTAGTACCCTGTTGTTCTGCCTCTAGCTTGGATACAAGATGTGATACAGGGGACATGGAGGCTCTAGTACCCTGTTGTACCATCTCTAGCTTGGATACAAGATGTGATATGGGGGGCATAGAAGCTCTAATACCATGTTGTACCACCAATGGCTTTGATACAAGATTTGATAGGGGCAGGCATGGAGGCTGTACTATCCATTGCACTACCTCCATCCTCGATGCAAGATGTGATGCGGGTGGCATGCAGGCTCTAGTACCCAGTTTTACTGTCTCTAGCGTGGATTCAAGATGGGAAATTTAGTTGACATGGAGGCTCTAGAACCCTGTATTACCACCTCTAGCTTGGATACAAGATGTGATACAGGTGGGCATGAAGGCTCTAGTACGCTGTTGTACCACCACTAGTTTGGATGCAAGATGTTGTATAGGCAGGCATGGAAGCTCTAGTACCCAGTTTTACTGCCTCTAACTTGAATACAAGATGTGATATGGGCAGGCATGGAGGCTCTAGTATCTAGTACCCTGTTTTACCACCTCTAGGTTGGTTACAAGATGTGATGGGCAAACATGCTGGCTCTAGAACCCGTTGTACTGCCTCTTGCTTGGATGTGAGATGTGATACAGGGGGATTGGAGTCTCTAGTACCCCATTGTTCTGCCTCTAGCTTGGATACAAGATGTGATACGGGGAGGCGTGGAGGCTCTAGCACCCTGTTGTACTACCTCTAGCTTGGATACAAGAAGTGATATGTGGGCATGGAAGCTCTAGTACCCTGTTGTTTTGCCTCTAGCTTGGATGCAAGATGTAGTATGGATGAGCATAGAGACTCTAGAACCCTGTTGTATTACCTCTAGTTTGGATACAAGACGTAATATGAGTTGGCATAGAGGCTCTGTGACCTAGTACCCTGCTATACCGCCTCTAGCTTGGATACAAGCTTTGATATGAGGGGCCTAAAGGCTCTAGTACCTTGTACCGCCTCTAGCTTGGATACAAGATGTGATACAGGCGGGCATTGAGGCTCTAGTATCTAGTACCCTGTTGTACCGCCTCTAGCTTGTATACAAGATGTAAAATGGGTGGGCATGGAGGCTCGGGTACCAAGTTGTACCATTTCTAGCTTGGATCCAAGATGTGGTACAGGCAGACATGGAGGCTCTAGTACCCTGTTGTACTGCGTCCTGCTTGGATGTAAGATGTGATATGGGCGGGCATGGAGGCACACAGGTTCTGTATGGTATCCTGCAGCATATCGCTTCACCTTTGCTGTAACTGAGCCTCTAGATTGTGCAAACTCATAGGCTGTTGAAGTTGGCATCCTAGATGGTCCCATACATGTTCTATTGGTGATAAATCTGGTGAACGGGCAGCCACAGAAGTGTGACAATGTTGTGGGGGCTTCCTGTGACCCCCTTCTGTGGGCAGCCGAGCATTATCCTGCTGGCTCTTGGAAGCCGCCATGAGAGGAACACATGTGGCTGCAGGATGTCCTGAACATATTGCTGAGCTGTCATTGTCCCTCGTACTACTACTACTAGACCATCACACCAGCAGGGGGCAGTGTGCCACTCTATTGCAAAGCCAGGATTAAGGCGCTCACCCCGAGGTCTCCAGACACGAACAAGGCCTTCATCAGCGCCCAAACTTAACCTGGATGCATCTTAAATACAACCCGGTTCCCCTCCGTAGCATCCAGTTTCATTGTCCATGACACTACTGAAAACAGAGGTGGCGGTAGGTGTCAGAGGCCGTACATGTAATACAGGCCATGAGACCAAATATCCTTCAGTCACTGCCCTGGAAATACTTCCAACAGACACAGGGGTGTAACGATGGCGCCCCCTGACACTGGATGACGGACAATGGAACAGTTGGAGCTGCTGGTGCTAGTTAGACAATCAGACTCTCCTCTCTACTGGTAGTCTGTTGGGGGATCCTGAGTCCGGTCACCTTGTGTGCCCTCACACATCCACTGGTCCCAACACCCCCTAACAGTCTGGTCAGACGCTCCTCTCTGCTGGTGGGGTGTAGACGGCATCCTGAGCCCACTCACCTCGTGTGCCCCCATCTACTCGTCCCAACACCTACTAACAGTCTGGTCAGTCGATCCTCTCTAATGGTGGTCTGTAGAGAGCATCCTAAGCCCGGTCACCTTGTGTCCCCTCACACATCCACTGGTCCCAGCAACCCCTAACACTCTGGTCAGATGCTCCTCTCTACTGGTGGGGTGTAGGGGGCGTCCTGAGCCCAGGCACCTTGTGTGCCCCCATCTACTCGTCCCAACACCTTCTAACAGTCTGGTCAAATGCTACTCTCTACTGGTGGTCTGTAGGGATGTCCTGAACCCGATCACCTTGTGTGCCCCCATCCACTGGTCCCAATACCCCCTAAGAGTCTGGTCAGACGCTCCGACCATCCAGCCTTTCACATCCCAATAATGCGCCCTCCTCT